>NC_056525.1:190752145-190836577 GCF_019175285.1 Sceloporus undulatus | reverse complement strand
CTTAAAACAAACATCTCACCAGGCAAGCCAATGTTTATATTTGTGTGTTAGCACCTTGGCAAAACCCCTAATAACACTTATACAAATAATATTATTCTCTGTAGCCCCCCCAAAAAGCCCTGTATGTTATTAGTCTTTATTGCTCATCTGGTATTTGATTAAATTGTCTTATCAACCAAGAAAAGGGCAGGTTCACTTTTCACTGTATTTTCTAGTTAGAACTAATCAAACAACCTACAATATAGTTGTTCAATAAAAATGGCTGTTTCCCCATTCATAAACAAACCATGATTGCAAAAGATCAATAAAGATGGTAAAGATCTAATATTAACTAAGGTCAATGATACATTTCTGTTGTGAACAACTGCATTTTTTTAATCAATGTCAGATTCAATCATTCATCTTTATTATTTTCACCTCATACCTATGACAAAATATGTTCAAGACCAACTGAAAATGCTTCTTAAATTTTTATTTCAGGGTTATCACAGACCAAACCACTACATTGCAACACAAGGTACGTTAATGCCACATATTTTCCTCATGTTTAAGTGCATTACTCTCTTAAGGGGCAAGTATTCTGGTGGACATTATTGCTTTTGTTTTGGCCATCCATAACAACTGATGCCCAAGGACTTGATTTCTTCAGAATAGTTCTCTAGACACACAATATCACCCAACTTATCACAAGTCAAGAGTCTTGAGAGCACCCATGGTAAACAGCCTGGTCAGCCCTGATATTTTCAGATTTAGATAGATGCCTCAGGTGGCAGATTTAGTGTGTCATAACAGGAGAAGAAGTTGTTTATTTTTGTTGTTGCTGCTGCTATTTCAAAGGAGTGCATGTTAGATCTTCTTGGGTTTGGTTATTTTTTTAAAATTTTGCTCTCATAAGCTTTTTACCATTTTTCTCTTTGCTGGGAGAAAGTTATCAAAAACTGGACAGTTTTCAAAGAATGTGTACAGTTTGGTACTTACTCTGTACTAAAAAAAGGCATGCTTTAGAGCAGAAAATTGCATTAAAAAAAAAAGCAAGTGTTCTGCAATGAAAAAGGTTTTCTATCCTGGAGACATCACTTTCAGCATGTTGTTTTCTGTTCAAAAAACGCTGCTTTTTTATAGGAAGCTTGTTTTTTATGTGCAGAAACTGATGCTTTCTGTGCAGGAAACTTGTTTTCTATTTAGAAAATGCCATTTCCTCTGCAACCTCCCCCACACACACACACACACACAAACACACACACACACAAAGACTCAAATGCATTTATCTCACAGAAAAAGTCTCAAAACTGCAAAGATTCTTGCCTGTGTTGGATTCTCCAGCACTTGAAAACCTGGGGCATCTGTACTGTACACCTTGATTTAGTGGGAGGGTATATTATTTGCTGCTCTTTTTGGAAGGGGCCTAATAAACAGTGTTTTATTTAGAGGGAACCATTTAGACATCCTTTCTATTCCTGGCATCCTTTCTATTCTTTCTAACTCTAAACATAGCTCATAAAGCATTGTCTGATCATTACTTTATTAAGTACATTGCCAGCATTTTTTTTCACAACATAATGTAACAAAATCTCTGTTCCTGTATTGATGAAATAGATATCATCTTTTGAGATTGAACATGCAGCATTAATTTTTACACCTCCTGGTGTTATGCCATACATAGCAAAATGTTTGTCTTGCTCTGAAATGAAATGGGAGTACTGCAGTCCTGTAAACATTTTATATTTGAAGAATTTAAACTGATCAAGCTTTGAGCAATGTGGAAACTAAAATGGATCAAAATAGCCTAAGAGACTCCATAACGTGCTAAATTTTATTCCTCTCAAGAATTCATCTCTATCTGTAATGAAGAGCCCCCCCCCCCCCCCCCGGATGAAAAGTGTTCAGCATTGAAACTTTTATAAGTTTTTTAGTAATCTGCTTTTAGCTAGATCTTCAGTTTGACCAAGCAGAATGTCCAAAATAATGTAAGCAAAAGAATTATTTCAGGATTAGCTTACACAGTGAAAGAACAGTTTCTTTTACCCATGGTTCTTTGATCATCTAAATTCAAACCTATGTAGTTGAAAGTACGGTAACTCCTAACATCTCTAGGGGTTTGTATTCATATCTGTAAGTACTTTATTACCTGAAAGAATATATATATGGTCACTGTTTTAGTTCTTCCTCATCCTTTGCTGAGAGTACGAAAATGAACATAACCTAGTTCTATGGAACTGGGGGGGGGGTGGATATCCTCCTTCCATAGAATGATGACTGATGGGCTGGTTTCCAATAGAGGATTATGAACTCATGTTGATTCTAGTAAAAATAGTTCCAGCTAGCAACCTTATGTCCTTATAGTTCCAACTAGCAACCTTTTATTTCCATTGCAAGTGTTTTAACATAGATCAGTGCTTTATTGATGTGGGTGACTGGCAATTATTTTTGGTCCAGTGTGCCAGGGACCAGTACTCTATTTGTGTCCACTGGCTACAATTGTTTCCCTCTTTCTTGGAAACTCTTTGTTAGCCAGCATGCCAGCCACTCATGGACCAGCACCAGTCCAGAGACCACTACTTCATGTAGCACTGACATAGAGTATGTTTTTTTTTTAGTTAAATGTAGCTATGCACTCATCCCTCCACATTCACTGGGGTTAGGGGCACAGGACCCTGTGAATGTGGAAAAAATGCAAATAACAAAAGCACTGTTTTCACCTGAGAGAACACCTCTTTAGGAATTTCTAGGTCCTCCAGTGCAACTCTGGTTAACATCTGCCAGACATTGACACAGATTGTCGTTTTTTGTGGTTTTTTGTGACCATAGAATTACTCTTGAGGAACTACAAATGCCTAGTGGAGTGTTCTCTCTAGGAATCTCTAGGTCATTCAATGCAACTTTTGGTTAAAGTTGACCATAGAGGTGCGCTGGAAGACCTAGATATTCCTAGAGATAACATATTAATAAAGTCCATGAATACCATATATACTCATGTTTAATTCTAGAAATGTAGGTCAAAAAATTGACCCAAAAAACCTGAGTCGACCTATCCATGGGTCAATGTAAATACTGCACTTTAACTCTTATTTAAAAGAAGGAACCATCCCCTGGTGAAAGGTAAGCAGACCCCTTTTAGATCACCCTAGACTTGGAATAATTTGAGAGAATTTGAAAAATCTGTTTTTAGAATCTACCATACCTCCCTGATTTTTCAAATCCTGTCACATAACTAATAATTGTGGAAGCTGCTGTGGCTAACATCTGTTTCTTCATAACTTCTATATTTTACCATCATATGGCAGACAACTTGGGGCAAAAAAGGAAAAGAAGAAATCATATGGGAAATGAACTGTGATAAACTGCAGGATTGGGAAACTGGCATCAGGTCAGAGGCCAGATACTCTCCTTCCCCTGGGCCTCCATGGCAGATGATCTCATGGGCATAACTTTGTTTCCAGTTATAGTGTTAGATGTAGTCCTTTCCTCAGTGCTTTGCCAGGGGACCAGGTTACCCTCCTCAATCCTCCCACCCACATAGGGAAGGGGGAGTTGTAGTAACTCTGTCTGCAGCAAAGCCATGAAGGGGATCCCTGATACTTCCAGTCAGTGCCTGGGTTTGGGGCGGAAGAGGAACCTGGGGTATAGGGTTTGTGAAGGGCTTGGTTTAAAATGTGAGGGACCTTCAGATGACAGATTATACTGCTAAACTTAAGATCCCTCCCCTGGGATGGGGAGAGAAAAAGAAAATTACTACTATTCTCCTCCCTTGCATTCTTTCATATGTTTTTGATAGAAACAGACAATTCACTGGAAGATCCTGGGATATGTATTCCCACTATTTTAGAAAACAGTCTGCTTTGAAAATGTGACCATGTCACCCTGACTTCTGAGCTGAATGTTTGGGATATTTCCTGTAAAATATTCCTTCTGCAGCCTTTTAAATCCAGGTTACCATCTTTGTGCATGCATGGTAGTGTTCACACTATGCTCTACAGGGGAAAGGAAATCAATTGAGAAATCAGTTTAAATCCCCATAGATTTGGTTGAGATTGGTATTTAATTGTCCTAGTGTTCTTCTTCAGCTCCATTCAACATATCAAGTGTTAATGAGGAAATATAATTGGATGCCACTAAACAGTGGCAAAACATAATCGGTTTGCAATAGGCTACCAATCTGACATTAACAAAGCTAGAGAGGAATATAATCACTTGTTTCTCACTGTTTTAGTATCTTCCAAGTCATCCAGAGTTAGTTTTACAGGATTCTGCTTGGCAATAAGCCTGCTTTCTGTCCCCTTCCAATTTTGGTTGATTAGGGCGCTGATATATGAAGAGTAAAACGTGTTTTACTTAATCGTGTATCAGGAGACCATCTAATTACATTTTAAGTGCAATAAATTCAAAACCTGCAATTTGGGTTGGAAAATTACCATCTACTTTTCCTCTGTACAGTAGCTATAATAGGCTGAAATTGCTACTGATGAAGACTTTAGGTGATCGGCAGTAATTGGTACAGACACGGTAAGCACCTGGATCATCTCACTTCAAACCATTTGCTGTTGACTCAGTAAAATGGATCGTGTACAAAGAACAAGGAAGCACAATTTAAAAATGAGTATTTGATATCTTATAAATGGAAATAATTATTAGAAGCCCATTTGCTACACACTTTATGATCATATGATTTGCTGATTGTTGTGTTTGATTCCATGCTATATAGATCAAGGGAACCTGTAGCCTTCCAGTTGTTGAACTCCATTTCCTATCAGTCCTTTGGCCAGCCTGACCAAAGATGAGGTATGGCCCAGTCCTGTAGACATAATTCATCTTGGTTTACAGAAGATCAAAGTACAATTCAAAGTGCTGGTCATGACCTATCCAGACTATCTGAAAGACTATATCTCCCCATACGAACTTGCAAGGGTCCTAAGATCTATGGGGAAAGGATTTCTCTGAGTCCCACCACCTTTACAGGCTTGCTTGGGAGGACACAAAAGAGAGCCTTCTCACCCACTGTTCTCACCTACTGGAACTCCCTTCCATAGAAAACTAGGTTGGCCCCTTCCCTACATTCCTACCACCAAATCACCAATATCCTGTAGCTGGGCAACATACCTGAACGTATAGTAGCTGGGTAGTTTCAGTTGTTCTCTGAGGAAAGGAATTATCTAGACCCATTTCAGTCTGGTTTCAGGCCAGGGTATGGTATCGAGACAGGCCTGGTTGCCATAACTGATGACCTATTCTGAGGGAAAGACAGAGAGAGTGCTACCCTGTTAATCCTCTTGGATGTCTCAGCATCATTTGAGTCCATTGATTATGGTATCTGACTGGACTGGCTCTGATGGAGAGTAATAGGAGGCACCTGTTTACAGTGGTTCTCTCCTATCTACTGGATCAGTTCCAAAGAATGGCATTGGGGGGAACTCCTGCTCAATCCCACAGCCATTGTTATCTGGGGTGCCACAGAGTTCACTCTTGCCTCCCATGCTGTTTAACATCTATAAGAGGCTGCTGGGAAGGATTTGGGGCTTGGGAGCAGGGACGTAGCCGGGGGGGGGGGGGGGGGGGGTCTGGACCCCCCCCTTCAGGCCCTGGGGGCGTTCAAGCTCCTTCCTCCCCCCTCCTCCCCTCCATCAAAACCACGGAGAACTCGGAGAGGGAAAAGGGGAAAGACAAAACAAAAGTTGCAGGCTCAGAGAGAGAGAGAAGAGGGGGAGGGAGGGGGTCCCTGTGATTTCTTTCCCTTTCGTTTCTATCGGAGTCCAGCTTCCACTCCTCCTCCTCCTCCCCACTCCTCCCTTGTGCTTTTGCCAGAATAAAAGTCTCTTCAGAAGAAGGGAAGGAAGGGGGAAAAGGAAGGAAGAATGATAGCGAGGGAGGGAGGGAGAACTGAAGAAAAGAAGGAAAAGAAAGGGAGGAAGAGGAGAAAGGAAGAAAGAAAAAGGAAGGAAGCTTCTAAAAGGAAATATAAAAGAAAGAAAAGATGACTTCTAACTTTACTTTCAGCAGTTATATCCATATACAATATAGTAAAACAATAATAATAATATCCCTTACCCAAAATGCTGAGGACTAGATGTATTTTGGATTTTGGAGTTTTTCAGAGTCTGGTATATTTATATACTGTATGTCTAATGGGATATAATGGGAGATGGGATCCATGTATGTCTCATATGCATCTCATAGACATAGACTGAAGGTAATTTAATACACAGTATTTTCAAAATAATGTTGTGCTTCTGTACACTGAGCTTCAGCAAAACCCTGAGACCACTATTCCTTGTATAATTCAATAATTCAGTAATTGATCTAAACCTTCAGGATTCCCAGGTGTCTTTGAGTTGGTGTCAGACCAGATGCTCTCAGGGTCAGTTTTGGGTTTTGGAATAATTTAGGTTTCAGAAGTCCAGAGAAAGGAGACTCGGACTCTACTCTGTATATTTCTCTTGAGAATGGACTCATGTTTTCAAAAGCAGTCATTTCTGGATTTTTGCAACAACAAAAAAGAGGAGGGTTTGTGATGCAAAAAGGCTTTCTTCCAGCCTTGTTTTTTCTCTTTTTTAAAAGACAAATAGAATAAAATACAGTTAGCTGGCCCCTTTTTAGCATGTCAATGGGGATGCTTTGATGGAGAGTTCCTGCATGGCAGAATGGGGTTGGACTGGATGGCCCTTCTTGGGGTCTCTTCCGACTCTATGATTTTATGATTTATTAATTAATATATGGAATCAATCTAAGACAATGAATCGGGGCTGTGGAGTCCTATGGCCCTGCTCCAGGCAGTGCTAGACTGCAGGCCCCATCATCCAGCAGCACCACAGACTGCTGGGAACTGCACATTGCAGAAATAATCCAGTTCGACGCTACTTTAATGCTATGGAAAATCCTGGGATTTGTAGTATGTTGTGCCACCAGAGCTCTCTGAGAAAGAATGCCAAATGTCTCACAAAACTACAATACCCAGTTGTTGTTGTTGTTGTTTTCTTATATCCCGCCTTTCTCCCAATATACGGACTCAAGGTGATGATTTTCCATAGCATTAATCTATAGTATATCTTTCTACAATGTAGATGGACACCTCCATTACATAATTTGTTGAAGATGCTTTGACTGGGAGTTCCTGCATGGCAGAATGGGGTTGGACTGGATGGCCCTTGGGGTCTCTTCCAACTCTATGATTCCATGATTCTATAGCACTCTGAGCCTACTGTGATTTTAATTGTTTTTAAATGTATAAAGTCTTATAATGCAAGCCATGCACTGATGGACTATTGCACTATAATTTTTTATTGATTGATTTTATACCCTGCCTTTCTCCCAAAATAGGATTCTCTTAAAGGGGTTTGTTTTTCATAAAAAGAAAGGAAGGTATAATGGCTTGGAATTAAAAATTATGATTGATAGATAGATAGATAGATAGATAGATAGATAGATAGATAGATAGGTCTTGGAATTAAAAAGTGTGTGTGTGTCTTAAAATTAAAAATCCCTCTTGGAAGTGGGAATGAAATGTTGTGTGGATGCAGCCTGGGTTCTTAGCTCAGCTCAGAAGTTGGAATACAGTGTCTCAAAGCATGAGCAGAGTGTCTCTGAGCATGAACAGAGTGGCTGCTGCTCATTGCTTGAGAAGCTGCACTTTGCTTTATTGAGCTGAATTTATCTGATGTAAACACCTTCAGAGGAAGGGCTCAGTTTGCATCTGCACTGAAAAAATAATCCAGTTTGATGCCACTTTAACTGCCCTTGGCTCCATGTTGAGAAATGCTGGGATTTGTGGTTTGTTGTGGCACCTGACAGATGACTCAACAGGTCCTCAAAACTACAGATCCCAAGATTCCATAGCACGAAGCCATAGCGGAAGTTAAAGTGGTGCCATCGAAGTGTCGAGGGTAAACACTCGACCCTCTTTTTGTGTCTGGGAGGGGCTCTTAGCCTCTCAAAATGGTGGCACTTAGTCATGACCCCCCCCTTCCCAAAATCCTGGCTACGTCCCTGTTGGGAGCCATCAGTCATCTCTACTTGTCATCAGAGTCAGCTGGTCATCAGAGTCAACTGGTACTGTGGAGCTGCTGGAGGAGTGAATGGATCCTGTAATAGCCTGGATGATAGTGAATAAACTGAAGCTGAATCCCAGTAAGATGGAGGCTCTCTAGACTGGTAGTTCTTGAGTTTGGGAACTGGGTGGATTGCCTGCCCTGAATGGCATTTTACTCCCCCTGAAGGAGCAGGTCTGGGAGTACTCCTTGAATTGATCCATCATTGTCACCGGAGGCCCAAATACACTCAGTAGCATGGAGTGCTTGGGGTCAGCTTCAACTGGTCCACCAGTTATGGCATTTCCTAGACAATGATAACTTAGAGTCTTATTGCACAGGTCCTTTCTTCTATTAAAATAGCATTAAAATAGTGTTGTTTTCAAAAGCACTATGCAAGCAGAACTGTTCTTTCCCTATCGCACCTTAGACAATTAGTGTTTTAGGACTTTTTCACATGGAGACCTATGTGCTTCCATCCCAAAAATGGTTAAAGTGCTGGCATCCTGGAAAAGCAAGCCCATTTGCTAATGCTTATCACAGACAGAGCACAACAAGGGGTTAAAGGCACATTACTTAGGGTCTAATGCGAATTTGGCTGTCAAAGGGAGGAGGACAAATACCCATTGCCAGCTTGTGAAAGACCTGTTGGGCACATGCTCCAAACTCATTTCACAAGCGCCCCCCCCCCCACATACTCCAAGGAAGGAAGGGTGACTGTCTTGGGGCTCCTGAACAAACCTTGCCGAAAACCCCACGTTTGTGACAGTGGCAGTCTGTCTCCTTCCTCTTCCCTGCCCCGCTCTGCCGGCGGGGAGTCTGGCCAAGAGCGCTCCTGAGCCCTCCAGCTGAGACACTTTGGAGAGGTAGTGAAAAGAAAACTGAAAAGCACGTAGAAAAGCAGAAAACAAACGAGGAGACAAGCTACACATGCTCTAGGATGGTCAACTGTTCATTCAGTGTTTAAAAAACCCAACCTGTTTCAGCCACATTGAGAAAGGCCTTCTTCAGGGTCCTTCAGTAGAGATCAATGAAGTTGTAAACACTCTCCAAAATACAGACAATAGAGATTAAAGGGACACTTTTTTAAACACTGAATACCCAGTTGACCATCTTACAGCATGTGAAGCTTCTCTCCTTGTTGTTTTCTGCTTTTCTATGTGCTTTTCAGTTTTGTGTTCTCTACCCTCTCCAAAGTGTCCCAGGTCAGGAAAGTGGCCCATAGATACGCCACAATTTTCTGCCCCAGTATACGGCTAGATACTGATCAGGTATACTAAGGAAGCCATTGTTTTTACACTATGTGGAGGGGACATAAATCGCCAAAAATACAGAGAGAGAGAAAGAAAGAATCTCAGACTGGAACTGGCTGAAAATCTACTTCTGAATTTGAAAAATGGGTATTAATGTTAGTCGGGGGGGGGGGAGGCAGTTCACCTTTGTTTTGCAAGAAATGAGACATTTTGGAAGTGTGTGTGTGTGTGCATGTGTGCACACATGCATGAAAAAGCCCATAGAAGTATCCTTGGTGATTGTATACAGTTTCAGAGCTCCATTTTAAATCTCCCCTGTGTGTGTGTGCTTTGTACACAACACAGAAAAAAGAATTTTGTATGTACAATGTAAACACTCCTAATTTGATGTCTTGAAGCACTAACCACATCAACTATTTACCTGCAGACCCTATTTATTTTTCTGTGCTAAACAGTGGAACCACAGAGTTAAACATAAAATAATACAGAGTTATGTGTAGGAGCAGTAATTTTATTTTATATGCTTTAGGCACAGGTTATTAAGATGCATAAGGGCTAATAAAATATTCTAATTATTCTAAATCAGCATCTGAAACAAGGCATTTTCGCTCCTTCAGGTTGCCTTCAGCTTTAAAACAACAAAACCATTTACTTTTCTCACTAATAGTGTGAATATAATTTTCTTTCTCAGCACAAGAAATTTATCATGTCTCAATCATGGGGAAATCATTTCATGTCAGTTACAAGCCCCTGAAGATATATTATAATGACAGTATTTGTGTAGGTTTAACAGTGGTTGCACAAATATGCCAGTATAATAACCTTTTTTGTATCCTTCCACTTTCCCCCATCTATTACCACAGATGTTGCAAGAGCTTTCTATTCTTTTCTCTTCTTCTTCTTTTTATTTTTATTTTTTTTGGTAAGAACTTCCAAAACACAAATAGAGATTTCCAACTAAAAGTTTCCTTTAATAGTTCAACTGGTTAATATAGTGTGCTCTCAGAACTGAAGGAGAAGATACACATGATGCATTTAAAGAACCATTTGTTGTACTGATTCTGGTCTCTGATTATGATGGTCAGTGATGATGATGATGAGGATCATCATCGTCGTACTCGTCATGAAGTGTCTTCATTATCTAGGTCAGTGTTCCTCAACCTGATGTCCTGCAGATGTGTCAGACTTTAACTTCCATCTTCCCCATTCAAACAAACAATAGCCCTGCTGGCAGGTTGGTAGCAGTTATAGTCAAATACATCTAGGAATTCAAGAATGGGGAAGGTTGGTTGAGGTTGTTGTTGAACAACTATGATCATTCATATGTTGAGCCAACAGAGAGGGTTTCTTGGAGCTGCAATCCATCATCTAGATGACCATAATTGTATGCACATAGACACACACATACGTACACACACACCAGTCTAGAAGATTGAGTCAATCACTGCATTTCCTCATTTGCACAGCTCAAGTCTGCGTTTATGCTTGATTTTTCTCTGGCTAGTTCATGCCAAAATTCTCTTCTTTTTCAGTATGATTGGGGGCATTGAAAAGATGTTCTAGGGTTGAGTCTGGGCTTGCATTAAGCTATGATCATAATGTGATTGATATGGACTATGAAATATCCAGAAATTTTTAGGCATAAAAATTTAGACCTGTCTGCCAAGCATAGTCTAAATCAGGATGGGCAACATATGGACCATTTCTGGTGTCCACTCCTGCTTTTTTTAGGCGCCAGCCTAAACATCTCTGATAAGTGGTTATTCAAAACAAGAGCAGTGGTGTTTCTGGAAACCTTCAAGGACATTGTTTCTCCTCAAATCTAAAACAAGGGACAGAATCTTGCTTGAGTGGAATCTTGCTTTTTTGCGAGTTAGGAGTTTCCACCAAAATGGGAACTGTACTTCCAGGTTGTTGTTTTTTTAAAAAAAAATCACAAAAGTTACATTTTGAGTGACAGTGCAGCTCAGGACAGATCTTGGGAAGGGGTTCAGAATCGGCATTCAGATTATCCCTGGTTTAAATCTTTTGCTCCTCTGATATATCTGCCCACTGTATTTCTAAACCATGTACATGGAGAAAATACTTTGAGAACTAATTAAATAGTAAAAGAATGGCCCTGATAGAAAGACTATTTGGTGTTTCTTAAATTATGACTTATAAAGTCATGGATGAAAGTCAAGCCTGATTACTTTCCCCCTTGCCCTTCTTCTTCCTCTTCCACGTTGTATGCAGGCTTATACTAGCATCCAAACCTTCTTGCATGTATGTATGTGTGTGCCTTCAAGACATCTGTCGATTTAAGGCAGTCTTATGAATTTCATAGGGGTATTACTGACATCTAAACTGAAGAATTATTCCTCAGTGTCTATTAACAAGGAAATGAGTCCAATGTTTTTTCCAGGAGCAACAGCATATCCCTAATCCAGACCTTAGAAAAGTAACTTTTTAGACTATAATTCCTAGAATCTCCCAGCCAATTTAGTTACTATACAAGCGAGGGGATTCTCACAGTTACAGTATAAAAATTCCTTTCCATGTTCTACTACATAGCCAATCTAATATGAGTAAGGAATTACTCTGATCGACATTTTTTAATAACTTTTCTTTATCATTGCTTCTTCCTTATTAATTAAATTCTACCTATGTTAAGAAGAGTGCTGCTATAGCTGGCATTGTAGGTGATACCCAAATCTTTCCTTTGTAACTCTGGCTGAAGCTTATATGTTCATTGTTATTTTTAAAGAAGAATATACCTGCATTCCCTCCTATATAGAATCACTATTGAGATTGCAGCTTTGTGGAGATTACCTTCCCAGCTCTTAAATCTCATCCCAGCACAAGTATACTCATTTAGTGCTCTTGGTACAGATACACTTATCTAACCAACACAATTAAAATGGTTCACTTCATTTATTTTGGCAATGCAGCCAAGCTATAAAGCAAAATTGAATTTTAAAAACTAGAAAAACACGCTGTTCATTTTGTGACTTGATTCCTCTCAGATGAATCAGAGACTCCATAAAGTACCTTGTACAATTGTACTACAATAAAAAGACAATGCCATATTCTTTAAATATCACTTGGTTGCAAAATTCTTGAAATTGATAGGAACCCCATCTTACATGATTTTACTGGGCACTATCTTTTTATCCACTAAAATATGACTAAAATTTTTCTGTTCCATGACTTTGGGAAGAGATGTGTACATATTAGATAAATATTATCTGTGTGCTGCCTTGAGTCTCTTTCCAGAAGAAAGGCAACATATAAAATAGAAGATAGATAAATTAGATAGATAGACAGACAGACAGACAGATAATCAAGCAAACTGATATAAAATATTTAATGGATCAACCCATTATAAGATTTAAATGAAATGTTGTTTTTCCTATATAATGTTATTCA
Source organism: Sceloporus undulatus (assembly GCF_019175285.1). NCBI lineage: Eukaryota > Metazoa > Chordata > Lepidosauria > Squamata > Phrynosomatidae > Sceloporus > Sceloporus undulatus. Next base: position 190,823,898 of record NC_056525.1, on the reverse strand, counting down.
TACTTTTATAAAAAGTAAAGGCATGTGCCTTCAAGTTACCTGTTGATTTACAGCAGTCTCATGAATTTCATAGGGTTCTGGGCAAAGCATACTCAGAGGTGGTTTGCCATTTCCTTCCTTTGAATGTAACCTGGTATTCCCTGGCAGTCTCCCTCCCAAGCACTAAGTATATCTGACTTTGCTTAGCTTCCAACCAGTAGTGTCACTGGTGGTGTGTGTGGGGAAGGTGCCGGTTGCACCGGGTGACACCCCAGAAGGGGGGTGACACCCAGTCACACACCCCACACCATCCCCCACTCTGTGTAATACGAATGCTGTCCAGTCACCAGGGTGCATGTGCCTCTTCCCCCTCGTGCATGTGTGCCTCTGCCCCACGCATGAGCATCATTTCCCCCTCACACACAAGCACCTCTCTTTGCCTGTGCCTGTTTCTACACGCATGAGGGCCTCTCTGTCTTCATATGCATGCCACTCCACCACCACCCCTGCATGCGCTGCTCCTCCCCTGGGTGCTCTGTCCCCCAAGCATCCGGCTTGGGGAGAGGGAGCACGCTGCTGTCCCTAGAAGCCCCGCCCCCAAGACCCAGCTGGAAGCCCCACCCCAAAAGCCCACCCTCCACACACACCAGGTGACACCTGGTGCAGGAATGCTACTGTTTCCACAATCAGATGAGATCTGGTGCCTTCAGGGTATGTGGTATATCTTATACCTGAAGACTATTTTGAGTTAATTTGCATTATCAAGTACATTTTTTCTTCCTGCTGTCATGGTCCTCACTGCTTGCTTTATTTGGCAGTTAGAACTAATTCAAGATGAGGATCAAATTAAGCTGCAAAAAAAGTCAACATGATAGGACACAAGACCATTCAGATAGTTCCCTGTACAAGCCTTTCCAGAAGTTCTTTGAGCATTTCTGGCAGAAAATATTGTGAAAATCTATAAAACTAGAATATAATGCATGGGATTGGAAAGGGACCAGCTTTCTTTAAAAACAAAAAACAGCTTTTTTCAAGAAATGTGTTTGGGGGGGTTGGTTCTCTGGGTATAAATTCAGCTCCTTCGGGACATCACATTTAAACTTTATTTTACATAATAGTTATTTATTTAAACAGCTCAAACTGTTACTAGGAAAAGTACTTTAAAATCCCAAATGTTCTGTAGAAATCCCGCCTGGCTAAAATAAACGTGTACACAGTACTTACGGGTAATTAGCCAATCAGATCACAGGGCTGGCAGAGAATTAGTAAACCTGTAATTTTGCATATAAATTGGGCCACATGCAGTGGAAATTCTCCATAGAGATTAGTCCATTAACAGTTCTGCTGTTCCATAAGGTTACATTATGGAAAACAGCATTCCTGGACTTTTAATTAAATTACCCACATTCTGTTATTTTGATTACTGTGCCAATTATTTTTGTGCTCTCAAAAACTCAAATGACATTTTCACTTCAGCTGCTAATATATTTTCTCTGCAGTCAGAACTCAAAGCTGCATTTGGCACTCTGATAAAGTTTATCCCTTGACATCAGGAACCTTCTTTATTTCTCACAGAACATGATCACACCCTCAGAATACTGACTGCCATAACCTGGAAGACTCTGGGTTCAGATTTCCAGTTTTACATCTCATCTCATGATCTTTCTCCTGTCTTGTCTCAAAACTGTTCCTTCCATATTTGAAACTCTCTGCTTTCCTCTCCTCATTCTTTCCCTCTTTCTTCCTCCCTCCCCTTCTCCCTGTTTTCTTAAGTCCTTTTCTCTCCGCATGCCTCTATTCTGTTCTGCATCTTTCCTTTGTATGACATGAAGCCACTTAGCATAGTAATATTTATTGTTCAGTAACTGGTCAAATTTTTATGAAAAAGAGACCATGTTTCCTCACCAGTGCATTGTTTCACTTAGGAATAGCACTAACTAGAAGGGATGCTTTTCTGTGTAGGTAATTTCATTCTTCCATTTTGTGAAATGGATCCTTTCTGCTCCAGATTTAGCAAGAAGTAATTACAACTGAAACCACCATATTTCTTATGTATGTAAGTTATTTTTACTGCTGTAGGTGTTCATAGTTTTATATACCTACAAAGCAACTGGAAGTATGTGCATATTTGTTGGTTACTTAAAAACAGTGTTTTGGATGGGAAAGTGGGACTTGCCACTTTATTTTATATCCTGCTTTTTCCCCAGAACTGACAGCTTTTAAAAAATAATCTGTTGTTCTGAAAAAGGCAAATATTCATGCTGAACTGGACAATGTGAGTCATATTAGACATCACCCATCTGTGACATAAACATGTGTTTCACTTCTTTCATCAGAATGAATGGTGAGAGAAATGGGAAGATAATATAGAAAATACTGTCCTCTGGTTGACATTTGCCAACCTAGTTCAGGCTGACTGGAGTAAATGTCCAACAGAGGACCTGAGTGTACAGGGTGGATTATATGAGAGAAGACGATCCTGTAGGTAAACTGGATTTAAACCATGTAGGGCTTTAAAGATAATAAACAACACTTTGTATCTTATCCAGAAACTAATTGGCAGCCAGTGGAGTGATTTTAATATTGGTGTGATATGATCACGGCTGGATGTCCGAGTAACCAATCTGGCTGCCATGTTCTGAACTAATTAAGTTAATTCAGAAGTAGCCCAATGTACAAGATATTGCAGAAATCTAGCCTTGATGTTACTGGCATGTGCACTACCATCTTTTGGTTCTCCAGATCTAGGTAGAGGCACAGCTGGCATAACAGCCAGCCAAAGCTGATAATAGGTACTCCTGGCCATTGCATCTATCTGAGCTGTCATTTGGAGCAACGGATCCAGAAGCACCCCTAAGCTGTCAACATAGTCTTTCAGGGGAGGGGGGGGGTTAAGCACATCCAGAATTGGTTGGGACACTTCCAAACCCAGGTTAGGACCTTCAACAGTAAGCCCCTCTGTCTTGTCTGGATTCAGCATAAATTTGTTTTTCTTCATCCAACCCATTACTTCCTCCAGGCATTCATTCAGAGGAGACACACTGTCCTTAGCTGAGGCTGTGGAAAGGATACAAGGCATACCTGGAGATAGTTTTTTGTGGGGTTTTCAGGTTATGAGGCCGTGTTCTAGAAGAGTTTATTCCTGATGTTTCACCAGCAGCTGTGGCTGGAATCTTCAGAGAATGCTGACATGGAAGAGAGTGGGGAATATATACTGCTGTTTCAACCAACAGTATATATACCCCCACTCTTCCATGCCAGCATTCTCTGAAGATGCCAGCCACAGCTGCTGGCAATACGTCAGGAATAAACTCTTCTAGAACACAGCCTCATAGCCCGAAAAAACCCACAAAAAACTATGGATGCCTGCTGTGAAAGCCTGCAACTTCACATGCCTGTAGACTTGATGTTTGTTCATACCTGATGGCTAAGGCACTGGGAACATGCCCTAGTGGACTTTCTCATCCCTGTCAACCCTCCATCCTACTTGAAAATCTGCTCCAGAGGGTTTCTCAAATATCTGAAGCAGCTCTTGAGGGTTCATGAGAGAGGAGTTGCCCATCCTGGTTCCACTGTATTTGTCAGTAGAAGTACCATGCTAGACCCTGCCCAAAATTTCCATTTATTGCACAAGTATATAAGAAAATATTTATGCTAATGACTTTAAAAATGTTTTAACTGATTTTTTTTTTAAAAGTCAGTTATTACTTTCGGTTCTTTGAGTCCAGTTCTGGGAGGTATTAAGAAATGCATTTCACAAAATAGAAAAAACAACAACATTAAAAAAAACTTTTCATGAAATGGGCATAATAATAATAATAATAATAATAATAATAATAATAATAAAATTTATTTATATCCCACTCCTCCAAATGATCAAAATATGTCTCCTCTAACTGCATCATCCCTTTTTTGGTTGCAGAATAATTTCTGTCCATTTAACTGCAGCTTCTGATAGATATATTAGGTGTATAAATGTGAGATGCATCTACACAGTAGAAATAGTGTGATTTGACACCACTTTACATGTTGTAGCTCCATCCTATAGAATCCTGGGATTTGAAGTCTTTAGCCTTCTCTGACAAAGCGTGCTGAGTCTTCACAAAACTACAAATTCCAGGACTCTGTAGGATGGAGCCATGATAGTTAAAGTGTTGTCAAAGTGCATTATTTCTACAGTGTAGATGCACTCGTGATCTCTTTTTCATGAAATGGATTGGAATTTATTACTGAACAACAGGTTGCATCTTGTTAAATGACTTTACATTATAAAATGGGCAGGTTTGCATGTAGTCAACAATTTCACTCCAAGGACATAAAATACATGTCCTTCCTCTCTTCTCCATAGCAAAAAGATTTTTAAAAATGAAGGCTTGACACAGAACAGACATAAGAGAGAGAAAGTGCCTTTCCCTGGATTAGTGTCCATACTACCCTTGACCAAGTGGAAATACCAATAGATTCTTAGCTGGATGAGAGATTAGAGGAGAAATATTCCCAGCAACACACACTCCAAAAGAGTGGACTGTTGAGTTGGGATTACTGAGGATTATAACATAATAAGAACTGCAGTATAATCATTATGTCAGGTGTTAAGGGTGAAAGCCTGACCTCATATTTTCATCATGTACTCTTAAAAATTCTACAAGCAAGAAATTAGTAGGGAAAGAACACTATTTGTTGGCATAATCAAAACGAGTGCAGCATTAATTACGGCAGTCTTAATTATTGCAGAGAAATTATTACCTCTGTAAATATTAAAATTTAACTGCTATTGAGATATTGTAATATTTGTTGTAACCAGTTACCAGAGCAATTAAAAGTAACACAGTAAATTGACTGAAAATGTAGTAAGCTGGCATCCCTAATTATTACAAAGCATAGCACACAAGAGGCATTAAATTCATTTAATAATTACAGAGAGTTGTGCAGATTGAATATATACATCTACTTTTGCCTTTTCTCCTATTTTTAGTAGTCTTATGCTAGCAAAAACTGTAATTTTCCCATGGTAGAGAATATTTATGCTAGCTATTACTGTATATTATATTCCTAGTAGATTGTGCCATTGGATTAATACACAAAAACACTGTATTCCCTTCCCCCCTCCTTCAATAATATGGCTGAGAGTGAGTTTCTCATTCATGAATGAGCAATATACCAAGCCATGTTACAAAGCAGATTCTGTTTATTTTTGCAGGATTCACTTACTGACACTTTGCCCCTTGAAATTAATCAAGGCTGCATAGCAGTGGGGCTTGGTGGACTGTACTCTGTGTATACATCTATAAACACGGTTCCTATAGTGATTATACTGTCTCTTTCTTCCTACCCAGCATCTTTGGAATCTGTTTGTTCCGCTCTTGATGACAATAAATCCTGTACCCCTCTCTGCCCTTTAATGCTTTTCAGTTTTGTTAGAGACAAGTGACAGAGCTATAATTTATTCAGATGTCAGAAAATAATTTGAAAAATGTCAAGTGGGAAAGAAAAATAGGATAGAAGAGAATTACTTTCAAAGACAGACAGTTAGCTCCCCCCTCCCATGAATGTCCTGAGTCCAAAATAATTTTGGTAGCTCTCTGAAGTACAAGAAAACATTCAGAATGAATAGATAGCAAAGTCTCCATTACATTTCACTTCCCCTGGGTTATTTTAATTACCCCTGTCTTGCAATAAGAGTACAAATGAAAGGAGAACACAGAATGACATTCCAAAAACATTATTTTCCTCACTCATTCCTAAATGATTGTGATATAAACCTAATGTCAGCATGGATGAAGAAAGTCAGGTAGGGGTGCTTCTGATGAATTATCTTGAAGGAAAAGTTTGATCCAGCTCCTTCTGGGATTTCTCATCTTACAAAATTACTTTTCATCTTCATATACCCCCCTCCCCACCTCTGCCTGTTAATAAGTAGGATCTATTTTCTGGCATGATATATAACATACATTCCCAAGGCACATAAATCTACACTGAAGATAGTATTCTCTAAAGATTAATGGCACAATCCTACATGCAGTCATGCAGACTTAATTTCCACTAATATAAGAAGGACTTCGCATAAATAGTATTAGCATAACTTTGAGCATAATGGCCCATAATTACTACAAAAATACAGAATATTAAGAAATAAATTATTTAAGTAAAGCATTCCAGCTGCAGTACCACAGATCACAAAGTCACAGTTCCACAGACATTCCTACTATAGCATTTTGGCCCTTTTGTGTCTCTGTGGTGCTTATTATCCTGCTAGTTATAATGTGGTAATAAGATTTCAGCCACAAATGTATGTATAAGGAAAATGAAACATGGAACCGTCTTCTTTCCTTGAATGGGCTTTCATGGAATTAGAGATTCATGCATACCTTCCATTGGCAAGGTCTGCTCTCAGTTTTGATGACAGCCTAGTCTGAAATTACGCCAGGTGTAAACAGATTATGCGGGTGATATGGAAGATGAACTTTGTATTGGGAACAGACTTTGCACCTGGACAGCTCCTGTACCACTTGCCTGAAAGAACTGGGGAACAATTTGCTCTTAAAACCAAATGTGAAGTTGCTGCTTTATAGTACTGGATTCACCACCTATACCTGCCATTACTTTATGACACTTGTCCAAACACAATTATGTATGTGTTTTTTGCACATTAAAATTTCTCTAATGATTTTTTGCCCCCCTAGATTCTTTTTAATACAATTTCCTTAAAAGCATTTTATGCATTTTTTGATCAGAGAACTGTATCATTTAATTTCTGGAACACCAAAAATCAAGGGATAATTAAATTCCAGGATCACACACTTAGTTTGTGAAGGGTGAATATATTTGTCTCTATCCTAATAAACAAACTTGTGAGGGATAATTTTATCTTCTTACAGTTAAGAGGTTTTTCCCCATTCCATTTAAAAAAAAACCTGAAGTAGTTTAGCTTACTCTGGTCAATTTTGACCCCTTTCCCAACTGACAATGGACCTCCAAAACCCTTTGCCCATCCCACACACCTCATAGTTCTGAGTTCTCTGGCAGTATCCTGAGATAATCCAGGTTGACACCACTTTAATTGCTGGGGCTCAATGCTGTGGAATGCTGGGATTTGTAGTTGGTTGTGGCCCCAGAGCTCTGACAGGGAATACTATGCAATGTCTCCCAAAACTACAGTTCCCAGAATTCCATACTATTGAGCCATTGCAGTTAAAGTGGTGTCAACCTGGATTATTTCTGCAAAGCCCAAAGCTTCTTCCTCTTGACCAACATAGAACACTGAGACAAAACAGCCCAGAAGATGCAAGGAAAGGTCTCAAGCTATGTGTTTTCAAATGCCAGTAAAATCAATTTCAACAATTCACTGTTAGACATGTAGGAAGCTGGGTTTTATTATTCTTTAATGTATAGGAATTAAGATAAGTGGGTACGTCAACTTTACGGTGCAGTTAATGATGCAGTATGTCGTTTGCATCCATTATTTTACAGGAATATTCATATTTCAACAGTAATTACAGTTGTGGCATCTTATCAGCTGCAGGCAATCCTAACTTTAACATTTAAAAAGTATTGTAATGTTTCAAGTAAAGTATTCATTTATTAGTGAGAGCAGGCTTAATAATTTTATCCATTTGTCCCCAAATGGATAAAGTGGTAGCATTCTCATAAATAAGTGACTAATTGCACAGTGTTGTAAAGATGTTGAGTAAATGACTTTGTGCAGGTGGGCATGTTTCTAGTACTGTAATTGATAATGTTTTGTATCTGGTTATTATAACTCCCTTGTTGAAACAGCTTCACTAGCTACCAGTTTTTTTCGGGGAACAATTCAAAGTGCTGATCATGACCTATAAAGCCCTATATGGCCTAGATTATCTGAAAGACCATCTCCCTCATATGAACCTACCAGAGCTACAAGAGAAGGCTTTCTCTTGGTCACACCATCATCACAGTCTTGCTTGGTGGGAACATGAGAGAGAGCCTTTTAAGTGGCTGTTCCCACCCACCTGAACTCTCTTCCATAGAAGGCTAGCCTGGCCCCTTCCATGCTCTGTTCTCACCAGCTGTCTTGAGTCCCACTCTGGGAGAAAGGCTGCATACAAATGAAATAAATAAATGTAAATGTAAAAATTGTCTGACAAAGTAACATGGCAGGGATATCAACAAAGGCATCAGAAAAATAATATATGAACAGGATTGTGCTCTCTGTAAAAGTTTGAGTTCATAGCTTGGAGTTCATTCAAGAGGCTCCATTAGAACAGAATGCAGAGAAACAGAATGGTTCCCAGTTAGCAAAGGGGTGAGACAGGGTTGCATACTATCACCCTATATATTAAGCCTGTATGTAGAAAATATTGTTCACACAACAGGCTTAGAGTCAGAGGCAGGAGGAGTGAAGGTTGGAGGAAGGAACATTAACAACCTAAAGTACACAGATGACACAATACTACTAACAGAAACCAACAAGGACCTGGAATAATTACTGAAGAAGGTCAAGGAGGAAAGCTCCAAGGTAGGCTTAATGCTGAACATTAAGAAAACAAAAATAATTACCACGGAAGAACTAAAAGAATTCATCCTAGACAACAAGAAATAGAAAAGAATTCCCATATACCTTGGATCAAATTTAGGCCAGAATGGAGAGAGCAGTCAAGAAATCAGAGGAGACTAGGAATGGGAAGGGCAGCTATGAAGGAACTAAACAGGATCCTAAAGTGCAAAGAACACTCTGAACACTAAAGTGAGGATAGTCCAAGGCATTGTATTCCTTGTCACAGTGTACAAATGCATGAGTTGGACTGTGAAGAAAGGTGATAAAAGGAAAATCAACTCATTTGAGATATGGTGATGGAGGAGAGTGCTGAAGATAATGTGGACAGCGAAGAAAACAAACAAGTGGATCCTCAAAAAGATCAATTCGGAATTTTCCCTGGAAGACAGGCTGACTAAATTCAAATGGTTGTACTTTGAGCATATCATGAGAAGGCATGAATCATTGGAAAAGACAATGTTTCTGGGGAAAGTAGAGCGCCGTAAAAAGAGAAGAAGACCACACTGCCAGTTGGTTTGACTCGATTAGACAGACCATCGGCCTGAGCCTACAGGACCTGAGCAGAGCAGTCAAGGACAGAAATTTTAAAGATGTCTCCTCCACAGGGTCATCATGAGTCAAACTGAACTCAAGGGGAGCTAACAACAAAATTCTACACTTATTTTTGCTTATGGATTCCCAAATAGCAATGTTTCCTAGAAGTGTGGATCCCAAATAGCAACACTGATTGTGATTTCAGTTTTGATCTCCATATTAGATGACTGTACTAAACTCTACATGGCATTCTCAATGAAGATAGTTTGAATGTTTTAATTCATACAGAATACCAATATTCTGTAGAGAAGAATGGTCACTACTTGGCTTTGCACTGCATTTGTATTTAAACTTGTACGTTGATTACCAATCTGTTTCCAAGTCCAATTAAAAGTCCCCAGTTTTGCCTTTCAACTCCTAAATGGTCTAGGTTCTGAATATGTTCAGCAAGGTCCTGATGTCTCATGAGGCTCCCCCCAAAGTAGGAAGAGTTAGTTTTATTTGCTTTACTTAGGCTTTTATTTGAATATCACTTTAAGAACTTTGTTTGAAAAGTGTTACAGACATTTCCTAAATAACTGGGAGTTGTCATTTCTTTTTAACATTTACCAGTTCTCCTAATTAGATTTGTAATATTGCCATGGTTTATTTCCATGTACATGAAATGCATGCTTCAGAAAAATCAATCAGTTACAAAGCTACCTGTACATGAGAAAAAACAAAATCCATGGTTTGACAGTAAATTAAACTGAATTGCTACAAAAGTGTACAAGCTTTCAGTTTCTCCAGAACTTCATCAGTCTACTAGGCGGCACAAAAATTATAGGGTGGAACTAGAAACAGGAAGGACTAAACTTTTGAACACAAGTTGTAATCATGGAGTCCCCAAATCAAACATTGGATTTTCTATATTTCTAGGATGTCAATGTCTTCTTTTTCCTAAGAAATCTCTCTGTGATCTGGTTCAGATGCCAAAAAGAAGCCAGGATTTCCTGTTACATAAATGAAAAGCAGTAACCACTCCTATCGTACACACTTGGACTAGTCTATACTCTTCACCTGGATTTTCAGTATGAAGTGCATTAGAATGGAGAAAGACTAGTTTTCAACACAGCATGACCTAAACACAAAAAAAGGACTTTGGACGATAGTATAAAATGTTACTTGTTTTACATATCTGTTTTAGCTCATAATACATGGTGAGAGAAGGTGATACTGGCAGAACATCTCCAAAACATTTATGTGATACAACACGGAGACAGACACATTTATTTAACAGTATACATGTTATTTCTATGTATCGTGTGTGTGTGTGTGTGTGTGTGTGTAAGGAATTAACTATATAGCCTGTGTAAACTGAATCCATAAAAACTAGCAGATTGAATGATTGTTTATTTAATTAATTTCCCCAAATGTCTTTCTCTCATTAAGATCTACATCAAGGATAATTGGCAAGCCTGGCATTTAAACTGTTTTCTCTACTGCTGTCAAAATAATAAATTCTTTTTAAAAAAAAATACTGTCTCTTTGCGAAAAGAGCAATTTGGGTATTGGCCTAATTAGATCAATAGTACACTGAAACAGTTCATATGTCAAAACTGCATTTTCATGTTACATCCTCCCCCCCCCAGGGAAAAAAACGGCCACAGCTATGTGTAGCCAGATAATATTGTTAAGTTACCTGAAGGTTTGAGACCAACCACCTGCTGTTTGGACTCATGCCCTTCCTAGGTATTAAAAACGTCTAAGGCAATTCTTACCATCTGGACTTCACTAGTGGTTGATCTTTCTCTAAGAGCCCAGTTCCTACAACACTTAGGAAGGCAGTGGATAAATACTGGATAATCAATTCTGGATAATTATTTCTCAGTATGAAGACACCATTATGTCACCAGTATGAAGAATGGTAGACACCATTCTTAAATAAGGGTGTATCTACATTGTAGACATAATGCACTTTGGCACCACTTTAACTGCTGTGACTCCATCCTAGAGAATCCTGGAATTTGTAGTTTTGTGTGGCACTGACATGCATTAGCAGAGAAAGCCCAAAACCTTGTAAAATTACACATCCCAAAATTCCAAAGAATGGAGCTGCAGCAGTTAAAGTGGTGTTAAACTGCATTATTTCTGCTGTGTAGATGTATTATGGAGAAATTGTTAAGGATTCTCATTTTCTGGTGATATTTGCTAATACTGATTATTTGGATCCATTCCAGTTTGGTTTCCAAACTGGTTTTGGAACAGGCACAGTTTTCATGGTGGGAATGCAGTCTGTTAATTCACCTGGACCTTATGGCTACTGTTGTAAAAAAAATTATTGTTTAGCTGGTTCTGGACTAGGGGTCATGATGTAACAGTGGTCCGTCCCTTTCTGAAGGAAATAACTCAGTGGATGGCAACATGGAACTCTTGTTTGGATGTTGCCACTTTGCAACTGACATTCAGATCTCCTATTTTCTCCCAACTCATTGCATGGAAGCTAGGGAGATCCTGAGCAAATGTCTGATGCACTTTTGGGGATGAAGGGGAGGGGGAGAATAAGCTGAGGCTTAACCTGTATAAGTCAGGGGCATTTGGGGTGAGGATCTTAGTGTGAGACCAGCACTGGATGGGGTTGCATTCTCCCTGAAGCACCAGATTGTTCGGTTTAGGAGCTCTCCTGGAGTTGTTGTCTGTGGAACTGCAGATGGTGATGATAATTCATCAGCTGGAAACGTGTTAGGAGAAAGTAGGCCTTGCTACAGGGATTCAATTCCTGGCAGCACATTCCATGTGGGGCTGCTTATAAACCCATTTGAAAGCTTCAGCTGGTGTAAATGTAGCCACTAGTTTCTTGCAGGAGAGAGGCAGTCAGAGCCTATAGCACTGATTTCTGTACCAGTGTGCATACATTGGCAGTCAGAATTTATAGTTGCTAGCAGTGATCTTTAAAGCCGTAAATGACTTGGCATCAGGTTATCTGAAAGATTTCATAACTTGTATGTACCTCCCTGAGTCCAGAACTCAGTCTTCCTGCACACATGCCTGGTTCAAGTTGGTGAGAACCTAATGTTAATTGCCATCAAGTCAGCTTTGATTTATGGGGCTCATTCAAACTATATAATTATAGTGCTATCTTCTACTTTAACTACCATAGCAGTATCCCATGATATCCTGAGATTGACAGGTTAGGAAGGGGCATTTAGACTTCGCAGTCAGAGTGTCCCATGCCTCACCAAGCTACACACCCCAAAATTCCCTAGGATATTGTCGTGGAATTGAAGTGGAATACTGTACAATAGTCTATTTGTGTAGTGTGAATGGGCCCATAGCAACCCTATCAGTGAGAGATCTCCAGGTCATCCTATCAGCAGCAGCCCTGCTTAAGTCTTGCAATCTCAGGGCAGTGGCTTCCTTGATTGAGTCTATCCACCTATAACACAATCTTCTTTTTTCTTACCACTTTCACCTTTTCCAAACATTATCATCTTTTTTAATGTGTCATCTATCCTCATGTTACAGTGAGCACACTGATGGTTCATTTTCTTTATTGGCTCCATCTGTGATTTGTACTTGTACTTCCGCCTTTTCTGGTCTGATTTTCTAAGAGTACATGGTTGCCAGTCTTGGTTTTCTGAAACTAATTTCAAAAATGTTAATGTTGTGTGCTTTTGTTGAGTTAATTGTACTCTCTCTCTCTCTCTCTCTCTCTCTCTCTCTCTCTATCTATATATATATATGCTACTATTTTATCTTAAGATGAGTCTTTTCACCTAAACATGATTTTTAAATTCAAATACCGTATATGCTCGACTATAAGTCAACCTCATGTTTAAGTCGAGGGCAGGATTTGGAGCCAAAATTATGGATTTTGATATGACCCATGGATAAATCAAGGGTAAAACTCAGGGGCATGTAACAAAGGATGTAAAGGATGATGCAAGGGAAAATGGTGCCAAAGAACTTATAAAATTATGGCAGGCATAACTGTTTGGGCTCATCCTAAAGGCTGGATGGATGAGAGAATAGAGGAGATCCATCCTTTTTTTTCTTTTCCTTTTCTTTTTTTCTTTTGTGGTGCTTCCAGGATGGACTAAGCTCTGACCTTTTACCACTCTGTTCAGAGAAAGAGGATGACTCCTATAAGAGTTAAAGTACAGTACTTACATTGACCCGTGAATAAGTCAACCCAGGTTTTTCTAGACTTATGCATGAGTGTATACAGTAAATAATACCATTTCCCCACTCAGCCGTAGTGTTTAATTTAAATACCCTGTTATTGTATGATCCTTCTCAGATGTAAATTCTTGTGACTTGGATTCATGTCAGGTAAGTGTATATAAGAATGCAATGTCAGTTTTCAACAGCCAACTCGCCTTCATTTTCAGGATAAAAATAGTTATACTCAAATAAGCTAGCAAACAATATATTAATACATCAGTGTTTAAGTAACACTGATGAGCCTACAGATACACAACCGGTCTTTTAAGCACACTCCAAGAGTGTCAAATTTTGAAGGCTACATTTTATCAAAGTATAATATTCCAATACTGAAGCATGAGAAAATAATCTTTGGATTGATTTCTTGTTTCAGGGCCAATGCAAGAGACGATATATGACTTCTGGAGAATGGTCTGGCATGAAAATACAGCAAGCATAGTCATGGTGACAAATCTTGTGGAAGTGGGAAGGGTAAGAGTATCTGAATTGTTGTTTTTCATATATATTCCATAGTAATCAATGGTATGAAGATATAGATGTACAGAATGTTTCAAGGTGTGGGGGGGCCCCCCCCCCCCCCCTTATTTGAAATCACAAGAATACAGTAGACCAGTAAATAGGGTGATGTTTTCTTTGAGGTGATTTCCATAATGGTTTCTTCTGCACTTAAAAAGCAACAACTTTATTGCTAATTTAGCAGTTTAGTTTTGAGTAATTCACACCATGAATACTTTGAGTAGGCTGAAAAGAGTCAGTGTGGTTATGGTGGTTAGAGTGTTATTATTGGATTGTGAAACATTAAATTCAGATCCCTACCCAGAAACAAATGACATGAGACATGGAAGATATGTGACGGGACTGGATCTCCTGGGGTTTTTATCTTTTAGTAAGGACAGCAAGATGAGATTTGGATCTGGAAAGGAGGGATCATGCCCCCTTCTTATTTCTAGTGAAAGCCACCCCTCTAAAACTGCTGTTAACCACAGAGGAGGAGTACAGACCAAATACGTGCTTGTAAGCATGGTGTTTTAGTTTGAGTGTTGAACTATGACTATGGAGACCAGTGTACAAATTCCTGCTCAGCCATGGAACCCCACTGGGTAATCTTGGGCAAGTCATATTCTTTCAGCCTCATAGGAAGGAAATGGCAGACCACTTCTGAATAAATCTAACCAAGAAAAATCAGCGATAGGGTCACTTTAGGAGCGCCATAAGTCAGAAACAATTTGAAGACAACAGCAACTATGTTTTACCCTAATAGTAATTTTGAGGAAGCAGCTTGCACGGGGAAATCACAATGAACAGAAAGGCATGTTACTGTTTCAGCAGTAGTGAAGCAGATGATTTAGAATATGTAAAACTAGAAAAAGTACACAGATTCTTACAGGCTGGAATCTCCCTGCTCACCTTTTACCCCATGCCCTTTCTGTCCCACACATCAAGTGGCCTTCCTCTCCTCTTTCTGTCCCACACAGCTAGGTATTTTTTTGGTGCAATTTCAGTTTTCAGCAGTTCCTCTCTCTGTACTGATGCACATACTATTTTCTCCCTTATCCTGCTTTCCCACTCCACACACACACACACACATGATCTATCTCTCACTCAACCCTGGCACTTATTTAACTTTTCTCTCTGCTCACTTTTCTCCGTGTCCCTCCCTCCCTCCCTCCCTGTCTTTCTCTCAGCTGTTTGATGGGTTCATGGAACCTGCAAATGGAAGCAATGTAGAGAAAGCTTGGAGAAACTCATATTCTTTTTTGCTGTTTATAAAAAATTGCCCCTTAGCAATAGCAAGTTCATTTCTATACTGCCTATCAGCACACTTAAGCACTCCCTAAGCAGTTTACAATGTGTAAGCTAACTGCCCCCAACAAGCTGGGTACTTATTTTAGCGACCTATGGAAGGATGCAAGGCTGAATGGACCCTGGAGCTCTGCCTGGGATTGAACTCACAGTTTTGTGGCTGTGAATGGCTGCAGTACCAGCATTTAACCACTGTGCCACTGAGGCTACTTTTCACTAAGTCACTAAGAGCTCGTATCCTAAGGTTCATGCCCTTTGGATTCCCTTCCTACCAATGCCAGGTTTCAGGTGTCTACATTTCATGATCTTTGAATTATGGTAGAGATTGAGAGCCATAGAAACTCTCTCTTTCCTTAGTATAAGATAACCTAGAGAAGCAGGTGTTCCGTTTCTCTATGAAAATCCAAGATTCTGTCAGCTGTACTGTCAAACACCTCCAGTCACAGTGCACTTATTAGCAGCTGAAAGAAAGGGAAATTGGACATATCTATTTTGGTGTAGTAAAATAATTGTGATGCATGTTTTTAATTTCTTGGCAATACTGTAGTTTATATTTTCTCTGGGGGAAAAATGTGTAGCGTACAGGGTGTTGAATGTTTTCTCCATAACATGTTATTTCCAGTTTCTTTGATTGTAAATTCAATTTTCATTCTGTGTTTAGAAAGAGGGGTTTTGCTCGTGGTTTATTGTGTGTTTAAATCCTCCTGCTTAGACATCTAAGTGCCTGAGCCTGCTCACAAATCAGCAAACAGGGCCACATTTGGACGACAAAGTGGTATGATTTGTGAGTATAATCAAATGCTGTTGCAAAACCACAAAGAGTGAAGCAATTAGAATGGTTCAAATGGACAGTTTGAAACCGTTTGAGATCCAATGAATTGACCAATTAAGTTTCCCACTTAGATTCAAAAGTTAAACCAAATTTAGAAAGAAATTTATAAAGAAAATGTTAAACCAAATTTATTGATATGAAGTTTTCCCACATATTTTATCTATTTGATAATCATATTCCACATGGAATATATTCTGAGAGATAGCTGATTCTGAGAGCCTTTTTAACATAATGGAATATTGAGCTCATTGAAGGCTTTGCATCAGTAGTAAAACAGCTATCTCGTCTCTTTAGTATTCACCTTGCTAATGGCTTAATAATAAAACTACTGTTAGTAACATAACCATCTTTCTCCCTAATCATCTTCTTTGTTGTTGTCACTGAGGTAGAGGCCTATCTTCAGATATACTAAGAACCTGTTCCATACAGAGAATGAGACAACTAGGATATTTTCTCATAACATCTGAATTTAGAATCATAGAGTTGGAAGAGACCACAAGGTCCATCCAACCCAACCCCCTGCTATTCAAGAATACACAATCAAAGCACCCCCGGCAGACAGCCATCCAACATCTGTTTAAAAACCTCCAAAAGGAGACTCGCCACACTCCAAGGGAATATGTTCCACTGTCAAACAGCTCTTACCATCAGGAAGTTCTTCCTAATGTTTATGTGGAATCTCTTTTCCTAGTCTTTGGAGCAGCAGAAAACAAACTTTCTCCATCATCAATATTACGCCCTTCAAATATTTAAATGTGACTATCATGTCACCCCTTAAATGTCTCTTCTTTGGGCTGAACATAGCCAGCTCTTTAAGCCACCACTCATAGGAAATAGCTTCCAGACCTTTCACCATTTTGGTCACCCTCCCTCCTCTGGATATGCTCCAGCTTGTCCACATCCTTCATGAATTATGGTGACCAGAATTGGACACAATATTCCAAGTGTGATCTGAACAAAGCAGAACAAAGTTGTACTATTAGTTCCCTCCATCTAGGTCTAAAACACACTGCAGAAATAATCCAGTTTGAGACCACTTTAACTGCCCTGGCTCAATGCTAAGGAATTCTGGGAACTAGTGTTGTGAGACATTTACCTTCTCTGTCAGAGAGCTCTGGTGCCACAATAAACTAGAATTCCCAGAATTCCCTAGCACTCAACCAGGGCATTTAAAGCAGTCCCAAGATGGATTATTTCTACAATGTGTTTTGGACCCTAGACATTTTATTCCTATTGATATAGCTTAGATTTGCATTCGCTTTCTTAGTTTGCCACATCACATTGATGCTGACTTCTAGATCCTTTTCACATATACAGTCTTTAAGCCAGGTGTCACACATCCTATATCGGTTCATTTCGTTTTTACTTCCTAAGCGTAGTATCCTACATTTTTTCTTGTTGAACTTCAGTTTGTTAGTTTTGGCCCAGCTTTCTAATCTATTAAGGTCATTTTCAATATTGATCCTCTCATCTAGGGTATTAGCTACTCCTCCTAATTTGGTGGCACCTGCAAATTTGATAAGCATGCCCTCTATTTCATCACCCAAGTCATTTATAAAGAATAGCCCTGGGCCCAGGACAGAACCTATGGCATCCTGATAGCCACTTCTCTCCAAGGGGTCATTCCCACCACAATAAATTCCGAATCTTGATTCAAGGTATATGTCCCTAGTTCCCACTGGAAATCAATTCTGATCCTTATTTGATTTGATTCCAGTGGGGAAAAAGCGGAGTAAACGTTAAAAAACCCCAGAGGTATCGTTTTTTGGTGGTTCTTGTCCTAGGAATTGATTCTGACGCACTCCCAACAGGTGGAAACACCAGATCAGAATAGATTCTTTTTTTGTGGGAGGGACAAATAGCAGAGGGCTGTCACCATCCCTCCCCAGAGACTCTCCCAGTGCTGGGTTTTTTGTTGGCTTGTTTGTTTAAAAAATAAACTTCATTGAAAAATCACTATATTGCTGAAGCAGCCACTTGCAAAGGCAAGTGGTTGCTTTAGCAATCTAACGATTTTTCAATAGGATTTTTAAAAGAAAGAAAGAAAGGGGTTTCCGTCCACTTCTTCCTCTTCCCAGGTCCATCTCCTCCACATTCTCGTCCACCTGCTCCTCCTCCACTTCAACCTCTTCCTCTGCTCCTTTGCCCAGCCTCCGTGCTCCCTCCTCCTCCTCGGCCGCCCCGCCACTGCCCCCAGGCCCCGGGTAGGCACTCACACATCCCACCACCGTGTCCCGCAAGCCCCCAGGTAGACTGGGGCACCTGCAAGTGAGAGGCAGAAAGGGAGGGAGGAGGGATTGGGGAGGGAGGGAGTTCCCATACCCATGGGGCTGTCTCGGAGCAGCCACGGTCCCCAGTCGCAGACACCAGGCGCTTCAAATCAGCATCTCCAAAGTCCCCAGCCAGTCATTGGAACCTCGTGGTGGTATTTTTTGCCTCCATCCAAAGGCAGGCCAAAGGAGTGGGACTTTGGAGGACACAAGGCACCTTGGGTCACAGAAGGTAAAGGGTTGGGGCGGCAGCCTTCCGAAGGGATTCCTGCGGGGGGGGGGGGACTGGCTGAAGGGCTGATCTGCTTTCCCCTGCTCCAATGGGAACAACAAGCGTGCCAACCAAAAAAAGCAATTCCACAAGGGATCCCATTTCAGAGTGAGAACAAAGGACCTTTTGGAATCACTTGACCTAGCGGAGCGGAGCTAGAGCAGAACTTCCAGTGGGAATGAGCCCCAAGATGAGGAGGAGCCCTTGTTGAGTACCCTTTGGGTTTGGTTGGTCAACAAATTTCAAGTAACAATCATGTTACCTAGCTTTCTTGCAAGGATAGCATGGGGGAAATTGTTAAAAGCCTTACTGAAAAAAATACACTACATCCATAGCATTCCCTTCATCTAACCAAGCTTGTGACTCTATTGAGAGAGAGAAAGAAATAAGATTAGTCTGACATGACTTGGTTTTGAGGTGTAATTAGTTGAGAAACTAATTACAGTATGGCATTCCACACTGTAGAAATAATCAAGGTTGAAACCACTGTAACTGTCATAGCTCAATGTTATGGAATTGTTGAAATTATAGTTTGTTGTGTCAGCAGAGCTCTTTAACAAAGAAGATTAAATGTCTCACAGAAATACAAATCCCAGAATTCCATAGCATTGAGCCATGGCATTTAAAGTGATGTCAACCTAGATTATTTCTGCAGACTGGGTACAGTCTAAGTGTTTACCAACTGTGAGAATATAACTTTTGCTTAGAAATACCGTATTTCAAAATGTATCAGAAAATATCCCTAAATTCTATTAAGAATTAGATAGATACAGTGTATAATTATGATGTAACCGTTGATTTTCATGCTTTGTTTCTGATGTCTTTATAAGTAATTGTCTTCTGGATGTCCCAAATATAGCAGATAGGGGGAATTAGGAATCGTTACAGGAATGAACTGGTCAAAGTTGATACACCAAAATACTTGTCACTTTCTTGTTGTTGTTTCTTTCCAGTCCAACCTATGGTGAGCCTATCACAAGGTTTTCTTGGCAAGATTTGTTCAGAGAGAGGCTGCCATGGCCTTCCTCTGAGGCTGAGAGAATTTGACTCGCCCAAAGTCACCCAGTGAGTTCTCATGGCCAAGCAAACCTTTATTACATAAGTCCGTTTCTTAAAATCTAGGATGGGGAATGTGTAACCCTTCAGATGGTGTAGGACTGGTGTTCTTATAATCCCCTCCATTGGCTATGCTAGATAGGGCTGGTAGGAGCTTCAATCCCGCAACACAAGAAAGACTACACATTCATCACCTCAACTTTAAATTGAGACCTCTCTGTTTTCACCAATATTGCCAAAAAAAAGTGATCAGTCCAACACTGTACACTTGAAGTATATGGAACACATACGTATAGTATAGAGTAACTTTCCTTCCTGTATTTCATGAGTTGAAACATTTTAGGACTGCTCTACATTTACTTTCTCATTATAGGCCTGTACATGATTACAGTCTTTGAGCACTTACTGTTCTCATACATACTATGTCATCTCAGTCTGGTAATTTGATTCTAGTTTTTAAAAATATATTGATGTCTTTGAGGTATCTGTTTGCACTCCTGTAATCTCCAGAATTGTTTCAAAACTGTGCCGTAGTGCATGCTTTTCAAGATAATCCACAACACAGGAGAATTTTGTAATGTAATGTATTAAAATGTTAGCTGTAGTATATGTAATGCGGCCATGTCTGATTTCTTTCCTTACTCAGATGTAAGGACATTAGTCCCAGTCTGAATTGGAACCCTAGAGGAGGCAAGGGGACCTAAATCCTTTGACCTTCCATTCTGCTCTACTACACCTTCTGTTCCCATAGTACTGGGCTGAAGATTTTCATAGCAGTTTAGAGCATGGGAACATGGGCTAATCTGGACTGGGACCAATAAAGTATCAGAGGGTCACATTTCCTAACCTGTCTCCATGTTAGATGATGTGCTTACAGTTGCATAAGAAAAAGAAATGGAAGTAAATGTGAAGTTTACTGTCCTTGGCTAAGCTGACTGTCAAAATCTCAAGGTTGTGGTCCCAAAAAATTACCAAAAAAGTAATTTTTCCATATTCTGTTTGCTATTCTTATTGGTGAAGCAATTGACACTGGAAAGTTAATTAATGTACAAGCTATGCTCACTGCTTATTGCTGCTTAGGCCTGTTGGACATTTTTCAGTGGTTTTCAGTCTTTCGATTTTCATTTGGATTTTATTTTTAGTGTCATGTTTTGACAATAGGTCAGTCCCCCCACCCTCCGCCCCCCGTTGTCCCTGACTCTGTGGATGATTTTTTTTTCAAGTATTTTGGTTGCACTTGGTTCCATTTACTGCCACTTTTGTTAGTTGACTTACAGATTTCTTTGACAGCCACCTGCACATTTGAAATCCAAACTGAGAGGGGGAAGGAAATAATCCTATTTGGGGTATTGAGTTTTTTGTTTTTGTTTTTTTCCAGAGGAGAACAATACCTTTTAACATGTTTGCCACATATCTTGTGCTTGTCCTTCATGAATTAATCATAGAGTAGGCGTATGTGTATTTGTTTACCCGGACTGGATAGTCATTAAATTTGTGCTCGGATATAGCTTTTGCCCTGGAGCTCTCTACATCAGGATGGTTTTAATTGCAGGCAGAGGAGCCACCAGGAGACTTTCCCTCACACAGGCACCTGCTACAGATGATTCAGTCCCTTCATTCGCCTCTAGCAGGGCCTGGATACATCTGCCAGTACCTGTCATTATCTAAGGCAGCCTTGTCAAAAACCCTGCATCCTTTAAGCTCTCTTGCGTTCCAGCAAGGGACCCTTGTCAGTTTTCCTGGCACTTGTAGGCCACTGTGCACCTGGTATTTAAATGGCAGCAAAATGTGTTTTGATTGTTTTCCTGCTTTAATGAACCTACCTGAGGGAGATTTAGCTTTTTATCTAGTCGCACGTTACTGAGTTGCTTGCATTTACGCTGTTTATGTGAAAAGACAAAAAAGGAGAAGGAGAAACAAACAACCCCCACACCTCACTCCTCGTATTCTTTTACTGTTACACTGATCCATCTGCCGTAGGTCCTGTGACAGAAATTGGCAGAAATCCCCCAGGAGTGTTTTGCTGTAGTAATTTACACTAATGATTTCTAAGCATATTTAGCCAGCATTGTGAAGACCTCATTAGAATGTTTCTAAAATTAAAAAAAATGCAAACAGTGATTGTTTTGTAATTTATAGTAGCCATTACTGAGTTGCCATGAAAAATTCTTTGAAAAGTAGTATGATGTGATGTGGTATGATTTCAAATTCTTGGAAAACTTTTCACAGACTCCTTTTTTTTCCTGTTTGACACACACACATACTACTCGACCATATGTGGATTTTTGATAGAATATCTATGGCTAGGTATAAGGAAGGCTGGCATCTTGAGGATTATGGGGACAGAGTTCTGGTCTGTGTGCCACTGCCTAGCCAAAGGAGGAAACTATGGGAAGACCAACTGCCTAACTATACCCAAATACAAGGAAACTCATGACACCTATCGACCACATTCAGAAATAAACCAGAAATTAGGCTGGCTTTGAGCAAATTCAAGACTCTGATCTTCCTGCTCTGTGCTTGCTACGCCATCTTTGTTTTGCCTCATTTCATCCCAAACTCAAAAAGGAGGACAAGTTTGAAAGAGCCTGGAAGTAACACATTAAACATAACCTTGTTACTTATTACAGTTAGCCCACTGTATCTGTGAGCTAGCCATCCACAGATTGGATCTCCCCATCCCCATATTAGCCAGTTGCAGGGTGCCCCCATAAACATGCTGAAACAGGCAGGTTCATGTTGCCATCCATAGACTGATATGGGCTTGAGCTCTCATCTGTCAAGAAGTCACAACCAAACTCCCATAGATGGGAAGGACCCACTTTAAAGTTTTTAATAGAGGCAAGCCATTTTTTGTCTTTTATTTAACATGATAAGCCATTTAGATTTACTCATTATTCCAGAAATAATACATGGGATAAGATTTTTGTCCTTGGAAATTAAACTTAAACAATAATTTTGACAGTAGTGTATTAAGAACATGGTATGTTACTAACAAGTAATAAAAATTAACAACTACCGTTACTGCATTTGTCTTTAAACTGGTGATTCCAAACTTTACAGTGTTTGAAATTTTCACCAACCCCAGTCATTCTTACAGGCTTTACTCCAGACATACTACTTTTCTGTCTGGCGGCATCATGGGAATGAATATCTTGATTAAATCTACACCCATTGTACACAACTGTTAACTTCACATTATCATGTTGAAAGCAGCAATTAAACGTAACTATTTCTGATTCAGGGCCAGTATGTTCAGTAACAGAAGAACCAATAATTTTATCCCTCTCTTGGGTTGCACTGGCATATATACTGTAGTTCTTAAAGACAGACCAAAGAGGTGAAATGCCTGCCTGTCTTAAAACGTGTGCAGCTTATAGATTTTTCTTGCAACCATCTCACTGCCAGAGAGGCAAAATGCTTTTAGACTGCAATCAAGTATACTTGCCAGTGAATAAGTCTCACTGGATTTATTTAGTCTTACTTCTGAGTAGACCTGCATAGGATTACACTGCAAGACTGCAATCCTAGATATTTACCTGAAATTAAGCCTATTAAATACAGTGGTCCCTCCAGATTCACGGGTGATACGTTCTTGCTCCCTCCCCCCCGCGAATCTGAAATTTCGCAAATACTCAAGTTCCATTGTCCCCAATGGTGGACCGCCATTGGGGACAATAAGACTCCTTCCTTACGTCCTTCCTTCCTTCCTTCCCTCCCTCCTTCCTTCCATTCCTGCCTTTCTCTCCTTCCCTCTTACTTCCCCACCCCTCAGTGCCAGGGCCGCCGTGGCCTGTAATCCATACCATCTGCATGGGGACTTGCTTTCACAGCAGAACTCAGGGCTCATTGTGCGCATGCCCTGCCCCCTCCGCCCCAACCAATTGATGTATCATGCGCCCATTGGCTGCAGCGGAGGGGGACAGGATGGGGAATGCATATGCTGGGCCTGGAATGCTCTTGGGAAAGCGAGTTCCCATATGGCCGGCATGGATTACAGGCCCCGGCAACCCCAGCACCAGAGGGGAAGAGGGAGGGAGGATTTGCAATCTGCGAATGATCAAAACCGCGAATAGCAAGTCTGTGCATAATGAGGGATGAGTGTAGAATGAAGCTTCTTAACGATATGTATAGGATTGCACTGTGAAACTAAACTACTGTATTAAAAATAAAACTTGCACTGGAGACTGCAAGAAAAATAAACAAAACTCAGGCTATATGTGTAGTCTCTCTTCTCCACCCATCCGCCCCAGCCATATCACTTTGTTATATGAAAACTGAGACTAGTACAATAATTTAACAATAAAACTTTTAAACAAAAATTTAATTCTGAAAAAGAAAAGAACCACAAGTATAATCCATGGTATTCTTAAAGTCATTTATCTGAGTGCTGACCTCTTTTTTAAATGTAAACAACCATAGTTTCCCAGTAGAAATGATGACAGATGTGATAGATTGCTAAAAAGAGGAAGCTTTATAAAATTCATCAGTTTAAAATCATCTTTAATCTGGCACATCAGTAAATAGGATCATATGTCTTACCAGTCAAATCAGATTTCTTATTTTCAAACATATGACAAGAAATAACAAGTTGGCTTTATTCCATCATGCATAGCAGGAAAGGCATCCTTGGGGAAAATAATTGGCTGTTATTCCACAGGACGCTAGACAGACTCTTTTGTAATCATTTAATAAAGATGTCCCCAGATCTACAGTGCTTTCCTCACAGAACAAGGCAGCATAAAACAGGTGCAGAACATGGTCCTTTGTCACATGAACCCTTTGTCACATGAAGTCTGACTGGTTTCCCTTCTTTTAACATGCTCTTTTCTACAAGTAAGTGATGCTGTGCATATTGAAATCCATAAAGTTCCATAAGCCCTACCAAACTGATTAAAAGTATCCAAATAACTTATCTGGGAATTACCACATATACAAAGAGGTGAACATTTTCCTTGGATCTTAAATACTGACAGTGTTAAGAAATTAGTGTCTGCCAAATTGGCTTGAAGCGTTTGAGTAGATCATACACTAAAACTTGGGAATATTCTAATGTATCTCCATGAATTGCTGACATAGAGAGGAAATAAAATTGGTCCAGTATTAGAGCCAAACTACATGTGGTGCCAAAGCTATCTTCCCATCTCAAATGATAATAAAGGAGGTTAGAAAAGGCATGAAGAGAATATGTGTCCTAAGGAAAATTCCTTTTTATGAAGCTGGTACAGTCATTGTAGACAGCTCTGAGCTTGATTGACCAATGATCTGAGATACTATAAAGCTCCCTCCTTTTCCAAGGTTCTTACCCTATGAGGACCAGCTAATGGCTACCTCCCATTCTCTCTCCCCTCCTACCATCTGTACATTTTCCTTGCACTTTGCAGAGATAGAATCCCATCCTGCTGACAGCATGATCATAGATTGCATTCAAAGAAGAAAAGAAAGCTGTGAAGGGACTCGGGATGTACTTGGATGAGGAGTTGGCAAAAAGGGACAAGAAGTACTGGGAAGCAATTCAAAATGGGGCAACACAATTTGTAACAAATTGCTAGACTAGAAGAGCCCAATATGTTGCTTCAGGCTGAATAGTTGAGGGGAGCCTTAAACTGTAGACTGACACTGTTTGGCCACACTATCAGCATCACCATCACTACTTTTTCTTTGTTTAGTGCCTGCAGTTTGCTAGCTGCCGTATTCTTCAAAAGGGTGCTGTTCTGATACATGTTGCAAGCTTTGCTGAAGGTTTCAGTGGAAGATGAATCAAACCTAAAGTGCTTTGAAAAACAATTTCCTTTTTCTGGCAAAATAAAAGGAACATTTTTCATTTAAATATTTATATTTAAAGTACAGTATTACATACTTTATCAGTATACATGATGGGATTCATCACAAGTGGTTTTTCTTTAGTGCATAATTCTGGACTTCTTCATTCTGAACTTCAAGAATGGTTGTAACTGGCAATTAGAAGATCTACCAGTCTTTGTATTCATGATTCTTGTTTGCAAGGGAAATATCAGTGTTCTTGAGAAGAGGCATCCCAACAGATCTTTATAGCACACTTACTAATGACAACCATCTTTGGCTGTTGGAACTTATTTCAAGAGCACCCAACATAGTATCCCATCATAGTTATGGCCTCATTCCCACTGGAGGCATGACCCGCATTCGATCCCGGATCTGCCACGGGGAAAACCCCAATTCCAAAATCCCCTCCCCCCATTCACACTATGAAAGAGGGGCCTGTTTGGAATCGGGGTTTTTCCTTGGTAGGCTTGTTATTTCCATTGGAGAAGACAAGCAGCCATTCCTTCCTACCTTGGGGAAGAAGCAGAGGCCCGGCAGCAGCCCTGTCCTCCCTCCCTCCCTCCGCCGGCCAGCCTACTTGCTTACCTGGTTGCTGGTGCGGAGCTTGGCAGTGGCGGCGGGCTGGCCCTCTCCTCCTCCATCCAGACTGTTCCCCGCTGCCTGGCTCTCTCCTCCTCCTCTGTCCCATAGGCCTAACTTAGAAGGAGGGCAGAGCAGAAGGAGAGAAGCAGCAGGCCCAGAAGATGGAGGATGTGTGTGCCTCCGTCCTCCCAGACTGCCTCTCTCCCCCTCCTTTGGGGGATCTGGAGGCAGGCTGGGAGGACAGAGGCACACACGCATGCATGCCCTCCATCCTCCATCTTCGGGGCGTGCTGCCTCTCTCCTTCCGCCCCGGCCTCCTCCTACTGTAGGCCTGCCGGGACAAAGAAGGAGAAGGGGGCTGGGCAATGGAGAACGGCATGGATGAGGAGAAGAGGGCCACTGCCGGGCCCCAGCCACCAGCACCCAGGTAAGCAGGCAGGCTGGAGGAGGAAGGGAAGGAAGAAGGAGGAGGGTGAGAGAGGGAGGGAGGGTGGGAAGGCTGGTGACAGGGAGATGGCAGGGGCCATTGCAGCTTCCCCTGCCATTTCCCTGTTACCGGCAGCAGATGTGAATCCGCCAGTGGTTTCCACTGGGATGAATCGATTTATTTTACAATAAAACGATTCATCCCAAAAAACACCACTTTGGAAGAGTTTTTGGGTTTGCCCGCTTTTTTCCCTTTGAAATCAATCTGATAAGGATCAGGATTGATTTCAAATGGAAACTAGGGTCATATACCTCGAATCCTGCTGTGATTCATATCGTAGTGGGAATGAGGCCTATGAATACAGCCTCAGTAAGCTTTATGACAAAACTAAAGAGGAAACCATCAGCTGTACTGACAGTGGGACACACAATAACAGTTAACCAGTGTGCATGTCCATGAGCTTTAGCAGCATAATTATGGCCCGGTACATACCGGGCTTTGCGATGCCCTCGTCATGTGTGAGGGTTGCCTGGGGATGCAGAGAGACCACACGCCCCGCAATCCTCACACGTGACGAGGGCGTAATGATGGCAGCGCCTTGTTTACATGGCCGTTGCTATTGTTACATAAGTGCAGCGCAGCATCTGCATGGCGCTGGGCAGCACTTACAGAACAAGTGCGCCAGTGGCACACTTGTTATGCCACCACCGCTGCAGAAAAAACGTGCTTTTTGCGGGTTCTTTTTCCACCGGGGGAAGTCGCACCATTTGGCGGCTGAGGCTTCCCTCCAGCGGAAAAATAGGCGGCAGCAGGCTGCCCTTTTTGGACAGTCTATACCGTGCCTATGTCAATCCCAACTTCATTTGGATTTTTTTTTTTTCATAACATGGGGTGTCCCACCCTTAAATGCAATGGGCATCTGTCCTTGACCTGATCTGTACATGTCGCAGTCCAATTACCATGTTCCAGTATGAAAATATAATCATACATATTTAGTTACTACAGAACTCAATGGTTTCTGTATATCCAGGTACATTGTTTGTGATACATTCTTTTGTACCACTCAGCCACATCTAGAACCAGCATCAAGCCATTGAAGATAATTCTGAAATTAAAAAAGTACTATACACTACACAAATGACTTCTGCTGGGTGGTGTTCTTTTTCTTTCCTTGTACAAAAGGCTTCAGCATGAGGAACTTTTAGCCCAACACAAAAGAGCTACAAACTTTTCTTGGAAGTCAACAGTACGGTAGAATAGAGTAGACCCAGTTAATCAAGTTTTGTTTTTGCTGAGAAAGACATTTGGCATTTGTTCTGGTTTATTGCTGAAAGGGGGAGATGCACTTAACTAGGCAGAAACTGTTTATTTATTGCTTTGTTTTTAATTATGTTTTCAGCTGACTTAATCAAGAGTTTTCTTTGATGTGTATTTTATAAGGTTATGTTATGCCTTGATTTCTCTTTTTGGTAAAAATGCAGGATATCCATTTAATAAAGCTGGTGCAGACATCTGTTATTTGATTAAAATTTGTTTGTGCCTTTGTCCAAGTATACTTTTAGGAAGATAAGTGAGGTGCCAATTGTAAATAAATAATCTATGATGTTGTTACCATCTCTTCCTAAGAAGTTGTTTATCTATTTAAATATAAAATGAGGACACTCATTATTCCCTAAAATTGTATTGTGTCAAAGCTAGACACCCTTAAAACATTTGAGTTATTTACCAATATGTCATCTCCAGAAGATGGCACAGGTATCTCTCAAGGGGAGGGACAGCAAAAGAAGCCCTAGTGTATGTTTTTTAACAGTGGTGGGTTTTAGGAATATAAAATGTATAATAGAAGGATTGCTGAAATATATGTTCAAATCCAAGAATGGAACCAGCTTTCTACTGCTGTCTCCTCTGCAGTTTGCAATCTTGTCTGCTTCCAATACACCAGTGCCCAGAGGGTTCATTAGTACCATTCTAGAAATTGGATATACACAAGTAATCCGTTAATATAGCTCAGAGGCATGACAACAAGATGAATTTGCCTTGCTTGCCTTGTGCAACCTGTGGTTATGGCGATATTAGATAAATTGTTCTGGGTTTCTCACTAGTTTTGTGTGTGACTGAGATGCCTGTTGGATATTCAGTCCCGTTTCCAAGAAATGCTATATGGGATTCTGTGTGACTGTTCCATAATTCCCAGTACAAGTTTAATTCAGCATTAAAATTAGCATGAGTAAAACTGCCCAGCCAGCGACCTCATATGCACTATCAATATCAAGTCTTCTATAGATAACCTGTACGCAATTTTAAATGCATGGTGCAGCTACAAGATTAAAATAGCTGCCAGTTCATATATAAGTATTACTTTCAGCAATAAAGAAGCATGAATTACTGTACTGCTCCTGATTGCTAACTACTGCAAGGTACATGATGGCCACCTCTCAATTTACTATTATTGCATATGGGTATGTGTTTGGGAATCATCATTGTGTTTTACAAGTGGAAAAGTAGTTTGTATGTATGATGTAGAGAGTGAGAATAGATATATGCAAGGCATCCTTTCAGAAGAGATACTAACAATAATCCATTTTATTTGTAAAGTGGATGAGCCCAGTCTTCTCATATTATATTTTCTTGCATTTTAATATACAACTTGGGGGTATCAAGGAAACCACACCTTGAAGAGTAGTATGGGCAGCAGCACAGACTCTCCAAAATGAACTTTATGGCTTCAGAACAATCAGGCTTAGGGTCCTAATCTACCAATGTATTTGCTTTTACTATTGTATAACATAGTTGCTTTAAGGATGTCTGCCTTCACTCAGAACAAGTATAGGGAATAATGGATGTCCTCTGTATTTAAATAGTTAATAGTTTCTTTCTCATCACTTTTCCCCCTCAAGACCTGCCTGAAACCATTTAGTACAACCATCTGCAGAAGCCATCCCCAGCAGCTGGGGATCATGAGAGTTACAGTCCAATGCAAAGAATTACAGCCCAGAATTCAGATATCCTCAGCAACAAGCTCCTTCACCCAAATGTTCCTCAGTTCCAATCTGTATTACTGCTGTGTAAACTTCCCCATTCTTCTCTCAGAAGGTTCCTGGAATCACCCATTATACAGTACCTTTTCTACTGATAACAGTGTAGTCAGTAGGCTCAAAAATTGAAATGGGAGGTGGATGATACATGAATTCATCTGGCAACGTTTTGTAAAACTCTCGAAAATCCAGAAGTGTAAAATTGAAAATATTTATTATTTCTTCTTCGTGGTCTCTGCGAATCATACAAATGGGTTTCACTGCGCCTGCGCAGTGCTGCTCGGAACCTACTGGAATCACTGGGCAGAGTTAACTCTGCAACATATTGAAACTTTTTGGCGGTAACTCCGCCCACCCGTTATAAGGCCCCTGCCTTCCCGCTCTTTTCCCCAGTTCCTTTTTTCCGCCGCGCTAGCTGCTTCAGGGAACTTTCGCTTTTTGACCTCGGACTGTACTCTTGACCATTCTTTGTCTCCCGCCCCTGGTAACTTCGGACTTTCGGACTGTTGACCTCGTTTTCGGATTCTCCTCTGGTTTTGTCAATCTTGGAAATGCCTGCACCTTTTAAGAAGTGCGACATTTGCGGGGGCAAGGTGCCCGTTCAAGACCCGCACTCCTCCTGCCTGCTGTGCCTGGGCAAGAACCATGACACCAAGGCCTGCCTGCTCTGCAGATCCCTCTCGTCCCAGGCCCGGAAAAACCATGAGTCCCGGCTCACTTCAGCGATTGCCCTGGGGAAGGTGCAAGAGGGAGGTTCGCGGTCATCTTCTGTCCCGCCTGTGGCGCCCCCCGCCTCATCTTCCCGGGCCAGTGTGTCCAGCGTCGGATCTGGGAGAGCCGCTGTTCCCAGCGTGGTGTGTGTCCCGGCCGGGACCCCTTCCACCACCTCCGATGTGGCCCGTGGCTCCAAACCGCCCAGTGCCACCGACAAACCCTCCAAGCACCCCCACAAGTCGTCGGGGACTGAGGGTACCGGGCCGACCTCCAAACCGGCGGGGAAATCGGAGGGCTCGTGTCCGAAGAAGGCCACCGAGCCGGAGGTCCACCTCGTATCACCTTCATCCTCCAAGGCATCCAAGGAATCGCGCCATGCGAAGCCTAAGGACCTGGCTGGGCCTGTGGAAGGATCGAAGTCCCCAAGGCCTTCGTCGTCGACAGCGGCTGCTGTCCTCTTGGACCTCCCGGACAACCCGTTCTTCCCAACGGAGGAGCTTCCCAAGCCTGGGAAGAAGAGGCACCACGACAAGCCCGGTCGTGATCCTGCCCCTAAAAAATCCAAGCCCTCCAAGGAGCGGCCCGCTATCGATCCACCGGAGGCGAAGGAGAAGAAACGCTCCCCTTCCAAAAAGGCCCGCGCTTCTGTTTCGGCAGCTCCCCGCGACCCGGAGCCGACGCCGGTAGACCGGGGGACCCCGGTGCCGGACACTCCACTGCCTCTGTCGACCATGGACTTTGTCCAAGGGACGGACGACACCGTTCTTCCTCGCTCCCCGGAGCACCGGTCGCCCTCCCACCCGGCAACCGACGACGAGGAAGACCAGCCCCGCGGCCAGGACGTCCCCGACCTCTTCTTCGACACACAGTCGCGCCGGTACTACGTGTCTGTTTCGGAGGACAGAGCTTTGAGGGAGTTCACCAGGCTGAACCCCCATCCCGTAGACCGGGCCACCCCGTCCAGATCGGTTCCGACAGTATCGGTCTACGAGAGGTCACCGTCTCCATCTCGCAGGCGCTCCCAGTCTTCAGCTGACCTCGCTCCAACCCGCCCGAGATCCCAGGTTCGAGTGACGGACCCTCTCTCCTCCGACCTGGACTCCGAGGACGAGCCGCCGCTTCCTTCTGAGGCACCCTCGGACGAGGATGTTCTCTCGGACCCAGCCTCCCCCCAGAGGATGCACAACCCTGAGCCGTCTTCCCCTTTGGACGACGTCCGGTCCTTCACCGAACACGTCGTGAAGATGGCGAGGGCCCTCGACATCGAGCTCGCTTCCGCGGAAGACGACGCCGAGGACCCGGTTGAGCGTCGGGTGCACGGACGGGTGCCTACTCCGCCGTGCCTGCCTCTCCTTCCCTCTCTCCAGACCATCGTGAAGAGGTCCTGGGACTCTCCGGCCACCCTGTCGGCGCCCTCCCGCAAGGTGGAGTCACTCTATAGGGTCGTCCCGGCGAGTTGCCCTTGGTTGGCCGACCACCCCAGGCCGAACTCTGCCATCGTGGAGGGAGCCCAACACAGCTTCGTCCCGAAGCAGGCCACCTCCCCTGTCGACCGGGAGGCAAAGAAGGTGGACGGACTGGCCAAGAAGGCCTACTCGGCATTGGCTCTTGGCGTCAAGGCTGCCAACTACACCGCCTGCATGGGGGCCTACATCCAGACCCTCATGGAACGGATCTCCCCCCTCGTCCCGGACGTCCCAGATGACATCCAGAGGCAGCTGGTGGAGATCAGGGACGAAGCCCATTCCATTGGAAGTTGGCTCATCACCACTTCCAGGAATATGGCGGACTGCTCAGGGAGGGCCATGTCAGCATCCATGGCACTTCGACGCCACGCCTGGTTGAGGGCCTCCGACCTCAACCCTACGGTCAGGGCAGCCATCGAGGACATGCCACTCGACGGGACCGGGCTCTTCCACGCCGAGACCGACGACCGCCTGAACCGCAAGTTCAGGATGAAGGCGGCGGCGAAGAAGCACGGCATGTCCTCAGCACCGGCTTCTCCGTTCCGGAAGCGTCAGCGCCCGTGGCAGCCGCAAGGTCAGTCACAGGGGACCTTCCCCCGGGATCAGCAGTCCCAGCAGCAGGGCTCCCAGAGACACCGCTTCCCCTCGCAGTCTTCCTCCTCCTCTGGCCGTCGCAACTTCCCGCCTCGGTACCGCAAGTCCCGCCGGCAGGACACCGACCAGGGGAAGAAGAGAGCCTGAAGGGACGCAGAGCGCTTCGTCTCTCCTTCACCCCTCTTCTTCCTGGACATTTTGAGGCCCTATGTTAACACCTGGGCCTCTATAACATCGGACTCGTGGGTTCTCAACATCGTCCGTAGGGGTTATGCCCTCGAGTTCCAAGAGCTCCCTCCAACTGGAGCCTTCATGTCCACTCCCCCCTCGGACACCCTTCTCGACAAAGTGCGCACCTTGCTTGGTAAAGGGGCAATCTCCCCTTTGCTGCCCGACCAATGTCCCCGGGCCTTTTTCTCCAGGTACTTCACGGTACCGAAAGCGGATGGGGGCATCAGGCCCATCCTGGACTTGAGGCAATTGAACTTGTTCCTTGACTACCGTCGCTTTTGAATGGTAACTTTGGCTTCCATTCTGCCTCTGCTCCACCAGGGCCTGTGGTTCGCGACCGTCGACTTGAAGGACGCCTACTTCCACATCGGGATCCGAGAGTCCCACCGGAGATTCCTCGCCTTCGCTGTCGGCTCCACCGCGTACCACTACAACGTGCTTCCTTTCGGCTTGGCCACGGCTCCACGAGTCTTCACAAAGTGCATGACACCGGTGGTGGCATACCTTCATCAGAGGGGCTTCATGGTTTTTCCCTACCTGGACGACTGGCTGTTTGCAGCCGAATCCCAAGACGAGCTGCAGGAGGCAGTCTCATTCGCCTTGCACCTTTTAGACTCCCTCGGGCTGGTCGTCAACAGGGAAAAGTCCCACCTTACACCAACCAGGCAGGTCAAGTTCATCGGGGCCATCCTCGACTCCGAAAACTGCCTAGCCTTCCTCCCTCCGCACCGGTTTCAGGCCCTGACAACGTCCCTCAGGCCGTGCATCTCCCACAGAAGGGTGAGAGCCAGAGACGTCCAGGTCGCCCTGGGCCACATGGCATCGACAACATTCGTCACTCCCTGGGCAAGACTTCGCCTTCGACCTCTCCAATCCTGGTTCCTCTCCGTCTTCTCTCCGTTGGAGGACCCTCCTTCAAAGTGGCTCACGGTACCGAGACCGGTGGCCGCTTCCCTCAGATGGTGGCTAGACAGCTCCAACGTCTGTACCGGGATGCCCTTTCATCAGCCCCAGGCACAATTGACTCTGACAACCGATGCATCCCTGGAGGGATGGGGCGCCCACCTGCTAGATCTTGTCGTCAAAGACAGGTGGTCCGCACAAGACAAGCTCCTCCACATCAACGCTTTGGAGATGCTCGCAGTGGAGAAGGCTTTGAGGGCGTTCGAGTTTGCTGTCACAGGAAGAGTGGTTCTCCTGAGGACAGATAACACCACCGTGATGTACTACATCAACAAACAAGGTGGTACCAGATCCAGGACCCTGCTCGACCTCACGCTCCGCATCTGGGACTGGTGCATCCAGAGGCGCGTCCTCCTCCAGGCGATTCACCTTCCCGGGGAGGACAACGAACTGGCAGATCGCCTCAGCAGATCTCCATCGGTGTGCCACGAGTGGAGGCTCCATCCCAAGACGGTCGGCGACCTCTTCGATCGGTGGGGAACCCCCCGGATCGACCTTTTCGCAACCAGGTGGAACAGCCACTGTCCCCAGTTCTGCTCCAGGAAGCGATTGGACGGATCCCTCGGAGACGCATTCGCTTTCCTCTGGACGGGGGAGCTCCTCTACGCCTTCCCTCCGTTCCCTCTCATCATCAGGGTGGTGTCCAAGATGACAACAGACTGCTCGCATGCGATCCTGATCACCCCGTGGTGGCCGAGACAGCCGTGGTTCGCATCCCTTCTCCACCTCTCCAGGAGATGCTTCCTCCGTCTCGACCCTCGCCCGGACCTGATGTCGATCCAGGACGGACGAATTCTCCACCCCGACATCGAGAGCCTGCCGCTGGTAGCCTGGAGGATTCGGCCCTGACTGCCCTGCCGGAGGCAGTGAGGACGGTGATCCTGGCTGCGAGGAAACCTTCCACCCAGCGCTCTTATGCCCTGAAATGGAGGAGATTTTGCCTCTTCCTTGACCAAAAGGGCTTGTCTCCTGTACAGGTGTCCACTCCAGTGGTGCTGGAGTTTTTGATGGCACTTTTGGATGGAGGGCTGTCCCTCACATCCATCAAATGCTACCTGTCTGCCATTTGTGCCAAATACCAGTTCGGGGGGGAGGGTTTCTTTCTTCAAAGACCCCTTGGTGAAAGGGTTCCTGAAGGGTTGTGCCAACCTTTACCCTCCTGTGTCGGTACCAACGCCGGCTTGGAGCTTGGAGCCGGTACTGTCCGCTCTCCAATCCAAGCCCTTTGAACCGATGGCCACAGCGGACTTGAGACTGTTGACTTGGAAGACCGCCTTTCTTGTGGCCATCACCTCTGCCCGCCGTGCGGGTGAACTCTGTGCTTTACGGAGGGACCAGCCATTCCTGAGGTTCCACAAGGACAACGTGGTCCTCCGTACGGACATCACCTTCTTGCCGAAGGTTGTGTCTGCTTTCCACATGTGCCAGGACATTGTGCTACCCACTCTCGCATCCAACCCGACGTCGGATGAGGAGCGACGCCTACACTCTCTTGATGTCAGGAGAGCACTGGCATTTTACCTGGACAGAACTGCTGCCTCAAGTCGGTCCGAGAGACTTTTCCAATGCTACTCGGAACCGAAGAAAGGGTTGCCTGTGTCTGCGCAGAGGTTGTCCAAATGGGTGGCTGGTACCATCCACCTCTGCTACGAACTGTTAGGCAAACCTCTCCCTGGCAGGGTTCGGTCCCATTCCACAAGGTCAATGGCAGCATCCTCTGCATTCCTGTCGGGGATTCCTCTGGAGGATGTCTGCAAGGCTGCTGTCTGGTCCCAACCTCTGACTTTTATTAAGCACTATAGGTTGGACACCAGGGCCATTCGAGATGCAGCTTTCGGGAGGGCTGTGTTGGTTTCAGGGTTGCATTGATTGCACTACTGATGTTTGTGTTTATTACACTTGTACAGTTGACACTGTTTATATTGTTGAATGTTGATTTGCTCAAGTTCTATGGGATCGGTCTTGCATGACCTCTGTTCCCTCCTCAGGTTTAGCAACATTATTGCTATTTGATCTGTGCATGAACAAAAGACTGACTCTTTTATGGTTCAAGGTGTTTTATTTGTGTCAGAGTTAGCACTCAGAATTCCAGACAACCAACCAGTCAGCTTGATTGATATAATCAACAGCACTTTATTGATAGATCCAGAATCAGACATGTGCCTCATTCAGTACTTTAAAGAGGGACTGCGTCCGGAGATTGTGAGATGGGCTCTCACTAGAGGCAACCCCCCCACAGCAATGGAGTGGATCAGACTGGCTGGAAAGAGCGAAGGCGTGCAGGACGCTGGTCGGACTGGAACACAGGCTTCACGCAGCCGCTGCAACTGCCTCCTGGGGAAGAAGCCGACTTGGAAACGCAGGTACAACAGCTGACGGTGGACATGGAGGGGGTTCAAGACACCCTGGCCACGATTTTAGAGGTCCTTCAACGGCTCACGGGTGAAGGAGGAGCGGGAGCAGGAGCAGGTGCAGGTCCGGCCCCGGTCCCTGCAGGGCTGCCCCCAGGGGCTGGAGCGGGCGCGGGAGCTGGGGAGGAAGAGGCTGTGCCCCAGGGGCCCCCACCAGCAGCACCACCGGCGGCTCCCCCTCAAGACAGAGCGCAAGAGGCCCAAGCCAGGAGGCTGTGGAGGAGTGGGGACCCACTTTCCCCAATGAGGCAGCCAAAGTAAAGTGCGTGGCTAGACACCTCAAAGGGGAGGCGGCGAATTGGCTGGTGCAGCTATACGACTGCCAGGCCACTGAGCTAAGAAGCCTAGCAGAGTTTATGAGAGCTCTAAGGGCCAGATTTGAAGATCCCTTTCGGGCTAGCATTGCCCTGGCTGAGCTTAAGGCTTTGGATCAGGGATCCAGGTCGGTGTCTGAATATGCCATGGAGTTCAGGAGACTGGTGGCCCAAGTGTCTGACTGTACAGAGGGGAGAAGAGCTCTTAAATTGCCTCCAACTTTGTTGCAGCAGCTGGCTGAGGAAAACAAGCTCAAGCGGCAAGCCGCTTGGCTGAATTATGGTCTCTCGGGGGGAGGGAAAGCCCAGCAGGGCCCAACTAAGTTGAATGCTTTGAATGTTTGCTCACTTGAACGCAGAGATTTGGAGATTGGCAAGAAGAGATTGATGAGACGTAAGAATCCGGAGGTTCCACATTGCAAAGACATTTTTGTTGGTGTTGGACATTGGGTTAACAATGCTTCAGACTTTGGGTGATTTGGATTATGGGATTTGTATGCTGGTTCTGATATTATTGGCATTGGGTTTGAACCTATTTGCCTGCATTTCAGATGCTGTATGAATATTCTTATTTGGTTTAATGAGGTATAAAGTTAAGTTCTGTTTTCTTTAATACTGCTGTTAGATATTATTCATGCATAACTTTATAACAGTTTTGGGGTTTTATCCTGTCTTTGAGACACATGTATTTTATGGTATGCTACTATAACTGATTGGTGCTTATTTTCTTGGATTTTTCCTTTGTCTTATTTGCTTAGACTAATGAGGTTCTTATAGTACTAGTTATTATAGCCACATTGTGCCTTAATTTTACTTTATGGGGGTTGATATATTATAGTTTGGATTCTGGATTGTATAAGTTACTTATTTTTATTTGATACTTCAGTTTTAGAACTTTATAAGTTTTGCTGGTTATTGCAGTTTGCATTTATTGTTGATATTTTACTGTTCATCTTTACTATGGGGTGAGTGTATCTTCAGGGGGGCAGACTGTCAGAACTCCCCTGCATTCATATATTCATTGATCATTTATATATTCATTTGGGGATTCTTTCAGAGGGATTATTAGTTTAGGGTTTTGTTTAGATGTTATTTGATTAAGGACATAATAGGTTTGATATATATTGGTTAGTTAGAATGTACTAGAAGGGGATAGATAGATGGTTAGTTTCTGTGCTTGCTTATTAGGATTGGAATGTTACAATGTTAGGGAGTTACCCAGCCAGGCCGAGACGGCTCTTGTGTTGGGAGGGGTGAGTTACACCTTAGGAGTTAATGTTACTACTTATAGACTGTTATAGTAATATGTTCCTGATATTAATATATGTTGTTGTTATGCTTTATATGCTGCCATGTATGTGGGGTTGTGGGATGATGGGATATATAATCATTCTTACATATACTCATAGGTTGTTAAGGTTTTATATTACTTAGTTTAGTAGAGAGGGATGTCTGGGCTTCAAGGCCACAGGTGCAAGCAGGAGATAACACTTGGTGAGAACTTAATTGTTTTGGGAACAGGCTGGAGAGGCCGGACGAGAGGACACTACGTCATCTGGGTGGAGATTCCTCACTGCGCGGGAAAGACTGATCCAATTAATTAACTTTATTGCTTAATGGGGGTGGGTCTGCTCGTGGGACTATATAACCCATCTGTAACTATGTATCTTCATTCCTGACAAAGAAGTCACTTCTGTTGCCTATACCTTTACCTTTCAATAAAGCTGTTACTTTTAGGAAGCACAGCCTCTTGTTGTTTGGGGGTGGCAATTGGGAGCCCGACAATTTGCAATAAATATACCTTTGGTTCACCATAGCTTTGGTCTCAGGACACTCCCTCCGCCGCATACCTTAGCTTGTCAGTCTAAACCCATTTGCATGATTCGCAGAGACCACGAAGAAGAAGGACAGGTTGCTTACCTGTAACAGTATTTCTTCGAGTGATCATCTGCGAATACATACAAATCCCACCCGTCCGTCCCCTCAGTGTCCTGCTCACATTGGCTCTTTCCATCGCCTGCTTGGCGGAAAAATTGCGGAACTGGGGAAAAGAGCGGGAAGGCAGGGGCCTTATAACGGGTGGGCGGAGTTACCGCCAAAAAGTTTCAATATGTTGCAGAGTTAACTCTGCCCAGTGATTCCAGTAGGTTCCGAGCAGCACTGCGCAGGCGCAGTGAAACCCATTTGTATGTATTCGCAGATGACCACTCGAAGAAATACTGTTACAGGTAAGCAACCTGTCCATACACATACTGCACATCACCTGTAAGCTAACCTTACATATCTGGTACACTTCATTTATTTAGACTGTAGTCTGCTCTGTCTCAGGGAAATTACCAATAACTTCATATACATGCATATATTTTACAAGTCATTTAAAAAATGACAAGTAATTATCTCTGGCTCCCCCAGAAAGCTGTGAGAAGGTGTTTTGGGGCTCAGATTTTCACAGTTCCACAACTGGATGCCTACTATTAAGTACAGTGAGACCTTGGTATCCATGGACTTGTCTTCTGCCAATTCAAGAAGCCGCAGATGGCAAGCCCCAATTGTTCCCAGTGGTGGTGCGTGCAGGTCACCGCGCCGCCATTGGGGACAACAGAGGCTTACCTGAAGTCCCATTGTCCCTAATGGCAACATGACTGCCATATCTTCTCCAAGCTAAACATACCCAGCTCCCTAAGTATCTCCTCATAAGGCATGGTTTCCAAACCCTTCACCATTGTGGTCACCCTCCTCTGGACACACTTTCTGGGAAGAACCAGGTTTTTAAATTGTGTGATTTGACCCCTGAATTGGGATCAGGATCAAGGGAAGGTGGGGCCAAGTTGATGGGTGGTCACCTGGGTCCCTCCGCAGAAGGATGGCTTCCTTGTTTGATTAGGCATCTGGAAAAGGCAGTGTTGCCTTTTCTGTTGTTCTTTTTGCTGCTGTTTGTATGCTCACATTCACAGGTTGGCATTTCACAATCCCTCTTCTCTACAGGGTTCAGCTTGTAGAAGTACAGGTGGGCAATCAGAATGAAGGGAAAACAAAATTTATTTGTTTAAGCAAATATGTGCATGTATTACATGAATTTTTAGAAAAAGCCACAGCTGCTAGGTCCATGTAACCAGGCATAAGCCAATATAGCAATGTGCACACCATAGAAACAGCCTCTTGCACTGCTGTGGCTACGTAATGGGGGTTCTGTGTGGCTTTCCAAATTAGTTTTAGTTTGGATTAAAACAGGTGTTGTGGCAGTAAAAGGGTCAAACCAAGGCACGGATACGAGACAGTGAAAATGGGGTGCACCCCTTGTGTAGGTCCAGCCTGATTCATAATGTACAAAGGTAATTTTTCCAAGCACTGTTGAGCTGTGGCATGTTTTTGCATGCAGAGCACAAAGAAGTATTACTTGATCCTTGAAATATACAAGCCCTTGCTGAACACACGCCTTGCCCATCACAATGATGGCTATTTTCTAGTTAATAAACCCTGCATGTTTTGTTTTTCAGAAATAAATTAACCTGATGTAAGGAGAGTAGTGTATAAGTTACAAGCAAGCTGATGTTTCTTCTGAAAACAAGCTGACATCCCCATGTAGAAGGAAGGGGTTATTGTTACCTCCAGCTTTTCTCTTACTTATCTTCCGCAAGCCAGACGCTGGATATCCTGGCGATACATACTGACAAATCCCACAATATGAAGCCAAAAAAACATGATGTCTTGCACACCAGAAGTCTGCAGAGAGGGTAGAGAAATGGCTTTTTAAAAAGGAACATATTAGTAAGCCAGAGTGTCTAGACTGCACTGTTGTATGTTTCTTTTTTGAGCCAAGCAATTGAGTTAAATTGTTTAGCCAGCTAAACTGAGCACAGTGGAACATGGCAAGTGCCCATCTCAAAAGGAATTGTGCTAAAGTTAGAAACTTGATTTAGGCCTTGTGCTGCAGCTGTTTCCTTTTTCGTATGGACCTGGTGCGGATCAGACTCTACCTACAGGAGAGAGGAAACAACAAGCAAAAGGAAGTTGGGGGTCGTCACAAACCCAGCTTTGGTGGTTTGCCTCCATTGGGGGATAATGGGAAGTTCTATTTCTCCTGAACAATGCACAGGAAAATATATTCTCCATTGTGGAGAAATTGCTGTTGTAAATAGCAACTTGACAATGGAGACAAAGCTCTATGAACCTTTAAGTCGGAAATCTGAACAATGCCGTTGGTCAGGATTATCAAGCAGAACAGACAAGACAGACTGATAAACAATGAGCTTCCAAATGTGTTTCTTCTGGTTTTTATTTCCCTGACTGTAGAGCTTTTTGAGATTTTCCAGAAGGAGTTTCTGGAACTGGTAAAGAACTGCTAATGAAATGCCAGACAGAGACAAAAAAAACAACAGCGAAAAGCCCAAAGCCTTCATTGCGCATATTAATGTTTTCAGTATTTTGCATCTGGTGTTCAGATGTATTCATCCAGCCATTTGAAGATAATACTGAATATGATGCAGCAAGCACACACAAAAAATTACAGGTCCCCCAAGGTGCCTCTGAACAGAGATGTGATTGTATGCTTTACACACACACACACACACACACACACACACACACACACCCCTACAAAATACAGGGCACTTTCAGCCATTCCTAATTCTCGGGCATTCTGGGAACTGTCATTAAAAAAAAGTAACTTTTCCATGCTGTGATGACAAATACAGCCTGAGTGCCTGTGAATGGAATTTCATTAGATCCACCTTTCCTTCACCTCCACTAATATGACAGCACTCAGATAGTGAAAAATCATTTGCAAGGGGGTTGGGGTATACATATGAACAACTTGTGTACCCTATACCTCATTTTATCTCTGGAACATAAGACACTTGCATTGAATGCGAAGAGAAGACTGAATTGGAATACTAAAGAGCCCTGTCTCTTGCAGGGTGATTTCATGCTGCAAACACCTTTGCTCATCCATTGGTAGAGGGACAAGTTAGAGAGCCACCTGTTGAATCAGTGGGTCTTCTACATGATGGAGCACTACAGTTTTTATAAAACACATTTAAATTTAAATCTGTATAGCGTTTGGAAAGAAATGGAAAAATCCAAAAATGTTATTGGAAGAAGAATAGCCTTTAAAAATGTATGAGATGGCTGAAATGGACAAATTAACAATTATGTTGGATAATAAATTGTTGGAAAAATACAAAGGAGATTGGAACTATGTAATACTGTTATGGGAGAAGAAATGGCGGAAATTAATTATGTCATCTTTCACTATTAAATACTGCAGTATGCTGTTAGAAGAAAAAGAATAAATTAGCAGAGTGTGTATATGTGTGTGTATTTGTAGTAATAAGGTAGATGTAGCAGATATAGTAAAGTAATGAAGGAGTTAACTATGATACGTTTAAACCTCAATCTAGAATAGATTAGGAACTAGATTATTATATTGTTTAGGTCATTGGTTATTAGTCATTTCCATATAAATTAGGAGAATAACTCTCGCGCACACGCACACACACACACCTTAGTATGCAAAGTGGTTCCATTCTGGACCTCCACACACACATGGATGCCAAAAGCCACATGACCTTAAGTCCCATAGTTTTTAATAGTGGAGCCACAGCTGCATATTTGCGCCACCATTACAGCCAGTGGGGCTTGCCATCCACGGATGCTCAAATCCACGGAGGCAAGTCCATGGTTAGGGCGAGCTGACTGTATGAAGTATACTGATTTATTTAATGTAAGATCAGCAAATATGGTTTCTTTTTGAGATTTGTATGATATGTATAGCTTTATTGGGTTATTAATACAAATGTAAATTTTAAAAAATATGTAAAGAGTTCTCATATTGAAATCATGATATCAAGCTTTCAAAAGACGAGTGGTGAGGAAAAAAGCAGGAGTTGGAGGGAAAGTTCTTTGAAGTTTAAAGGAAAGGACTAAGTGTTCTTTGGCTCTTCTTGGTATGGATGTAAGTAAGGGACTAATGGGCTATCCATTCTTTCTGGGTTTTAGTTTCAGCTTCAAAAACAGAATCTTGCCATTCAGATCTCCTGTGCTTAATTTCACATATTCTATATAATGTTTTACCTAAATAAGTATTTCCCCCTTTATTTTAATTTTTTTAACAAGGGTTTCTGAACATTTATTTTATCTCACTGATGGTACAGACTGGCAAAAAGAGACGGCTTCCCAGCAGCTTGGGAGTATGGTGTACACATGACGCATGGCCCCAAGATGCCAGGAACATGCCATGAAGCTGCCCCAAGCAATGGCATTGTTGAGGCAGCATGCATTTAGACGCCACACACTGCCAAAACGGGAAAAAACACAGCAGCAAAGGTGCCTTTTTCCCGACGCAAAAAGGAGCGGCTTTCTGCCACTTCTTTTTGAGCCAGGAAAATACCGTGCAGTTGCCACAGTCCTGATCCGGTGCTCAAAGGGGCGGCCAGAAGCCCTCCTTCAAGACGGTCTGTTTCACCCCATAGAAACATTGTTTTCTTCCTTCCATGAGAAAGAACTTGTGTTTGTGTGCTGGAAAGTATGAAATACAAATTATCCACTGCTGTAGGATCTTTTCTTTTCCTTTTTCCCTCTGGATGCTCCATGAAGTTGGGGCAGGGAGTAGTCAGGAAATGAATGATTATTTTAACTTAGCAATGAATGGTGTAATGTGATTCATCCTTCCTCTTTTTTCATTTTGCACTGAACAAAAAAAATTCTCATCTCTAACTCTCAGAAACGTTATCTGAAAATGGTTCATGTTCTTTAAAACTAATGGCCCATTTCCTTGTATAGGCAGCACGACTGTTTCATCTGCAGTTAGGCTGTATATCACATATTGCTGCAAAGGTTTTCAGGAATGCTTCAAATTGAAAGATATGTACTTTTTTTTTTTAATTTCTGAAAGGTCAAGTGCTGTAAATACTGGCCAGATGACACAGAGATATATAAAGACATTAAAGTTACCCTAATAGAAACGGAGCTCCTGGCAGAATATGTGATTCGAACATTTGCAGTAGAAAAGGTGAGTGTTTAAAGATGCAGTTTCTCAGAATGGTTCTAGTTAATGTCATTCTTAAAGTTACCACATCTTTAAATTAACCCATTTCTGAAACATCTTTGTGGGTAGTATTCCACTGCCCCCTAATGGTAAGGCCACATTTTCCTAGTTAAAATATTGCCTTCCTCCTTTTCTGTGGCAAAAGAAATTGAAGACAGAAGGGAAACTTCAAATAGTTATTATATTTTAAAGAGGACTGTGTTGATTTAGGTCTGCTTCAGTCTTGTTTTAAAATGCTTACTGCTACTTTTCTCTTGCCTTTTTGTACAATACAGAGAGGTGCCCACGAAATACGAGAAATCAGACAGTTCCACTTCACAGGTTGGCCAGATCATGGCGTGCCTTACCATGCAACAGGACTTCTAGGATTTGTTCGGCAAGTCAAATCCAAAAGCCCACCTAATGCTGGCCCACTAGTTGTACACTGCAGGTTAGTGCAATGAAAAAGGTCTGCTGACTTCCTTAGATTTTATCTCTTGAATTAAACCGGCTAGGTGGTTAACATTACACAGTCTGTCATTTTCTTCAAAGGCATAGCCGTGTTGGTCTTGATCAGTATACAAAGGGATCTTGTAGTACCTTTGAGACTAAATGAGAACAAGATCGAACTTGGTAGCATAAGCTTTCATAGACTTAAGTCTGCTTCCTCAGATCATTTTCTTTCTTTCTTTTCTTTTCTTTTCTTTTTTTTATCATGATCATTTCATGATCATCATAAATCAGGCACAATGGTAGTCTACACAGTGATGTTTAGTGCAGGCATGTGTAGCATTTGTTAACTATGTTGTAAAATGCACATGCTTCCTAATATGCTTTATGATTCATCCACTGATCTGCTTTCTGATCCAACTACTCATTTTTTGATCATCTAACCAGAGTTTTTATCTTTACAGTGCTGGGGCTGGCCGAACAGGATGTTTCATTGTCATAGACATTATGCTAGACATGGCAGAAAGAGAAGGTGTTGTAGATATATACAACTGCGTCAGAGAACTTCGTTCTCGAAGAGTTAATATGGTGCAAACTGAGGTATTCTAGTCTTCTGTTCAAATTTTCACATTAATTGTAATAAAAATGCACGTTTATGCTATTAGAGGGTGGAATTTAAATTATTTTATGTTTTATAAGCTTTGCCCCTACTTTATGATAATCCTCAGCACCATCTGTGTGCATCACATAGAGGTTATTCCATTCAGAGGGAGAGAGCCAGTGTGATGTGTTAGTTAGTGTTTTGGGT
This sequence comes from Sceloporus undulatus, assembly GCF_019175285.1. Classification (NCBI taxonomy): domain Eukaryota; kingdom Metazoa; phylum Chordata; class Lepidosauria; order Squamata; family Phrynosomatidae; genus Sceloporus; species Sceloporus undulatus. Next base: position 190,779,593 of record NC_056525.1, on the reverse strand, counting down.
CTTGAGAGAGCTAACCCTCACTGAGCTCTGAAGAAACTCAGCGGGTGACCTTGGGCTGGTCTCTCTTTCTCATCCTTGACCTATCTTGCAGTTGTTTTCAGAATAAAATAGAGAAGAGCAGAACCTTGAAGTTCATCGAAAGAGAGAAAGGACATAAATCTCATTAATTAATCAATTAGACTGATATGAAAGAAGAAGAGAGAGATGAAAGAATGAAAAATGGGTAGGAAGCATGAAGCAAGGAGATTATGAGATGATGGTAGGAGTGGCAGGTAAACTGAAGTTGGCTCAGGAAGAGTTTCACAGCACTTTTGAAAGTAGGAATTTCAAGGAGATGAAAAAAGGCTGCTCAGTAGAAGGCAAATGTTTCAGACGTAGGCAGGCACGACAGAAGGCATGGAGTAGACACAGTAGGGGCTAAGGGGAAATAAAATGTCATTTGGATTGGCAAGGTGAAAAACCCAGACTGCACACCTGACCTTCAAGGAGAATGTGATTCCTTCTGGAGCAAATGGACCCTCTACCTTTGGCTATTGCATGTTATATATTACATATTGACACCTGTCTGGTCTGGGTTTAGCTTTAGTTTATTTGTCTTGCAGGCATAAACCTGGATCTGACAGTGGTTGTAAGCCTGTGTCTCAGCTCTACTACTTTTGACTGCAAATGCAGGCTGAGATTACTGAATGCTCAGTACATAAACTTTCCTTCACACAGAAAAATTGGCATTAATAGAGAGGATTCGGTCTAGTCTTCTCCTTGAGACACCAGATTTCTTATGTAGATGTCTTCTTGTAGGGAAAGGCATTCTGTAACTTTTCAGCACAAAACCAGGCAATAAAAGGTGAAATCCAATATTAGCCCATCTAGCAGAGATCCATTGAAATCAATAGGACTTACATTAGCAACCCTTTTCATTTCAGTGCAACTGCTCCAGTTGGAACTAATATGGGATTTAGCCCAAACTCCAGAAATTGACTGTAATTGAGATGTAAAAAGTAAAATAGAGCTGGGTATGATTTATGTGTTGATGACAATGCATGCCAGAAGACAAGGGGAAAATGGTAAGGTTACAGCAACCCTGATACATGATTACAATAGTAGTGCAATACCAAAGTACAGTGCCATGATAATGAATAGGTTTCAAAAGGCATGCACAATGCTGAAAGTAACATTTGGAACTCTTTTAAACAAAATCATAGGATACTTCATTTAAAGGCTGTTATTTCCCCAATGCTGTTAACATACTCCGTTTGAGCTTGTATTTCTTTGCTTCTTCAGGAACAGTATGTATTCATACATGATGCAATACTGGAAGCCTGCCTATGTGGAGATACCTCTGTTCCAGCTTCTCAAGTTAGGTCTGTATATTATGAAATGAATAAACTGGATCCTCAAACCAATTCAAGCCAAATCAAAGAAGAGTTTAGAGTAAGTGATGGACAAGGGACATGTTCTTTATAAACAATCAATATTGGAAAATGTCTGTTTGCCCTCAGGAAGCTTTATGTCGCTCGTGTGTGTGTTTAATAGGCAGTCTGAATCTTTCTTTTATTATGTTTCTTTTGCACAAAAAAGGATGACTAGTAACATCCCTGCTACTTTAATATAACAATGTTTATTCATTATTGTTATTTATAGGGCCTGAACAGACAGGCTGCGCCAAAGTCACACTCTAAGGACTGAAGCATAACTTTGGCACAGCTTCTGGCCTCTTAAGATGCATGTGTCATTTAAACAGCATACCTAAGAGATTTATCAGATAAGGAATTAAAGGAAAGAAAAATAGATAAAATAGAAAATTGGATGGAGTTAAAAATAGAAAATATAAAAGAAAAATATGTCCTGGTTACATTTTATGTAAATAGAACAATGGTTTAAAAATTGGAAGGAAAAAAAATATAGAAAGGGAAAAATATACACAATTTCAACAAATAATCCAGAAAGGAAAAGAAATGGAGGAAAATGAAAATATGAAAGGTACAACTAGTAAAATGTATAAAATATTAATGGAAAATAAGAGGAAAAAATTAAACCAAATTATTTTAAAAGAAATATGGGAAGATGAATTAGGATGTAAAATTTGTGATAATGAATGGAATAAAATTTGGGGACAAAGACATTTGAAAAATTTATCGGTGTGAATTAAGGAAAATTATTATAAATTGATTTGGAAATGGTCTTTGACACCTGTGAGATTACATAATATAAACAAAGATAATTCAAAATATTGTTGGAGAGGCTGTCAGGAAGTAGGATCATATATACATATGTAGTGGCAATGTGAATATGTACAAAAATTTTGGGAAATAGTAATATTAGAGATAGAAAGTATTATGAATGTAAAGATAGATAGAAAACCAAACATAGTATTGTTATCAATATACAATGAAGTAGAATGGAAAGAAGAAAAAAACCTTGAAACAAATTTGTTTACTGCTGCGGGATTAATCATAGCAAGAAATTGGAAAACAAAAATAAATGTGAAATTGGAGGATTGGTATAAAGAAGTTTGGAAGTTAGCAATTAATGACAAATTAACATGCAAATTGAAAGTAAAAAAAGGATTATGGAAAAGAAATGATTTTGATGAAATATGGAAAAAATTTATTGGAGATGTACTAAGAAAAGAAGATGGGAAATTGCCTCCACAGGAGGAATTAACATTTTGGATGGAGTATAAAGAAGGGAATGGCTCCGGGGGGAAGGGGTGCACTGAGGGGATATTTAGTTTTTTTTAAAAAAACATGAATAAGATGCAAAAGGACATGTATGTATGGAAAAAATACTAAAATTTGTTTTGTAAAATTTCAAAAATATTAATAAAAAAATAAACAGCATACTGTACCTCCAAAGTGACCTGAAGCAGTTTTATTTTGGCCTGTTTGTTCGGGCCCATTGGTAGGTAAAATGCTGTGCAGCATATTGAGAGGATTTTTTGTTAGTTTTAGGTCATTTTCCTACTTTATTGATGAAATTTTGTAAAAGGGGGGAGGAATGAGTAATACAATGAGCAATTTAATGCATAAGTAAAAAAAGTAAAATATCCGCCCGCCCGCCCCTCTCTCTCTCTCCCTCTCTCTGTGTGTGTGTGTGTGTGTGTGTGTGTTTGTGTGTGTGCGTGTGTGCGTGTGTTTGTGTGTGTGTTAACGGTAGCAACCTTTGGATTCTTTTGTAACAAGGTAACAAATGAATTCATTTTGAAAAAAGAACTGTCCAGTCTCTGAACTCCTGTGTGGAATATACTGGCCGAAATAGTTTTAGAGATCATTTCACTTTTTCCAGCACTGAATATATTTCTTTATGCAAGTGGCTGATTTGGTAGCACAATGGCTTCCATCCAGCACCTGACGTAGCTCTGTGATTCAATCCAAATACTCACTGATTGTCGGTACGGTGTACCAGAAACCCTCTCAAGACACCACAGAGCCAGCCCTCACTATACTATCGCCTTCTTTCCTTCCTTCCTTTTCTCTCTCTCTCTCTCTCTCTGGGAGCCCATGCTGCTATGCAAAATATCAGATTTTGAAGTTCACTAGCAGAAACGTATTGATCTCAGCTACCTGTGCAAGTCTCTCTTTCATACAATTTTAACTTTGATTTTATTTTAATTTTGTAGACTCTTAATATGGTGACTCCAACTTTACGTGTGGAGGATTGCAGCATAGCACTTTTACCACGGAACCATGAGAAGAACCGGTGTATGGATGTGCTTCCTCCAGACAGATGCCTGCCTTTCCTCATCACAATAGATGGAGAAAGCAGTAATTATATCAATGCTGCACTAATGGATGTAAGCTCTTGTCCTAAGATTAATAGTTAGGGAGGAATGTTACTGTTAATCAAGCTGTAGAGTCAACACAAGGAAGCTGAAATCTTTCAAATTACAGTCTGAAAAATAACCCACCCTTACCCTGCCAAAAACAAAAACCCTGCGAGCAGCATCCAGTTGTTATCCACTGACCCACCAAAAGAATAAGACTTGTGAAGTCAACACTTACATAAGTCTCATTGATTTAATGGGTCTGCTCTGGTTCAGGCTAACAATTGGATTTAGCCCCAAATCTTTAAACTCTCAAAACACATTAAGATCTGACTTGTATTATATAACTGTTAAGGCCGAAAAGCTTTATTGAGAGGGCTAGTCAACAGTAAAGGCATTATAACAAATGAAAACTGCTTGCATGTCTCTTATCTAAAGCTTTGAGTATTAATGCCTAAATAGAACAAGAGTTACCCATTACATCACTAAGGCAGCTAATCAGCATAATAAGCTTTACAGCAGTATTTTAGTTTTCTCTCCTTCTAATTTTCATAGCAATTAACAGGGGGAAAACAGTTGCCTGTTGGCATAGATAGTACAGCAGCCATTACCTCTGTCACTCTCTTTATTTCTGACTGAATGAACATTTCCTAAAGGATTCTTCTCCTCCCCTGCCCCCATTAAATGCAGCAATGGAAGTTTTAATAGCACTAATAGGGTTTCACTAGGATACTTAAACATATTTTACACTCTCTAGAGATTGTAGAGTATCTCTGACATTTTAGAGCAATAGTAATTAAGGCTGTCACACATACATACACATATGCCAAGAAAGCAGACTTTGGAAAAAGAGTGAAGACATTTTAAACAATCTTCTGTAAAAGCAATCCTTTTTTCTAAGCATTATCCTGGTAGTAATAAAGGGTTGTGGAAAGTTTATCTCCAAACTGGGTGGTTTAATTGTGGTAGGTGCCCATTGATGGGTGCCACTCTTTGATTGGTGACATGGGGGCATTATCAGAGAGCAACTTCATGATTAGTGGGTAGTAGCATCAGAGTTGTCAGATACACTGTGGGAATAGCTGTTGGTGTTGCTGCACTGGGACTTGTTTTGCAGCCACAGTTGCATCTCTGATTTAGAAACTGCCTGTGCATACTCTTGCAACTATGTCATGATGGCATTAGCCTTTGCACTGCAGTGTTCTCAAATTTTATCTGTATGATACAATCAAAGAGTTCTGACAAGGTTCATTCCTCCCTCACCACACCTGTGTCCCATCCACTTACTGCCTCTCATATCAGTCGCACTCTTTCAGTGTATAGGTTTCGGTGTATAGCGGTGGGGAAAGTTCACTCTAGGGGATACATCCAGGCCCTGGGGCACCCCAGAACACTTCTCAAAAATGTTTTTAAATGGGGGAGGTTAACTAAAAATGCTCCTTTCATGCATCCTAGTGGATGAGGGGGCAATTTTGAAAGGTTTCAACAGTTCTCCTGGACTGATTTAATCCCAATAGATACTCTTTTTCAACCATGAAGAAAATCAGAATCTGCATTCTTGGTTAGTTCCTGCTTGAAAAAGGACCTCTCATAAACCAAAAAGAGCCCAGGGAGTCTCCTAAACAGTGAAAATGGCTCCCATTGAAACCTAGGGCCTTTGGAGGGCTTTTAAGGTTTTAAAAAATGGGGGGGGGGGGACAACACTAGGCATGGCCAGCTAACAAGCATAACTATATTAGGCTCAGTAAGCTAACTGCCTTGGGCAGTAGATTTTGGATGTCATAAAAAAGTAGCAAATGGTTATTACATTTATTAAATCTATTATTCTTATATGTTTACTACTTAGAGGATGAGTATATGGGAAAGCTCAAGTGCTCCTCCTTGTACAGCAACAAGATGGGGATTACCCTGCTTGAAAACATTTATTTATTTATTTATTTGATTTTGATTATGATTATAATTATGATTATGATTTATTAATCACTTTATAAGATTGTTTCCAGTTATATCCTAGTAAATTCTACTCATAAGCATGCCTGAGCATCTTCCATGTACAATGTTTCCCTTCCATGCTGTTCTAAAGCCATTCAGTACCTCCATCATTTATGAATACCATACTGTCTGGGTATTGCAGTAGACATTTTGTTAGGATGGCTAAAATCCTACTATTGTCAAAGTAAGCAGGTTTTCGGCCAGCTTCGAGGCAGGGCATTTAGATGACGCATACCACAAAACCAGCCGGAAATTGCTCCCAAGCTGTGCTACGGAGAGAAAAGCCAAACTAAAAAGGAGCTGGGTTTTTATGCTTCTTCCCGGAAAGTGTGCACCTTCACTCCTATGTCTGAATGTCATGATGCCAGAGCGACTCTAAAGGTCCGCTCTATCCAAACCCTAACCCTAATTGTGCATATAAACACCCTGTTGCAGGAGCACATTTATGTTTGCAGAATAACTGAATTATTCTTCCCCTTGTTTTACAGAGTTATAAACAGCCTTCAGCTTTTATAGTTACACAACATCCCTTACCAAATACTGTCAAAGATTTCTGGAGATTGGTTCTAGACTATCACTGCACATCAATAGTTATGCTGAATGATGTGGATCCAGCGCAAGTAAGTCACACTTGTAAGATATATTGTATGAAACTGTACTTTATATAATACAGTATTGTACTGTAATGGGCAGACATAACTCTAATTTCTCATTAAACAATGTTCAATTTATATTTAATCATTCTGAGACTGATACATTGTTTAGGAATGGGAGGAAGGAAGGGTGACCTAAGCAAAAAAGTGCAAACTTCTTAACCACAATTCAAATTTAATCCCAGTAGAAACCATGGCAATACAATAGCAGTTGCCCTGTTTGAAAGAGAAAGAGATAATTGCTGCTAAAAACACGGAAAGAAACTGATTTGAAAATGAAGAATTCAAGTTTGCCCAATATTTCCATTTTTATTCAAATGTTGCTACAGCTATTGTGCAAAAATCATAAGTGGCCTCTTACTGTAGTCTACAATCTATTAAAAAAAAAACTTGCTGTGAAAAAGTTGGTTTGAATCCAGCCCAAGTAAACTTCTTCATAATTTCAATAAATGTTGCCAGTTTTTAAAGCTAAGAATGCGTCTTGTGTTATGCCATAGAAAATTATTGTTGAATATATAGCTCAAAGGATTGCTAATAATCAGTTCCATCCTGAAATCCTGAAAAATCTTGGAATCTTTTCAGAAGAGTCTTTTATCATGTAAACGCCCTGCTTCTTCGATGGGATTTTACAGGAGATTTTAGATGTTCTGTTTGTAATTCTACGGTGTTTTCCCACTCTTTCTTCTGTCCTTTTTCTTTTAAAAAAAATCCATTAAGGAAGAAAGAGTGGAGTCATAGCCTTTTGAACTGTAATGCTAGAAGCTATCCATCTGGGAACAAACTTTTTTTTCCAGTGTAATACTTGTCAATAGACATTTAATTTCTTAGGTCAAACAAAAACACATCATTTTTATAGGACTGATTTCTAGTTGTTTAGTCATATTCTATTTCTTTGATTTATATCCTGCCCTTCCTCCCAGAGACCTAGGCTACAAACAATTATATGAGGCAGCCAAAGGACCAAATGAAAACATCTTTCATAAGCATTGGGCTTGGGAAAGTTACTTTTAAATCATTAAATTCCTAAACCAATATGGTCAATAGCTATAATGCCTGTGGGATTCTGGGAGCTGTATTCCAAAAAACCTACCTTTTCCAAAACCCACACATGAATAGAGGCTCTATAGCACCAGTGCTCATAAAACTAGAGCAACACACGAAGAACTAAAATAAATGCTCCCACTGGAAAGGCACATTTATTGACTCTCGTCCTCTAAATTTCAAGCCCTTTATGTGTTCTTCTTTATTTACATACCTTTGCTAAGTGATTGAACATCGCCTGCTTAATATGCTGTCTGTGTTATATTGTGTGGTTTTTTCCCCTCATAAATAATTTTAACACTGTAAAATAGCTAAAGAAAAATTTCTTATTAACAGTTGAAGTCTTTTGCTATATTCTTGCTTTAAAATTTATAACTAATATTCCTTCTGCAAATCAGTAAGTACAAACTGCAACTGCTCTAGCATATTTTTTTGAATCCCAGTCACACTCACCTGTCCCCAGGGAACTGCATGAAAGGCAAAATCCTTGTTTGTGTGTTGGTGGGTTATTTTCAGAGTGAAAGAGGGAAGCCTCAAGGGAAGCAAGATTTTTAGCTGCCACTAAAAAGCACATTTGAATTTCTTAGCCACGTTTGAATATACAAGCTGTTTTAGCCTTCCATTGGTGGTCCTAGCTACATATTAAAACAATTGGCCCATGCTCTCTCTAACATACTACATCTGTTTTGATACTTTTGCCAATGCGCATTACAAGTTGTAAATTTACAGGTTGTTACATACCTTCAAGTCAACTCTGATTTACAGCAATCCTATCTTAAGGTTTTCTTAGCAAGATTTATTCAGCGGTGGTTTGCTGAGTGAATGTGACTTGCCCAAGGCCACCCAGTGGGTTTCCATGGCTAAATGGGGATTCAGGCCCTGGTCTGCCAGAGTCCTAGTCCGACACTGAAACTGTTACACCATGCTGACTGTCATATAATTTAGGGATTCATGTCTGGATTCAAAGGATAAAATGAGAAGGGAGAGAACAGATTTCAGTTAAAGTCATGACTTCCATTCTTTAATTTACTTTTAATTTTTAATTATCTTTTTTCATTTGTCCACGTATTTCATTATTTCTGTATTGAGTCTAATGAATGAATAGACACTCATGAGGTTAGTAACCACAGCATGCCTCAGTGTGAAATGGAGAGACGGGAGAATCCTTTCTGCTCAGGCCATGAGCCACGTGTATAGCATGTAGTTTAATACTGCAAGAATGGCAATAGGCAAAATTCAGTGTTAATCCTCCTTAGAGTAGATCCACTGAAATCAAAGCAACTTTAATTAATGACTATCAAGTCCCATTCATGGAGACCCTGGGAAGGTTTGCTGTGAGGGCTTGGTGACCTTGAACTGAGAGAGATTCCTCATCAGTGGCTTAAATAAACCAAAATAAAGAAATTTGATAACCACTTTAGCCAAAAAAGAGAAAGGGAGTGCTTGAGTATAATGTTCACTCTAACTTATTGGAATCAAAGAAAGCGAAACCCTCCGGGTGCATAAAAATACATTTATTAAGCCAAATTCTTTTGAATCTGAAATCTTCACTGGGGCACTTTTAAGGCCAGCCAAACAGAATGTCTCCAACATGTCTGTTGCAAAATGACTCTCAGGCGTCTCTACTGAAGAAGAATGTATGACAAATCAGACATACCAATAACCATTTGTTTAACAACATACTTGTTTTTTAAAAATATATACTGTATATCTTAAATCCAAAGTATAAAAGAAGAGGTGGTTGCAATACATACACATCCACAATGACACTTCCAAGGAGACGTTTTCTGGTGACATTAATAGGGGGGAGTTATTGTCTTTGGGATTGTGGCTGCAGAGGGAAGGGCTAAACTTTCTGCTGTGATTCTGACCTGTGCAATGTGATTGGATTACTTTTGTGGTGTGAATTAAAACCAAGGTTGGAAAACATGATTGTAGCATTGTTTGCCAATATTCTACATTGGCTACTTAGTATTTATACCTCTTAGCCCAGTAGTCCATCCCATCAATCTACCTTAATAGCCTGCAGGTGAATTGAACAAAGGAGGTTTGTTCAGCTGCTGATTGGACCACAAGGAGGATGACATTTCCTGCCCTACCCGCCAGCAAGCCAGGGTATGACAAAGAATTGCAACAGGGGTGTGCTTCAGATTGTCATAGCTTCACTTGCTGACAGGAGGAGTTGGAACCATAGGCCTGGTCCAGACTGCTGGAAAACGGCAGTCTGGGGCCGATTTTAGGACTCGGAATTGTGGAGCGATCTCATGCTCCCAAACCCTACCGCACGGTGGTGGCACCATCATGGTGCGGCCCTGTCCACATGGGGGCCGCCATGATTATGCAAATGCGGTGCAGTGTCTAAACATCATGGTACCGCACGTACATCATCGCTGTGCAAGTGTGCGCCATTGACGTACTCGTGGTGCCCGCCGTGCATACTAAAAAGAACTAACTTTCAGGCCACGTTGTTTGGTTGGTGCAGCCTCCATCAGGAGTAAAAACGGGTGGCTCCAGCCCACCCTTTCAGGGCAGTCTGTCAAACCCCATAATCTTTGTGCCCCAACAAATCTCCTTTATCCAGTCTGACTGCTGGTTGTTAAGGTATGAGGTGATCATTTACAAGGTTTTATATAGTCTTACAGTAAGACTATGTAAATGACTATGTAAGACTATGTGAATGATCACCTCATACCTTAACAACCTTTGTAGTCTTACTGAATATGGAACAGTTATGGATCTGTAATTCTAGGTTGAAAATAATTCTGTGCACTTGCCACCCTCCTAACTTCTTTCCCCCCATTTGGTGCTTTCCTGTTTTTCATTTTTGTGCTAGCTTGGGCACTACAGAAGAAGTGCCTAATCTGCAACCCTACGATACTCCCCAAAGACCTTCAGGGCAACACACTAAGAATACCCTAATTTCCTCTTCCCACTGATGTCTTACCAATTTCTTAGAGGTTAGGGGTGGCGAGAAAGATTTCTAGTCCTAGGGTGACAAGAGATTCACTAGGAAGTGTTTTTGTGCTTTCATGCAAACATATATGGACACCCCCAAGCTAGCATCATATGTGATCATCAAGAGCAAAAATGTTCTGCTTCCCTGAAAGGAACCATACTTTAGTATTATTTTCAAAGTATTATGTTCACTATGAACTCAGTTCTCATAGTATCAGGAAGAGTTGCCATTTGCACCTGCTTCTTTTTAGTATATATTCTTTGCAAATCCTGCCAGAATAATTCCTGCATATGTATATCTTTGTAGTCATTTGGGATCCCCCTCCCTTTTCTTCTTTTTCTGCAATGTGTCTGGCCCTGTTAAAGAATCTGTGGCTCACTTATAAAGTGATGTCTTGAATAGTAGGAGGTGAAGGATTAAAAAGCCCTGTAAAGCTATTCAACCTACACAATATTATCTGACAATTAAATTGTCCAGAATACAGCACTGTAATGGCTATGATCCCCTCTGGCTACTATTTCCCATAACTTAAGTTTTCTGGGGCAAGTTTTTAAAAGGGAAAAAGACATTCACAGATATATAAATCCGTAGAAGGCAATGCTGATATTATCCAGTATCACTGGACAAAGAGCAAAATTTTGCCTCTGGGAATTTAAGGTTTATTATCCAGCTATCCCAAATGTTTACTATGCCCTGAGGAGAGTGACAGGGTCTTTGATAGTGTTTGTGCCTCACATAATGCCCAACAGGTTGAAGTGTTTGACAGCACCCCTGCATGCTGTCACAGGCTGTTCCTTAACTGGTGTTGAGTATCTCAAACTGTCACTCTAAATGTCAAGAAGGATTTAAGAATTTAGTAGCAAGCAATAGTTGGATGAAATTATGTGAAATAAGGTGGCTACAATTGGAGAGTGGCAAACTCAAATCATTGATCCAATTTAAGCAGTCAGTGTTGTCTGCATAGGCTTGGCACCAAAAATGTCGAGGAACATGTCTTCCTATGTGATTCTTCTATATTTTAAGATGGCGGAACTTGTGGTCCTCCAGATACCAAACTCAATTCAATTCTAGCTAGGTTAGCCAGTGATAAGGTCTCATGGGCGTAAGAGCTCATGAGCCTTTGAGCACCCTGCTTTAGGTGCTCTAAGGAGGCAAAATGTTAATTACTGAAAGCAGAAAATCCAAAATAATGGTCTTCGAGAACAGATTTTCTAAATTTCAGTGGACAATTGATGGAAATACTCTAGAAAAGGTTTAAAAATTATGTACCTGAGGCTGATGTTCCATCATTCCTTGACATGGAAACCTCATTTTGAGGCTATTTCTAAGAAAGCGCAAATAAGCTCATCCGCAATAACTCAATATTTTTTTCTCAAAGGGGGGGCCTCTATATTCCATTAGCAATTGAAATGTTTAATGCCAAAACTGTGGCACAATTATTATATGCTTCCAGTATGTGGATGGGGGGGTTTATCTCCTGAGCTGGATAAACAACAGGAAAAGTTCCTGAGGTCATTGTTGCAGTTTCCCAATTGCATTCCTAATTGTGTGTTATTGCTGAAAACAGAGGAAAGTCCCTTATCTAGTAGAATTTCGTGGCTTGCCGTCAATTTATGGATGAAGGTTATGGTACAGTGCACCCGCACCACAATTAAAGAAATGGTACACACACCCGTGCCGCAAGCATGCACCCCATTGTTTGCAATGGGGAGCAAGCATACGTGGATTTCCCCTTACACGGGGGAATCCGGAATGGATCCCCTGCATAAGGGAAGGTCCCGCGATATTTGATGAGGCTTGGGTCTCCTTAAACATGTGGCACAAAATAATTATGTTAGTCGCTGGTCCAAATGCATAGCAAAGAAAGCTGCATCTATTGGCCTCTCCTCATCCCTTCTCTTTAATCTGAGCTTGGACATTGCTCCTACATCTTAAATTAACGCTACTGGAGATAGCTTTCTGTGAATTGCGTTCGTTTTCTTATGTCTCTTGTTCCCCTAGTATGATTCACATACATTACAATGGCCTTTTCCATATTGCCAATTATTTGGTGACCCTGCCTCTAGGCAAGTATCAGTGTTTTTTTCTCTAAGGAAAGGTGCAATGTATATTCCATAGAACTACTTTGTGGTAGATTTGCCGATGTTCCTTATTCCTAAAGAAGATGCCCATCTAATATCTTGGACGTAGAGTCTATGTAACATATTCTATTGTATTGTAGACTTTACAATCAAATCTGACAAGCCAAAATGTATCCATTATTAAGTAAGATGAATGGAAGATCAGACCTTTTTTAATGTAAAATTCTTGATGGAAGATAAATGCCTGAATGTCTCTCTTGTAGTTGTCAGATTTCTCTCTGAAGCAGCTAGACTCAGAATCCACTGTGTATGAAAGGACAGTTAGAGTTAGAATTAGAGTATATGGGGAATTTTATTGTGGGGAATTCTGAGAACTTGTATAGTGGTACCCCGGGTTACGAAATCGTTCCGCCCGCCGCTTTCGTAACCCGAATACTCGCAGCCGAAAAACCCATTGGCGCAATGGGGAAAAGCCGCGATTTCCGTGTGAAATAGCGCCGAAAAGCACCAAAAAATTTTCGTAACCGAAAAAACCTTCGTACCCGGAACAGTTTTTTAATTGGATTTTTTTCGTAACCCGGAAATTCGTAAGGCGCGCATTCGTATCCCGGGGTACCACTGTATCTTGACTGAATCCCTAAAATTTGGATCTATGGACGTAATAAATAGACTGACTGAATTACCGAAAGCAGATCGTTTGAGTGGTGGAACACACTCCTCAAGAAGTCCATGCATGTCCTAGTTTTATCTGGAAGTAGATGAAGACGTTTTGTTTCTCCCAGGCAGTAGAGCTTTTTACTCCTTTTCTGTGTGTTTGTTGTTTAAAATTAAATTACTGATAAATATATTTTAAATAGGTGTGCATGTGTTTTTAATTTTTTTTAAAAATCACTTGGTAAACGTTTATGTTCAGAGTGGTCTACAATCATATGTGAAATGTTCATACTGCAACTATATACCCACATTTATAATAATAAATCCTACTGATTGCAGTAAAATATATAAACATATGAGCATGAGCAGGATTTTACCTTCAGAGCTTAAAGGAGACCTGATAGTGCAGTGGTTATACCAGTATGCAGCCACAAGGTTGTGAGTTCGATCCTGGAGGGCTCCAAGACTGGCTCAGCCTTTCATCCTTTCCTAGGTCCTTAAAATGAGTACCCAGCTTGTTGGGAGCAATGAACTTACAGATTGTAAACCACTTAGAGAGTGCTGAGCTCAGTGATAAGCAATATAGAAATGTACATGCTATTGCTATTCAGAGGCTGAGAATTATTCCTGTGTTGTTTCTTCTTCAGAAATTATAGGGGGGATTTTCATGAAAAAGAAGAATTTAAAGGTTAAAATATAGTCCAAATATAGCTTTGCCCTCTTCACACCCAGAATATGCTCTGATTAAGCATATGGGGAAGCTACCAGACAAACCACCACTAATGCAACACCGAACAAAACTGGCTGCCTTCACTGCTCATGAAAATACACAAATATTATTGGATCACATAAATTCACACAATTATAATTTTTTGTAAGTTTTTTGGGTTATGTGGCCATGTTCTAGCAGAGTTTGTTCCTGATGTTTTTGCCAGCATCTGTGGAAACTGGATGCCGGCCATGAAAGCCTTCAACTTCACAATTCACACAATTACTGAGAGACAAAACATTAGAAAAATTTTAAAAGGAATGGGAACTGGTAATTAGATTTATGAAAGAGCAATGGGGAGACACAGCAGTTATAGGTCTGAGGTGACAATAACAAAGTAGGAGTGGAAATGGATGGATAAAAGAATTAGTAAGGTTACACAATATTAAGGACATAGAAAATAGTAGAAAATAATAGATGCATATATATTATACAAAGTAAATGCAAAGGATTAAAGTAGTCTAAAGGAGAGTTAGATAGAGTAAGACAAATGCAGTGTAGCAATAAAATCACAAAGACAAATAGACAAGTTGATGACAAGGTAATTAAATGAAGTTGTAAATGTGAGTGTACGGACACTCAGTTGGGAGGTAAAGTACTTTTACATTTTGTAGTGTTGGGTTTTTTGTTTTTGTTTTAGAATAGGTAAAGAATGAAAATTGTAGATATAATAAGCACAAAATGTTAGAGTTTTAAAGGTAAAGTAAGTGGTAGAAGGTATAAGTAGGTAAAAAAGGCTAGGAACAGACAATAAGAAAGAGAGATTATAACAAGGAAATGATAAAAAAGAAAGTAGTTAAGAATGAGGCTAAGAGGAGACAATGAATTATTAGAAAGCATGTAGAAGAGATACAGTAGATGCAGAAGGGATAGAATAAAGAAGGTAAATGGATAGTAGGAGAAGTGGGGATGAAGTAAGGTAATGTTATAGGTTGTTACATTGTTATTTTTGGGGAGGGATGTTTGTCTATGATGAAGAAAAACAAATAAAATATTAATTGTTAAAATGAAAATGCACCAATACACCTGCTTGACCTTTGAACAAGAATTCTTTTTCCCCCTCCCCGTTCAAAACGTTCTTGTATTGTTTAGGTTTTTAAAAATAAAATAATGATGGTGATGATGATGATGGAGGAGGATTTGGAAGTCAGGTTACAAGTCAGGTCTGGTATTTGGCCTACCCTATCTGTATATCATAACTAGTTGGTTAAAGTATATGGTGTTGTGCTTTAAGATAATACTTAGAACATGTTTTCTGGATAATATTGATTAAATATGGACTGATCTCTTTGTTTTACAGTTATGTCCACAATATTGGCCTGAGAATGGGGTTCATCGACATGGTCCTATTCAGGTGGAGTTTGTTTCTGCTGATTTAGAAGAAGACATTATCAGCCGGATATTCCGGATTTATAATGCGTCAAGAGTAAGGACCTTACTCAGTCATTTATTTTACTTACGATAGTAGAAGAAAATGGGTTCACATATTAAAGAGTTGAAGCACCATTAACTAACATACCATTAAACCATCATTATGGGAACAAGCCACAGCAAGGCTTGGACTTGTACACTTTCCTTTCCCTCTCTTCCTCTGGCATGGCTGCAAGAAGTGGAAACTTTCACGTTTGTTTTAGATTAACCACAGTTTGCAATTTGGTCTCAATGCAGTTAACATGAACTATATACAATCATAAAACATAAACTGCAGCTAATTTTAAAATGAAGCAGAATTTTCCAGTCTCTGGAAAAGAGACAAAGGAGGAAGTGAGGATTAAACATTAACAAGAATACATATTTATTGCAATAAGCATATTCTACTTTTGCAAAAGAATTTCCTCAGTAATACATATTAAATATGTTAGATTTGCAAATTAAGTATATGGTTTTCTTCCAATGATAATGTAACAATGTTTCATTGCAAAACAAAGCAAACTGAATGCAACATAACCAGTTGGGGAGAATCCACATGATATGACCAACAAACCTGTTTCTTTACTGGGAAAAGCATGTCTTCTAAGCTCAGTGTGTCATCTCAGTGATCCCAAACCTTGCTGGGGTTCATCCTCTTAAAGATGTATGTATGTATGTATGTATGTATGTATTTCCCTCTCTTTTCCTAGAACTGGGACCCTGAGCAGCTCACAACATTAAAAAAAAAATACGAAGAACAAAAAGAAAAGTTATACATTAAAACAAAATTAAATAGATTATTTATTAAAAGAATGAAAATATAGTTAAAAAGATAAAAATTTTAAATACTTAAAATGATACAACTCCCTAAGCTGGTCCTCTAACAACATTCTGTTTTTAAAAGCCTGCCTGCATAAGAAGGTTTTAACCTGCCGGTGGAAGGCCAATAAAGAGGGACAGAGAGTAGGGTCTCTCCAGAGGATCTCAGGACCTGGGCCGGGTCATAGAGGGAGATACAGTCTGCCAAGCAGCCTGGACCTGAGCCATATAGGGCTTAATAGGTCACCACCAGCACTTTGAAATTTGCCCAGAAAAAAGTTAAATTGTGGATTAGCATCATGCCTAAATGTAGCCATTATATCCCAGAGACTCATTATGTTTAGAGTAGGGGAATAATTTTAAATAAGGTATCTGATGATTTATAAGGACCCATTTTACAGATAAGTCTAATCACTGAACTCTCAAAAACCAAACTAACTAGATTTATTCAATATCTTTACACCATCATCATTAGCTACCTGAGTGTTGAGCCCAGTGTTTGAATTCTAGGGGGTGGGGAACAGAAGTAGTCAAATGCCCTTACCATTTGTACTTTCCCATCATTTACTGGTTTTAGAAGACAGGGATGTTTGGTTAAATTTAAAAAATAGGGAGAAATGAAGTTGGGTTTGATTTTATTAAGACACTCCCGTCTTTTTCTATGATTCATTCTGCTTACAAATATGTACTCCTTGCTATGGACATGAAAAAAATTACTAACGTTGTGATGGTAACATTACTCAAAATAAATTGTAATACAGAAATTACTTCTGAGCAAATGAAGTAAGAATTTGAGTGGGGTTTTTTTTTTGAAATAATCTTTATTAAAGTTTAAAATATTTACACCCACAGATTATTGCTTTTTCATAATCTTTTATATACATTCCTTAGAATCACCCCCCTCCCCCCCTGATTAGTTTCAGTAAATATCTTCTTAACGGCTAATCAAAATTATTTCTCTCTAAAAACATAATGTATCTGTAACTACGATCAACATTTATACTTTTTTTAACTCTTAATCATCTACTAAGACTGCATCCAAACATTAGGCTTTCTTCGTTATTTCATATCCTTACTGCTATATTACAACATTATTATTTAAACTCGGAAAGTAGAAATGCTAAAGGTTGAGATTACTTAAGGTGTTATATTATATCTTCCATCTGTCTTTGCAATATTTTAACAGTGGGTCCCAGATTTCTTTTGACTCTTCATATTTTTCCTTTAAGGCCATAGTTATCCTATCCATTTCTACTATTTCCAACGATTTACAAAGCCATGTGTCCACTGTGGGAACTTCAGAGTTTCTCCAGACTTTAGCTAATGACATTCTTGCAATAGTTATCAAATACAATATTGGTTATAGATACTGTCTAATTTCTTTACTCTCCACCATATTCAATAAAAACAGCTCAGGTTCCAGCTTTAGTTCAATTTGGTATGTCTTTTGTATAGTTTCCTTAATCCTACACCAGAAAGTTTGTACCTTAGGGCAAGTCCACCACATATGGTAAAAAGAGCCAACCTTCTCATTACATCTCCAACATATACCTGTATTGTTTTTATATATTTTACTTAATCTGGAAGGGGTCAAATACCATCTATGGATCATTTTTATTAAATTTTCTTTTATATCCATGCATAGTGTGAACTTTAGATCTTTTCCCCAGGCTTTTTCCCATCTTTCCAAATTTATTGGGTGTCCTATATTTTTTGCCCAACTAATCATGCATGATTTGATCTTTTCCTCTTCCAATTCCAATTTAAGCATAATTTATAAATTTTTGAAATTAGCCCTTTCCTATTACCGCCCCTAATAATCACATCTAATTCAGTTTCTTCCCTGCTCACACCTGGTTGTTTATTATCTAACCTGTATCGTTCACTCAGTTGTAAATATGAAAACCATTGTAGTTTGATACCATTTTCTTCTAATTCTTCCTTTGCTTTCATTAAAAAATTTCCCTTCTCTGTTTTTAAAATTTCTTTATACCTTAACCAGTTTCTTCTCTCTATTCCTGTTCTTTTTAATAAAGCTTCGTGTGCGGACACCCAATCTGGGATAGACCTATATATTTTCTCCTTATATTTGTTCCATACCCTAATTAATGAATTCCTAATTATATGATCATTAAAGATTTTGTTCTTAGATGTCTTCCCATACCATAGATATGCGTGCCAGCCATAAATTAGGTTAAACCCTTCTAATTTTAGTAGATTCTGATTTTCTAAGTGTATCCATTCCCAAATCCAATCTATGCAGCATGCGTGGTAGTATAATTTAAGATCGGGTAGACCTAATCCTCCCCTCTCCTTACTATCTGTTAATGATGACCACTTTATTCTTGCTTTTTTATTTGTCCAAATAAATTTCAGTATATCTTTTTTCCATCGTCCAAATATTAGATCGTTTCTAATTACTGGTAAATTTTGAAATAGAAAAATTATTTTGGGAAGTACACTCATTTTAAACAATGCAATCCTGCCCAACCAAGATATTTGTAGTTTCGACCAAGTTTCCAAATTTTTCTTTATTTCTTGCCAATTTTTGCTATAATTGTTATCAAAAAGATCACTATTTTTATTTGTTATGTATATTCCTAAATATTTGACTTTTTTCTGAATTTGTATTTCTGTTTTTGTTTGTAGATTTTCTTGTTTCTTTTTCCTCAAATTACATGTCACCATTGCAGATTTGGACTTATTTATTTTGAAGCCCACACATTCCCCAAAAACCTCAACCAACTGAAGGGCTTTTTCCACATTTATCAAAGGGTTTTCCACTATTATAACCAAATCGTCTGCATATGCTTTTATTCTATATTCCTGTCCTTTTATTCTGGTTCCTCTAATTTCCTTATTATTTCTTATCTCATTACATAATATCTCAATGCTCATGATAAATAATAGAGGGGAAAGTGGACAACCTTGTCTAGTACCTTTCTCAATCCTAACTGTTTCTGTTTTAGAATTTGAATGGTTTTTAAAAAACTGATAGCATATCTCTATGAACTTTATTATTTCTATTTCTTTGAAAATACCAAAGCTCACAAAAACTAACTGGTCGATTTTTTTAAACTCACATGTGAAGATTTGAAGCCAATATAAATTCAAGGTCTGAGACTTTGTGGTATTCCTTTGTATTGCTGCTACTGAAATGTGTAGCCTTTTAATATATTTATAAAATCATGCTTTAAAAGCAATACCATCTGTAAGAAGCAAAATATTTGCTCAGGATGCATTCTTTGGAAAGCCCTACTTTATCAGCCATTCTCTGCTATCTACCAAGATTTTAAAGAAAATGTCATATTCAGGATTATTCTTCATTGTTGCCATTGTTTCCTAGTATTTAAGGGATATCATAGTTATTGAAGACATCTCAATGGAAGAAGAATTTTAGTCAAGCTCAAAACTGCAAGTCCTTTTATCTGGTCATTTACAGTCCGCCCTTGCCATACGCAGGGGATCCGTTCTGGACCCACCCCACCCCGGCATAAGACATATTTCATGTATGCTGGAGTCCCATTTAATTGAATGGCGGTGCACTTCCATGTGCCAGGGCGCACACGCGCCAGAGGCATGTGCGACAATTTTGTCACTCACTGTCGCCGTCCTCATAAGCTGGAATCTGCATGTAGCAAGTGCGCATATGCTGAGGGTGAACTGTATTGATTCTGCATTCCTAAAGGAAACATGGCTGGAAATAGGAATGTTCCACCTTTGGAATCTCCTTGGCTTTTGCTATCAGAGCTGTGATGAAAATACATTTGCAACCCTCCACTGGATTTTTTTGTTTAAATCTATTTTAGATGTGCTCAAGGACACGTCTAATTTTCTGTGTGCGGTTGGCCACAAAAAGGACTCTGAGGCCTCCCTTAAATCCCTTGCCAGATCCTCAAATGCATGCATGTTTTTCCTGTCTGATATCAGATCAGACCTCCACCTCCTTTTGCCCGCTGGCAAAGACATTTCTATCCTAACAGACACGTAATAACTAGTTTGTTTCAAGGTGTCATTTTTATTATCTATTATCTATTAAGCCTTTGGTGGTGCTTGGAAGAGATCCAATGTCAAGTGGCCCTATGTCCACCTGCCTTAAATTATTATTTGGTTTGTTATAAAATGATCAGGAGAAAGACAAAGCATACATTAAAATGAAATAATTGATCATTTAATAACAAATCAAATAATAATTTAAGGCAGGTAGACATAGGGCCACTTCCTAGCATCACTATAGGATTTGAAGGGAAGATCTGCTCCTTCCTATGGCTCTAGGGATGCATCTTTGGCACTAGAGGATTACAGTTTTAAAGGATTTAAGCATGCAACATTTCCAGGCCATAGGGCTGCAAGATAGAGATAAAAAGCAAAGCTTCCTGATTATTATTTTTTAAATCAAAGTGCCACTTGAATCCTTTATCAACCTCACAATGTTTATCATTTTTAATAGTTAATAGTTAATTCAATAGTTTAGTTCATCTGATTTTTTTCTTTCTTTTGTAAAAATTACTAGGAAGATTTTATTCAGATTACATTATATAAAATAAAATGCATATTTGAAGAGAGATGCTAGTGAAGTGAGATTTGTTCTGGATGCACAAGGCTTGATTTTTCATTTTTGACAAGCAGTCATCAGACAATGAAAGTTCATTCTGAGAATTTTAAATTGACAAGCACATTTTAGAAAAGACAGCAGCCATACTTGGAACAGTATTGCAAATTTCATTTTGCTGGCCTGCGATTGCTATAATAATGATTGCATAGTTGGTTCTTGCAGTGTGCCATTGTTGCATTCCAACATATTTGTATTTTCTGCTATTTAGAATACCATCTGCATCATTCTTAAGAGACCAAGTCATAACTCCCAAATGTATTTGTTTTACTAAATTATTAGTAGTAGCAATCTACTTCAAGAACATTCAGTGTTGATTGGAGTGTGTGATGTTTATATTATATAGTTGTAGAATAAATAATGCTGTCTTTTTATTCTCCTGTTGGTTGGATCCCCACAGCCCCAGGATGGCTATCGAATGGTGCAGCAATTTCAGTTCCTGGGATGGCCCATGTATAGAGACACTCCTGTGTCTAAGCGCTCTTTTCTGAAACTCATACGTCAAGTGGACAAGTGGCAAGAAGAATACAATGGAGGTGAAGGTCGTACAGTCGTCCATTGCTTGTAAGTTGATGCAGTTCTACGATGATCATCACCAGCTTATGTGTCTTTAAAATAATAATCCCAACACAGAGTTTTCAAGTGTTGAGAGCACCTCACATCTCTTATTGAGTTGTAATTCTTACAATCACATATAAAACTTAACAGGTAAGCCAGTATTATTATGTCCCTGTTAAAGATGGGGGAACTGAAGGTGAGACAGTTTAGGTTGCCTAAGGCAAACTGGTAAGCATGTGACAGAGATGAGATTCAAATTGCACTGCTACTACTTTGACAGCAAATAATATCACTGCAGTGTAGTGGTGCCATAGTCTGCAAGGCTACTTTACTCACAGTGTCTGACTGTGAGCAGATACTTTGGAGAGCCTTGTTGAAACTTTACCATCTGCTTTCCTGCCAAAGCCAGTGCTAAGCCCTCCATGATGGACAGCTGAGGAAACACAGTGGCAGTGAGTAACTCTGTCATGATGTGGGGAAGGAAAATGAAAAGCAGACACAGTAGAAAATCTACCAGCCCTGAGCAGTCTGTTTCTCCAAAGTCTCATTTCCTTCATGGCTTCTGTACCCTTGACCTTCTTTCTCATTCCACAGAATAGTCCACCAACAAGCTGGCCCCAGTCTGCCACCTAAGGCAAAAGTGTCACCGTGACTTAGGAAAAGTCATCTATCCCAGTGAAAGATGTATCTGGCCATAGGAATGTTTTCGCCTCTTAAAATAGCAGCCATAGGGGAGGAGGTCCCAGATAAAATCCTTCCCACCCGAAATGATTTTATCAGGCCAACTGCCATTGAGGTCAATAGCAGCTTCTCTCCTCTGCTGAAAAGCAGCCTTTAGAGGAATTTGTTTGAATTACAGTATACTTACACAGTTTACACTGGTTTGGCCTTTATGTGGCTACTAATTTAGAAGGAGAAATGTACACACCATGACAAATTACCTGGATAACACCTATTTGACTTCAGTCAAAATCTCAATTAGAGCCAAGCCAAATCTTGGGGCTTTGGGCAGAAGACTACAACTTTTTTTTTAAAGAAGCACCTTGCATGTACATATCTTCCAAGTGTTTCCATTAAAAAGTTTCTGAAAAATTACCACAGCTGATCATGGCAGATAGTTTTATCTTATTGTATTGTGGTTTTCCTACTTGTTGAATGAAAATTATAATTCTTTATCTTGTGAGGATTAGCTCATTAATGCTTTGAGATCCACATCTGGGAGGTCCTTTTTAATGCAAATTGATCTTATCTCTTTCAATTACTCATGCTGTTAAATGGTTGTACCACATCTCATGCGCGTACCCACATGCACATCACTTCGAGGCGGCACAGAAAAAAGAAAAAAACTACCCTCCAATATAATCCTTTTAAATGACTTTATTTTAATTAAAATGCTCAAAGAATGGCACACTATCATCCAGTATTTTGGCAGCAGGGAACATTTTCTTTTCATGCTGCCTGGATGTGACAGATGTGCCATATTGTGGCTTGCTTTGAAAATCAACCATTTGTTCATTGCTGCCTTTAAAGAACTGCAAGCTAACTAGTCTGCTCACTGGTAATTATTAAGGTTTATTATTTTCAATGAAGTGCAGCCTAAAGATGCTGATTAGAATAGCTGTGGAAATAATCGAGTTTCCAGAAGGAGAGAGATTCTCTTGAAGATTAAAAATAACCAGAGATGAAGCATTATTAAATGCCATATTTAATCATGCTTCTGAACATTTATGTCTCACATTTTTGCAGCAAGCCACTGTCATATTCTTAAGGCAAACACAATATTCCACTTCAAACATTGCTAAGGGATTAGGGTCAGGATGTAGGGTTGTCCAACCCCTCCCCTTCTCTTAATATAAATTCCTGATTAGTATTAATGTTTTTAAGAGCTGTACCATAATTGTGGTTTGGAACAACAAAGAAAATATTTGCCACCAACAAATAAAATGGAAGCACTATCCTGTCTCTTTTGGATCTCTTACCCTTAGACAAGATCATTTTATCGGAGTTGGCCTCTAAATCTTTGCCCAAGATTCTGCACAGGATACGTAAGTGCTCTCTGTCTCTGATCTAACTCCCTAAAACCCATCTTAAAAGCCAGACAGTTATATTAAGGGGAGGAATTCTGCTGTGATGGTGATCAGGGTGCTGAAGGACGACATTCCATTCCTCCCTCACAAGTGAGCCACAGTATGACAAGCAGAAGCAGGGACCTTGCGGGGTCCTTATCCCATCCCAACTCACTGGCAGAAGGGGACTGGACATGTCTTCCTTCAGCATCTGTCACTTCACTTGCCAGCACCATAGAACCCCTTCACTTGAATGGCTGTCTGGCTTTTAAGCTGGGTCTTAGGAGCATTTTCAGTGGTGGCAATGGTGCCACAATCATAAATGTGAATTCGAAACATTTACAAGGTCCTTACTTTAGTTAATGATGTCATAACTGCCTAACCAGATACCCTAGCCAATTAATGAATAATCATTTCACTGAGTTCCCCAAATAATGGTACAGAGTTGAGGAATTTCACAAAGGAAAAGAAAAAGTTTAAGGTCAGCAAGGAACATCACTATTTCTAGTTCCTAGGATGACAGGCAGACTTGGATTTGGACCATAATTAGTATTTCCCCTTGTTTTTGTACTTAAAACAATTAGATAAAATTAAAAATTATATCTGGATTTTATTTTAATAAATAATTTTAAGCTTTTTTTTAAATGTATGTCACTTGAACAACAGGACCAGGCCTGTAGTTCAAGTGACTTCTAAATCCAAGTCCTCATGTTTGATTTCAACTCCCAGAGAGCAACCCCCACCTAAGATTGCCAGTGTGGTAAAGTATACTGGGAGCTGTAGTTCTTCAACACTTGTGGTGCCAAAGTCTGAGACCCACTGCTACACATACTGCTTCTGCTTTTGCTGCAGCTTCATTGCAGTATTATCTTTCCACGTGGGATTGACTGATACATCATTAATAGCGATTGCTCTGTCAACATATGAATAAACTTATTTGGGGGGTGGGAGGCTTTGAGAGTTTGGTACTTTGAGGGGAAACAACACCGAGAGGAACGAACACCATGCTAAAAGATAATCAAGTCATTTTGCTGCTTTTCTTACAGGAATGGAGGAGGCCGCAGTGGGACATTTTGCGCAATCAGTATTGTTTGTGAAATGCTGCGACACCAGAGAGCTGTTGATGTATTCCATGCTGTGAAGACCCTGAGGAATAATAAGCCTAATATGGTGGACCTTCTGGTATGAGCTCTTTAAAACTACACCGCTAAGTAGAAAATTCTTTCCTATTATCAGAAAGCACAGTGACATTTTCCAGATTTATACTGAGAGCTGTTCATAAAAGCATGTCTGTTGTTTTCTAAAGAGGATAATGAAATCACTTGACTTGTAAAAGTATTTTTACACTGCTTTCTTCCCGAGGAGACGTGTTCTGTGTATGCTAGAATTTTTATGAAAACTTAAAAACTTTCAACAGAACATCCTTATTAATTTCCCTTTCTGGCAGTGGCAATCCACATGTAGAGCAGCCTTTGTATGGCAGAAATAATAGTCATGTAAAATGAAATGCCAGATTTTCAAATTATATATTTTATAAATAGCTTAATCTCCTAATATTTATCAAGACTGTGAATTTCAGTTTGACATTCAGAGTATTGCATTTAATTATGGCTCTTCTATCTTGCAGAAAGATTAAAAGAGTTCAGAAACAAAGGGCCAAGAGCAATTATTTCCTTGTAGAGTGCTTTATGGAACTTCTTAAATACAGAATTGTTGAAATGCGTTGCAGCATCTCTCTCTCTCACACACACACAAGAAAACTCAAAGCCTAAGGATAGTATGATTTACTTTGCTGAATACTATTGTACAAACAGTAGCAGTGGACCTGTCTTTTTAAGTAGCCAAGGAGAAAATCCACTGTCAGAAATTGTTTGGCATGTTGTTAAAGCTCCATTTGGATAGCTAAATGAAGTATTTGGGCAGTGTGGTTTATGGGTCATTTGCTACACTTTATCTCATCTATCTTCCAACAGGTTCACGCTGGCAGGAGTTTTGTCACTGTGCAGTTTGTCTGACACAAAATGTGTAGCTAGAAAAACCTGTAAAGGTAGATAACTAATAGATGTGTAGTTGGGGAAAATTAGAGGCATTAGATGCATTGGAGAAAGGAAATTAGAACAGAAAATAATAAAAGTATGAGTATGTGCAGAAATCATTGCAGAAACTCTGAAATAAACTCAAGGTCCATTCTGAAGGTACAGTAGGGGGACCCAATGTTAGATGACTTTGGTACTAAAATAAAATAAATAAGATAAATAATTAAAAGATAAGGAGAGAAATGCTGTTTCTCTATGGTAGACAAGAATGAACATCTTCTTTGGCCAAACTACAAGTGATTCCAGAGCATGCCTTGTGTTTGCCTTTAATTTTCTTTTAGTATTTATTGTCTGATGGGGCATTTGAGTGGCTGGATAATCTGCTGACTGGGTTAGATAGCTGGGTTTAACGCTAGTACCGGCCCCAATAATCTGGAACTTATATGACAAGGTGTTCTGTTTACCAATTCTCTACATGTGAATAATCTCACTAACATTGTAAACAAGATTTGAAAACTCATTCACACTGACCACAGCCAACAAAATAAATAATGTGCACAGAAGAGAAAATGGTTTCATTATGTAATTTTAATTAATAGAACATATCCTTGGTGTACTCCCTTTTACAACTGACATTATATTTTGTTTTTTCCTCCAGGATCAATATAAATTCTGCTATGAAGTGGCTTTGGAGTACTTGAATTCTGGCTGATGGCACAAAAATGTGGAGGGATCAAAACCTTTCACTGCCACAATCAAAGCGAGTTGCTTCATGATATCTGTGTGTAAGAGAGACAAGGACTTCTCAGTGTTACGCTTCTATTGCTTTGTATTGGCTCTTTTTAAGAGCCCAAGAGAGTCTTTCCAAAAAAAATGCTTGCACTGCCCATTTTCCACAGTATGGCTGCTGCTTGAGACACCTACAATCCCACAGTAAAACACAAACTCACTTCAGTGGCTTAAAACCACTATCATATAAACCCATCAACTTGATATACCAGCCTAGTCATCTGGTAAACTAAAGAGCACAATTCTACTCTAATGAAGAAATTTTTATGTTTCTGTTGTACTTTTTCTTGCCAGTGATCCTTTGTTGTTGTCGTCAGGGCCTAGTGTACATTTTTGTTCTGTGGAGAATGCCGTCTAGCATTTTGATAAATGTATTTTAGTTACATTTGTATCTTACTTGCTCCTAATAGAACAATGCCACTGTAGCTTAAACCAAACTAATAGCTACACAAACAGACCACATTAACTTTGCAGAGCTGCATTTTTCTGTCCAACTTGTATTGTCTGAGAAAGGAGAGACTTGACAGAAGTCCATTATGAAAATGGAGAAAAAATAAAGACAGGAGGATCAGATTAATATATCCAAAGCTTTTTCCCCATTTGTTTATATTGTAAATATTTTTTGATTTCATCAAATTATTTATTCATTAAAAAGAAATCTTTTGTGAAGCACAGTGAGTGACAATCATTTTTATTAAGCTCTGGAAATGCTTATTGTATTATATTGTAAACATTTGTTTACTTTGTCTGGATTCGCAACTTAATAAATAATTACATATATGATAAAATCTCATTTAATATATAGCTGGCTAAGGTTAAACCTTGTGAAAGGCTTTCGGATGATTGCTTTAGTGCAGCTGAATGGATGGTTTCTATTCCTAGGGCCATAGCTCAATATCAGAACGCAGAGTATGTGTATATGAATCCTCCAAATCAATCCACGTCAGCTCAGGTTGAAGGATCTGCAGCAGGCAGCTATGAAATTGTGAAAACCTGGATTTCAGAGGAATGGTTGATGGAACTGAGATGGATGGACAAATGGCAGCTACGGTAAATCATAGTTCTTTACTCTATGAGTCCTGCTCACAAGAGCCTAAACAAATCTCTGGGGCCATAGCCATCCCACCCAACATTGCAAACTGTTTCATTTCAGAGTCAAAGGAGCTAGCCATATTAGTTTGTTATGGGAAATACAGCATATTATTATTATTATTATTATTATTATTATTATTATTATTATTATTATTAT
>NC_056525.1:190723827-190752135 GCF_019175285.1 Sceloporus undulatus | reverse complement strand
ATCCCACCTTCCTCACGGTTCAGGGACTCAAGGTGTCTAACAAAATTTAAAACAGTCTAAGTTAAAATACAAAGTTTATAAAAACAATTAAACAATTAAAACATTACATTATGAAAATTTAAAACTCTTTAAAACAAAAAGAGAGCCATGCCAGTAAGCGAAAGGTGTCACTGAACTGTTGTTGATGTTTTTCCCATGATAGACTAAAACACATGCCAATAAGATCTTATGGCACCTCAAAGACTAACAGATTTTCTTAGGCATTTGAGGACTATCACCTGTCATAGTAAAGCAACACATGGAGACCACAAAACCTTATGTCAAGTGAAATTAGCTAGTATTTTAAGTTGCTGCAAGACTATTGTTTTCAGATGGGTTATTTAATTACATGTCCTAATATAGGTTGAAGTAAACTAAATGGTGATTAATTCTCAAGAGATGATCATGCAAAAAATACCAGACGTGTGGCCACTTTTGTCAATATAATCCATCTTTCACTAGTTTATTCTAGTTTATTCAAATCAGTGCGTCGGTATATATGTGATGGTCATGCAACTTGTTAAATCAGTAGTGGGTACCAGTGTGTCATTCACTGTAAATGGCAGCAGATAGTCTTGTATGGCTTCATCTGTACGGCAGAAATAATCCAGTTTGACACCACTTTAAATGCTGTGGCTCAATGCTGTGGAATTCTGGGATTTGTAGTTTTGGGAGACAGCCTTCTCTGTCAGAGAGGTCTGGTGTTGAAAAACTGCTTTTTCAGAATTCCACAACACTGAGCCATGGCAGCTAAATTGGTGTCAAACTGGATTGTTTCTGTAGTGTGGATGCAGCCTGTTTCAACTATTTCCTACCTGTATTTCATGGAGAAAGATTCTGAAGATGGCCTGTTGATTATAAGGGAAAGCAGTACATCAAAAAATAAGGGAAAGAGCTAATTCATTTGGAAATGTCAACATGGTCTTTCTGTTATCATTTACAACGACAAACATAACACAACACAGTCATGATCATGAGCATAAAAAAAGTACAGGTTAAGTCTCATTTATTGTGAAATCTGAACTACTCCAAAATCCAAAATTGTCCACATGGGTGACTGAGATAGTGACATCTTTGCTTTCTGATGGTTTATGCACAAAATTATTTTTTAAATTATGCATAAAATTATCTTGTTCCGAAAACTACATCGTATATCTATAGCTACTTTAAAATACAGGTTATGTATATAAAGTATATAAGAAAAATAAATGGATTTCATGTTTAGGCTTGGGTCCCGTCTCTAATATAGCTCATCATGCATATGCAAATATTCCAAAATCCAAAAAAACCCAAAATCCCAAACACTTCTGCTCCCAAGGATTTCGCATAAGGGAGACACAACCTGTATGTTTAAGTAGCTATAGACAGACAGCTATAGATGCAGTTTTCGGAACACCTGCTGTAGGGAATAGCTCCTAGGCTTTTTTGTCCCTGTGCTGTTAGGACTGAGGACTGGTGGGTACCACACACGTAGTTCACTCAGCCCAGCTTTCTTTATGTACAGCACTTTAACAGAGAGCAAGAGACAGTTCTGCCAGGCTTCCCCCTCTACAACATTATTTCTCTTCCTATCAGACGCTTGACCAGTGCAGTCGCCAATGGTTTGACGAGTTACATACATAAAGCTTTGGAATGCTGCATGGTTAAGATACTGCATTCTATCTATCTACTTTGAAATGCAGGGCCCTTCTTTTCCATGTTTATTGGTTTTAAAAGAAAACAAAGAAATGTAGAACATAAACGTTAACACTAGTTACATAGAACACAAAAATTGTTTTCATAGTAGAATTGAATACATTTTAACTTCCATGTATTGACCAAAATTTATATTAGTGCCCTGTCTCCCACAACACTCAGGATGGAATATAGTTTAAGAAATATTACAACACAACCTTATGTTATTTACCTTTGTTCACTTGCTTTGAAATGCAGGACCTACCTCTTACATGGCTCAGAAGGGAGTACAATTTACGTACCTGAGGTCCAAAACACACTGCAGAAATAATTCAGAAATAAGCCTGCTTTAACTGTCCTGACTCAGTGCTTGGGAATCCTGGGAACCATAGTTTGTTCTGGCACCACAGCTCCCTTGCAGAGAAGACTAAATGTCTCACAGAACTACATTTCCCAGAATTTTCTAGCCTTGAGGCAGGGCAGTTAAAGCAGTCTCAAATTGGATTATTTCTGCAGTGTAGTTTGGACCTAACTCAGTAGCACAAACACAAACCGTTAGGACAGTGGACTACCCTACCGATTTAGATTTTTATGATGAAACTACACATTCTTCATCATTCCATTAGTCTTTTGGAGATATTTTCATTCTTACGCATCTGCACTGGGGCTGTGATTTGCTATAGAAATCTGATACCTGTAGACAGGGGCTCAGTAACCCTTTATATTATTTTCCCATTGCTTTTTCCTCTGCTAGTGAAAAGGTGATGAGGCATATCAAGTACAGTCAGCAGCTCCCAAAGTGATAACTGGGTTACTCTGGTCAGCATAAAAAGGGAAAGGGGAGAAGAATCTAGCAGCACCTTTAAGACTGGTCTATTTTATCAAGAACTGCCATGCATTCCAATCCACTTCCTCAGATGTACTGACGGAGTACAATATTGAAGGCATGGCTATTTTACAGCTTCTTAATTGGGATGGGAACAGAGTACAATAGAACATAGAAAGATGTAAATTGTTACACTAACTATATAGCTTCAAAGACTTGTGTAAGATGACACAGGTCTGTCAGGCACCTGGCTTGTTTCTTCTGTTTGAACAGATAACGAGGTCCCACTATAAGATCATAGACCCTGTATGGGGGTTTTCCCACTCACAATGTGCATGCTGTTCTGCCAGATCTAGTCATAGGACAGCAATTAATAATCCATATAAATAAAAATGTAAATGTTCATTTGTTCAAAATCTTAAATCTCCAAAGGTTCTTCACCGATTCCTTTGAAATTTTGACACAATGTTCAATTCGAACATGCGCATGTTTTTATATCCCTAATATGTTTTATATATAGATGTCACACCTGTGATAGGTAAAAAAAAATTGGGGGGGGGAAACAGTACCATCTGCTGGACATAACAGCAGCACACCCCAACAGATATGCCATTTCAATTTAAGAGATTGCAATTCCCAATTTAATTGCTGTCTGCAACCACCATCAACAAAGCTCAGGGCCAATCTTTAGAATTGTGTGGTTTAGATCTAGACACAGATTGCTTCTCACATGGACAATTATATGTTGCGTGTTGTAGAGTTGGCAAACCAGACAATCTCTATACGTATCTACAAAGACAATGGAACAACTAAAAATATTGTATACCTACAAGCGTCGTGAAATTAAATATTTTAGAAATGTGTGCTTTCTCTTTTCTTTCTTTTCCATTTAACCAGACTAAGCCACTAAATAGTTTGACTACGACTTTGGAGACCAGGGTTTGGTTCCCTGCTCAGCCATGAAGTCCACTGGATGACCTTGTGCATGTCACAAACTCTCAGCCTCAAAGGAAGGCAGTGGCAAACCTCTGAACAAACGTTTGCCTTTGGGTCTCCTTAAGCCAGAAATTACTTGAAGGCACACACAACAACAACAACAACAAAGAGAAAACTGCCAAAACCACACAGTTCTTGCTTGCATAGTATAAATCCACACTCACATTATTACATAGTGGTGGTGCTATATCACCCATCTTCTGAATGCCAGCAACTGATTGTGCATCTGCAAACATGCTTGCTTATTATCTCATTGTGCAATGGGGAATGTACAATGGCTATTTTCGCAAGCCTAGGAAATCAAGTGGAACATTGATGGGCACTGCCTAATAATTCTGCACAACCCACGAATTGGCAAGTGCATGTGAAATGGTCACACTTGCAGAACTCAGTTTATGGATCCGTTAACTACATATTACTGTTTCATAATGGGCAAAAAAATACAACTACATACATAAGAGAAACTTATACATGAGTATGACACCAGGCCAGTGTCTTTTGTTTTTGCTTTCAACATGTAACCATTGGTATTAACATCTATTATTCTGGCCCATCTCATTTGAGTATTAACTCAAAAATCTTTTCCAAATAGATTAAACTACATTTCACACTAAAAAGCCTCGAGTCACTCAGACTCCACACCAGCATGACTAATTGGGAACATAATTGCTGTGCGGCTGTTGGCAATTACTGAACAGGATAAACCCTCCACCAAAATAAGACCCAGCTTTCAAAAACAGTTTGATGGACTACAGTAATTGGGGGGGGGGGGGCAACAGTATGGTTTGAAAACTGTACAACTTTGTGCCTTCTGTGGTTCAGAGGCTGCCTTTTACTTTTCTTGAATAACCTTTTCCAGGTGGCAACCCTTCTTCCTGCAGAAAAAAAGAATATTTTCTAATCTTATTGCTCTGATGGTGAAGTAACACTTCTTTTAATGATGTTTTTCCTTGGTCATTTTAAAGACTGTTTTACAGGGCAATGTCCCAGATTCAACATTTGGAAAAGCATTTAGACACTTTTTCAGCATTGTTTTTAAAACCACTTCTTGTGCTTCTTGTAATAGGAAAAAATGTAAATGGAGAGAGAGAAATTACCTGAAATAGGCACCATGATACAGAGTTGTTGTTTTTAATATTTATAAGTTACGCATAAATGACATGTCACACAGTTGTCAAACAGAAAAACAATAATAATGAAGATCTTAAAACACAATACAAATAAAATGAACTTTAAAAACACCAGCCAACCTGATGAAAATGCAGTACAAAATCAACACGATTGCAACTGAGTAAAAAAAATGTGGAGCTGAAGTGAACTAAGAAGTGGGGAGTTAAAACCATCAACATGCAACAGGGATTTGGATCAAAATTTGGAAAGACTTGGAGAACAAAAAGAAAGTCTTAACTTGGTTATGAAAACCAAGTTGGCACCAAGCATATGCCACTGGTGAGAATGATCATGGCGGAGTGGCACCAACAAAAGAGCCCTTCCCCAGAATTGTCCCCACATTGGACTGTGGGTAGGTACATATTGGAGAAGGTATTCCATAAAATAGTCAGGTCCCATGCTGTGAAGTGTTTTATAGTTCAAAAACTCTTTGAACTGAGCTAGCAAATGGATTGAGCCAATGCAAAGCAACACAGGACTGGCATCATACACTCACACCACCTAATGCCACATAAGGACAGTTGGCTCTTTGTGTAATCAACTCTGCGTTTCAGTCCAAATTTTAAAGCAGCTATCCAAGATGCCGAACCTACTTGGGGCATAGGGTTTGTCACTTCGTTCACTCAAAATCCAACAATGAACAATGTGCCCCACAATTTGCAGATTAAACCGCTCTTCTTCACTTATTAATAAAGCCAGAGGGGGAGTAGTTAAGTGAGTAGAGGGAGTGGTCAATACCTCACCAAAAGAAGGCAAAATTTCATTCCAGCTAAAGAAGCCAGTTATAAGACCACAAAAAAATCCTCCCTGGATTCCACCATTTTGGATAACTACCAGTTTCCCAAATGTTCCATTTCTGGACAAAGCACTTCAATGTAGCTTTCCAGGGGCTTCTAAGTGAGACAGATCATCTATATCCATTTCAGTCTCATTTCAGGCCTATGTATGGGACAGGTAGATCTTTGGTCATATTGGTGTTTGATCTATGTCAGAAACTGGACAGGGAGTATGTCCTTATTGGCTCTGCTGAATTTCTCAATATTTTTGATGCAATTGGCCATGGGATGGAATGGGACTTGGAAGTACTGTTTTACAGTGGGTCCATTTCTTCTCTGAGATGTGAACCTAGGAGGTGGTGTTGAAGAACTCCTGTTTGATATCTTGGCTCTCAGGATTCAGTTCTGCCCTCCCCCATGCTATTTAACATATACAAAAGACTGTTGGAAAAGGTCACCCAAGGTTTGGAGGGCTGGGTCCATCAGTATGCAGCTAACACTCAACTCCTTTCTACCTCGGTCCAAAGAAGCTGCTTTGGACCTTAGCTGGTGTCTGTCATAACAGTAGTCTGGATGAGGGCAAACAAATTGAAAGTTAATATAGACAAGACAGATGTGCTTCTGGTAAAAGGGGTGGTGAGAGAAAGGAAAATTAGGGACTAGATTTCCAAGCTGTGCTGAATGAGGTCACATTTCTCTTGAAGCCTGCAGTTTGGGTGTGTTCTTGGATTCAGTCCTCAGTATGGGCTCTCGTGTTAGTACTGTGTCCAGGAATACATTTTACTATAAAATGTCTACTTCCAAACTGTCAACTGGAGCTGGCTAAAGGGAGCATACAGTTGCAACAGCTCCACTGGTTGCCCACCTGTTTCTTGGCACAATTCAAAATACTAGTTTTTGACCCTGTACAGCTCATGTTATTTGAAAGACTGTATTCTCCCTTTTAAGCTTGGCCATGTTTTGAGATCCTCAGGGGAGACCCTTATCTTGTTTCACATCCCCCACAAGTACATTTGATGATAACATGGGAAAGGACCTTCTTAGTGGCTGTTCCCATGCTCTGGAATTCCCTTCTTACTGAAATGAGACTGGTGTAATTCTGTAAGCAAATGTGTTTCAACAGCATTTGAGAATTAGTTGCTCAGGGGGAAAGAGCCTTAGTGTCTCTCTATTTGTTGTTGTTCTTATTAATGGTTATGCTTTTAACTTGCTTTTAGTCCCCTTGGTAGTTTAATCATATTTGAAATTCTGAATTATGTGGCCTTTTATTTGCAACTGTTTTAACTTTTGTCAATCAGCTTGAGTTTCAGAACTGGGGGAAAGGTGGATTGTAAATAAAATAACTTATTTAACATCATCAACAACAACAGCAACCACAATAACAGCACTTTTAAAGTTAGTTTCCAAAACAGATTTCCTGCCATAATGGCATGGACACCACCAGCCATCACTGACCCAAGCTACAACACTTTAGGTTAGGGAGACTACAGGCTGTATTGAAACAGATTGAATCCCACTCTTCCAAAACAAGGGGCAACTGACCAACAGTGCCTTTGCCTTATTTGAAAAACATTAATTAGCACGTTTCTAGGCTGCTTATATGTAGCATACCATGAGGTAATAAGGGTACAATGACAAAAAAAAGCACACAGTATGAAACCCAAAACAAAAACTAAGGAAATGACCACAAATTATAATGGAACAAGCTAACTTCTGGGTCATTAGTGAAGTAGCCTCGAAAGCACAAGGAAGATCTCCACAGATGACCTTGGAGCCCTTGTGGGTCCATAAAGGGGAAAGTGGTCTTTCAGGCATCCTAGTCATAGAGCTCTTCAGGACTTTATATGGTAATTGCAATACCCTAAACATGGCTCAGTAACTAACAGGCAATAACAGCAGTTCATGTAGCAGTGGTGTAACATCTTCCAGACAAGGTGGCCTGATGAACATTCAGATTGCTGTATCCTGCACTAGCTCTCCCTTCCAGGCCAATCTCCTTAGGAAACTTTATGAAGGTGTGAGATTACTGGCATATGTACCACTGTGGCCAAGCAATCACTAGTGTCTCAAAGTGGCATTATACTAAAGTCCATGGTGGATCTCCCTTATGGCTCCCAACAAACAATTGAGAATGCTACCTGCCAGCGTGGACCTGCTGTGTCTGATACAGGCCTTGTAATATATAAGAAGCAGAAAGTGATGGCAGCAGGGGACAGGGTTCAATAGTTTTGAAAATTCCTTTCAAGTTAATACTAAAACACAAAGTAAATGTACTGCCCCACTTGTATCATAGCTATTAGCCTCCACTGGCATACAGCCCTTGGGCGCTGGGTCTAAAAACATGCTCACCCATGTCACTAGTACTGAGGTAACCATGTGTCTTATTTTACAAAGACTAATCCACTGTTTCCAGGGCTGTCACAGGGGAATCCCCCATTTCAATGGGGTCTCCAGCCCAAAACCTATTGAAAGATATAAATCACAAGAAGGGAAATCTGGGGTGTTGAAGCCAGCCATCAACACTTAAGACCTAGAAAGCAAGCTCAAAACACAATTAAAAATCAAATGTATAGCGAGATGTGAAGTACCAGGTGCAGGGTTGTTGTTTTTTTACAGCAAGAATGCTTTTTAATTCCCTAAAGAGTGCACAGATGCCTAATTCACAACATACTTGGAGAAGATGCTCCATCCTATATCTGTGCATTTCATTTCCCCCCTAAGTACCTTACTTACATTTCTCTTTGTTGAAGTTCATTTTGTTAGTTTTTGCCCAGATTTCTAGTCTATTAAGATCATTTTGAATGCTGATCCTGTCCTCTGGAGTGTTAGCTACTCTTCCTAATTTGGTGTCTTCTTCAAATTTGGTAAGCATTTCCTATATTCCATCATTCAAGTCATTTATAAAGCCATTATAAAGCCATGTTGACTTTTAGTGATCACTGCATTGCTTTCAAAGTGCTTACAGACTGTCTGTTTAATGATCTGCTCTAGAATCTTTTGTCATACGGTGGGCCCTTTCTATCAGCTGAGGTTTGGTTCCAGGACCCTCCATGGATACTAAAATCTGTGGATGTTCTAGTCCTATTAACTACAATGGAAAGTAAGATGGTGTGCCTTATATAGAAATGACTAAATGAAGGTTTCTGATTTGGAATTTACATATATATAATATTTTCAAGCTATGGACACTTGAATCGGTGAATAAAACAATCCATGGAGGGTCAACTGTATTGATGTCAGGCTGACAGGGTAGTAATTGTTTGGATCCTCATTTTTCCACTTTTTGAAGATGGGACATTTGCTCTTCCCTAGCCTGCTGGGACTTCTCCTATTCTCCAGGAATTTTCAAATATTATTGCCAGTGGTTCTGAGATTGCCTCTGCCAGTTTTTTTAATATCCTTGGATGTAATTCATTTGGCCCTGGAGACTTGAATTCATTTAGAGCAGCCTGGTCTGCTCTACTTAATATAATTATAATAAACCCGAAACAGTTGCTGGAATATACTGTTTATTATCTGCATGGCTTGTGCTCACACTTTCAGCAAAGTACAATATACATTAAATTGGTTCTTTATTACATCCCTTAGCAATCCTGATTTGTAAAAGTAAGGCAATCAATATAAAATATAGATCCTATTAGTGGCTGAAATTCTTGAAGATGCAAGGCAGGTACAACCTACTCACCTGAGAGAAAGAAGGAAATCTGTACAGGTCCTTGAAGGCTTAATTATCTGAGTTCTGACTTGATGTCCTTTAGTCCTTGCAAGTGTTGCACCAAATGCCTGCAAAGTACCTGCCAAGTTAGTCTTAAAAGGAACTGACCTTTGCTGGTGAAGCAGTCTAACACAACTTAATTTGTATCAAAAGCACACACGTAATGTCAATGTACTCCAAATTGTCCTTCCTGTAGTTGGGAGGTAAAGAAAAAGGAATGGCCTCCACCATCCTTGTAATTACAGACAACAGAGACTGTGCCAAATCCATAAAATGATGCTGTTTCATTTCATGATACTTTTGAGTAGGCATCTTGGTAAACTCATACATAAAAGCTAAAATGTTGGAGATAAGGCCAGGGCTCTCAACACAAATGAAGAGGTTAAAACAAAACAAAGAGGGGCAAACCAAGTTCAAGTCATGGAGGCATAAAGCATTTCTATAGCTAAGGATATTGTTCTGTGGCCATCTCTAGAATTTTACCTTTGGTTCCTCATGGCAATATCAACCACTGTGGTCTTCAAATCCTGAAAGGCTGTTAGTAACTTTCTGAGGTGCAAAGATCCACTTCACCTCCTCATATACCTTCTCGCATAACAGCACCCATACAAATCATATTGCTGAGATTTTCAAACTATATCAAGACCCTCCAATCATTATATTATCCAATAAAGCATGGGGGGGGGGACTCAGACATGCTTTATTTGCCTTTTTTGCATCCCAGAAGCTACCTACTTTCTTGCTTGGAAAATTATAACCCCATGAGAAAATGAAAGCAAGTGCTGATAAATAAAATGAAGTTGTACTAGCTTGGTTCTCTACCTGTCTTCATAAGCTACTCTTGCTTTTACTTCGCATTCCAGAGTGGATATCACTTCTGTGGTTTGACTTGAAAACACACTCCCTACTTCCTGCTTTAAAATAACATTTTCACCGTCCCACACTGCATGTTAAACCTGCTCTTTTTGAATATCCAAACTGATCAATCAATTTGACTACTTAAAACATTTTGTCAGAAACTGAGCAGTTTTCTCAGTGCTGGTATAACCACTACAGCAGTATACCAGTTTCAAATTAATTTGTTAATACTTCATCCTGAGTGCAATGTTGTAATTTGGTCAAACCTTTCACATAATGCTATTAAGTGCTCTTTACAACCAACCAGCCAGAACAACTTTGCAGTGTAATTTTTATGGTCATTGCTGCAAAATGTATTAAAGTTAGACTGTGGTT
The DNA here is from genome assembly GCF_019175285.1 of Sceloporus undulatus. Lineage (NCBI taxonomy): Eukaryota > Metazoa > Chordata > Lepidosauria > Squamata > Phrynosomatidae > Sceloporus > Sceloporus undulatus. The sequence goes on along the minus strand of NC_056525.1, from coordinate 190,741,706 downwards.
ACCTTTGAGGAGCCACCAGGATCATCCCATTGTAAATTACAAGTGCTCAAAGCATCTGCAGAGTTATTTAAAAGACAAATTAATATCAGCTGCAGACCATGTAAGCTGACACACTCATTCAATATAGTCTGAATCCACATAGGAAAATATACTTTTGCTTGTTCAGTCAAATTCTTTGAAAGGCTGAACTATTTTAAAAAGTTCTTCATAACTTCTTTAAAATAAAATGTGTGAAATAGTTTCCCTACTGGTAAAATCAGGTCAATCTCATTATTATTATTATTATATTTTAAGTATTTACCTTTTTAAAAATGTGCCCACATATTCCAGACCACACTGTTGTATTCCATGCATTTGATAATTTTATTCAGAATTCACTCACTTGTAAGGCTCAAAATTGTATTTTCATCCATAAAACATGCATTGAAAAGGCAGGAAGGAATTCATTCAGATCAACAGAAGAGTTTTAAGGGGAACTCACATTTGTTAACTGCTTTCATTCAGAGAATTTCAGAGGAATGCCCCAGCATGAAATAGCTGAATTAGAACTAAGTGGATTTTAAACTCTGTTTTGTTTGAGGATGAATAGAGACAATGGACCTCATCCTCCGTCAGTAGTAGCCACATTCCCTTAAGAATAATCCATTGGAAGATGCATGCGGGTGGTGAACAGAGCTGAAGCCAATGGTAGCTTTCCTTTCTTCCTAACATCCCTTTCTGTGCCTTCCTCCCAAGCCATGCCAAAGAAGGACATTTCCTTGGGAGTTCAATCCCGCAAAGGTTTGGGTTTTTTGAGGGGTGGGAAGGAAAGTCTCCATCACCTACACTTGAGTACCCACCATTCAGAGCTTGGAAAAGCCATTTCTTTGACCTACAGCTCCCACAATCTGCTGGCAGGTTGGGGGATTGTGAAAGTCTAAAAGAAAATCGTCCAAATTGCTGGTTTTTAAAAGCAATTTTCTCAGTCCTGCTTTCAGTCACATTGCTGAAGAACTTTCCAGACTAAAATTGTACTAGCCTAACTTTTACTTTAGCAAGGACACTCTAAGCTTAATTTGTGTGCATGCCAGTGTTCTGACAGTAATTCCAAGCAGATTGTTGTTGCTGCCAAAGTTTGCACATGGCAGTACACTTTGCATAAAACTGCAATCTACCCTAGATGGTTAATACAGGAACTGAAGGGCTCCTCTGATGGTTTTCCATTTGTGGGGTACTTTTGAAGCATCCCACAGCCTCCAACATTTCATAAATCAGGACACATGTGGGTCAAGCAACATCAGAGTGTGGTCAAGATAGTAAAAGGTATTAATAAGGAAGACCACACAAGCTAAGAGTGGCTGCAACAGCTTAGTTTTGCCTGAGCCTACTAGGAAGGGCAAGATTCTTCCCCTCCTCTCCCCTCTTTCTTTCTGACTTGAGTGCAATCTACCTTTGCACTTTAAACTGTTTGCCACAGTTGAGGTAAACTATGGACAAAAACATGTCCTCACTTGGGAGGACAAGCAAGAAAGTGCGACATTTTTACAGCAGCTGAGAAAGTGCTCAGAAGATTAATCAAAAATGTCCCTGCCAAATTGGGTCAGCTGGAGAGTGTGACAGCCCTATGTGTTATCAAATGCGACTCCTATCATTTTTGTTTTACCAGAGGGGGGTGGCAGCAGAAAATGGGGGATCATAACTTCCAAAAAACCTGAAATCACTTTCTATTATTGTGTTGTCTTCTAGTGGAAATTAAAAAAAATACAATTTCCAGTGGTAGTTCTATAACAAAGACCAGTTCTGGAACTAAATAAGTAGAGAAGTTAGACTGCTGTGTAACAAAACTGTAAGCAGAATTACAACTATAAAATCTAACAAGCAGAAAGCATGTTTATTATCTACTTTTCAGGGCTCAGGTACAGCTACACATACACACACACATTAAAAGACACATAAAGGGCCAAACTTAGCAACTAGAGGAGCATTGTGTAAACTTGTGCTAACAGTTTCGGAATTACCATGCAATATTCTATGGTGCTAAACTTATTGACAAAAAGGTCATTCACATTTCAACTCATGCCATAAAGTAGGTGTGCCTCACTATATGTTTAAAGTATAACCTGCTGATTTGTTGAGTGGAAAAGATTTTATTCAACATTTACAAGAATATAGTCATTATTCCTTAAGTTGCTCTTGAATTCTTTAAAAAGTAATTATTTGCCCATTTCTCAAAAGTAACTAAATTAAGTACATTCAATTATTTGTTTATTTTAATCTGAATGCTACAAAGTACACTTTGTTCTCTGCTCAATGCCCTTCTGTCCACTTGTGGTTAGCTCAACATCCAGAGCAGAAAACAAGGCAGCAGCATGATGTACAATGTTGGAACCATGTGAAATTCTTCCTCCACCACACACTGAGGCCACATCCTTATAGTCCCTGCCTATAAGTTTGTAGTCTAAAAGATATGATACAAAAAAGCAAAAAGGAAGGAAGACAAAAATGAGCAGACCCAGGCACCAGCTCTTAAAGTTTCATAACAATCAGCTAGCTTGTGTATTATTTTTAGTTCCAATCATTTGGATAAGAAAAATATCTCTCTCTCAAGTCACTTTGTGCATTCACTCCTCTCTGCTTCATTTTATTTTTGGAAATATTCCCCCAAGTGAATCAAATCACACAGCTGCAATCATTTAAATTCAGCTACCATTGTCACCTTGTGTGCTGTTGCCTGAAGAAACTAGCAAGTACCAAAGACCTTGTCACATGCTTCTTGTTATGCTATTGGCCTTGCTACTTAGCTTTGAGAAAAAGCATTGGTTTTTATTATGGTTTCCTGCAATTTCAACCCCCACCTCTTGCTGGATCTCAGGAGTCCTCCGCATTTGTGTATATTGTGCAGAGCTGGCAACATCTGTTCCACACATGTAAACTACATTAAAGAGATTTAGAGCTCTGTCAAGCTAAAAGTTCAGGTTTTATAATTTAAGAAGTAGTTAGGACTATATTCTAATCTGATCCTTCCCTGTCTCTACAGATTTTGGCAATGTGTGGATGCCACAGGGATGAGGCAGTAGCCCAAACCTACATCTGTATCCTTTTGCCAAGTTGGTTACTTTCCTTTATTTCTCCACTGAATTGCTTATTCCTATTACAAAGCATTTCTGAACGGAATAAGGCCTTCCCTTATCAGCTAAATAAAAGACTAAATATCTTGAAGCAGCAGCTGCATAAGCTTCTCTTTTTTCCTGTGTGAGATTAGCCCTGTTCCTAAGCTTCTTCAAAGCATTCCCAAACATCTTCTTAAACGTATTAGGCCAGAACCCTGCTGGTGTGCTATGCGGGCATAACTGTGCTGGCGTAGGCAATAGCAGCGGGAGTTAAAAGGCCGCAGGTGTTTGGGATATGAAGGAAGGAAGGCATTGGAGAAACAGAATGAGTAGATTTTGTCTGCCTTCCCTCACTAGTGTCAGGGAGGGAGAAAATGCAACAAGATTCCAGCCTTAGAGTAGAACCAGGTATTATTAAGGTACACAGGTTCCCCAACTTGATATTTATCTTTAAATGTTAACATGGGTTTGGGGAGGGCACTTGTAGAGTGTAATGGACAAGTAGTGAGGAATATCCTTTCCTTCCCTGCTAATTCTATGCCTAGCCCCAGAGGCAGATGAAAGGCCCTCCCTCTATCTTAACAACCATCACCACCAAGGAGGTAGGAAAGAGACAGGCACAGCCCCACCATGCCTAGCCCCAGAGGCAGATGAAAAGCCCTCCCACCATTCCAGCTGCCATCATCCTGGCCTCAGAAGGAGAGAAGATGCAGGCTCATTTGAAGTCGAAGGCTTTCATGGCCGGCATCCATAGTTTCCTGTGGGTTTCTCGAGCTATGTGGCTATGTTCTAAAAGAGTTTTTTCCTGACGTTTTGCCAGCATCTGTGGATGGCATCGCATTCTCTGATGCTGGTGAAACGCCAGGAAAAAACTCTTCTAGAACATGGCCACATAGGCTTGCCATATCCCGCCTGGGGGCAGGACCGTGCGGACCCGCCCCGGTTTGGCCCCGCCCCCAGGATTCCCCCCCTCAGCGAGGCCCTGGAAGCGGCTCCGCGATCGTGGAGTCCTCCAAGGCCTCGCTGGGGCTTGGGAGACGCTGTCTCCCAGGCCCCAGGGAGGCCTTGGACAAGGTTTTAAAATGTAGGACCTTTTTTTTTTAATTTCCCGGCCAGGAATTTTTTTTAAAAAGGTCCTACATTTTAGAACCTTGTCCTACATTTTTCCCGGTTTGGAGGTCCTCGGGGATGGCAACCCTATGGCCACACAGCCTGAAAAACCCACAAGAAATTATGCAGGCTCAGTTCCACTATGCCTAGCCTCAGAGGCAGAAGAAATTCCCTCTGTCTATTATTATTATTATTATTATTATTATTATTTGTATCCGACTCTTTTCCCAGAACTGGGCTTCACAATATTAAAAGAACAATACAAGAAAAGAGGTGCATTAAAAAGGAATTAAATTATTACAATGTTAAAGTAGACAGCTATTAAAATAATAAAATATATTTTAAAAAGATAAAACTGTATAAAACATTTTAAAATGAAACAACATCCCAAGCCAGTCCTTTACAAGCACTCAATTTTAAAAGCCTATCTGACCAGGTAGGTTTTAGCCTGCTGATGGAAGGCAAACAAGGAGGGAGCCATTCTGGTCTCCCTGGGAAGGGAGTTCCAGAGTCTAAGGGCAGCCACTGAAAAGGCTGTCTCTCGCATCCCCACTAACCATGCTTGTAATGGTGGTGGGATGGGAAGAAGGGTCTTTCCAGATGATCTCAGAGCCTGGGCCAGTTCATATTGGGAGATACAATCTGCCAAATAGTGTGGACCTGAGCCATATAGGGCTTTATATGTGATTATCAGCACTTTGAATTGTGCATCTTAACTGCCCCCACCATCCTGGCCACAGAGGAAGAGAAGAGGCAGGCACAGCTCTACCAAGCCTAGCCACAGAGGCAGATGGAAGGCCCTCCCTCCATCTTAACTGCCACCAGTCTTGAAGGGAGAGAAGATGAGGCAGATACATCTCCACCAGGCCTAGCCCCAGAGGCAGATGAAAGGCCCTCCCTTCATTCCAACTACCATTGCTCTGGCCTCAGAGGGTGAGAAGTACCAGTAGTATCTGCTGGACTTGATCCCCTTCCCCAGTTTGCAGCCAGTGTTCACAGTCAGGGTGGTTTAATCAACAGACGGATAATCACGCTATTATACCTTGGGAAGCAGGTTCAAGGAATGTCTAGGAATCTTTGGAAAGCTGGAAAATCAATTCCATCTTGATTTACTTCCTGGTTTGTTTGTTTTTAAGTTTCGTGCTATATATATATACTGTAGAATTTAATTTCCTTCCCCTTTGTGTCATGTCTTTTTGATTGTAAACCTTAGGGCAGAGATCTGTCAAATTAACAATGTGTAAGCTGCTCTGAGAGTATTTGTTTCTGAAGAGCAGGATATAAATACTCTAAATAAATAAGAAAATAAAACTATCTCACAAAAATGCCTTGCCCATCCCAGCAAATCTCTGAAAATGGAAGAGCAACTGGCTGGAAAAGAAATGGCTTCTCAGTGCACTTGGAAGACAGTGTCAAAGGGTGCAGGCACAATTAAGTGCCCTGGCACTTGTTCACAGACCCTCCTTCCCATAAGTGCCCACCCAGACTTTCTCATTATTTTCGCTAATGCAAGTTTGTAGCAGCCATTTGCCAAGATATTATCTAGACCTACACAGACAGTGAGGTTAATAAATTTTCTTTAGTCTGCAGCTGAGTGTTACAATATATATATAGAAAACATCTGGGAATTGGTTCATCGGGGAAGATTTGTTTACACTGCTCAGTGGGTAACTTTGAGGGGGGAGAAATATTCTGTTAAGACTTAACAAAATGCCCCAAGGCTGAACTCACAAGCTGCATATGCTTTAGTATAACTGTGGCTTGATGGAGGTCAATGCACATATCATCTAGGAGTAGTTATATGGTGTTGGAAATCCCTATAGTGTTTTCTTTCTTTCTTAAAATGCAATTATGAGAGCCTCACAGATTGAATTAGAGTGATTCCACATACAAAAGCCAACTGAACAGGCAATTAAATCTTATTTCCACATTGGCAATGAGGGAACTATGTGTGGGCAGCAAGCGTGTTTGGGGCCTGCAAGGTATACAGAAGGAAGCTTTGCTCCTGCTCACATAATAACAGGACATGGGGTCATCTACTGAAGTTGGATAGTGGAAGATTCCAGACAAATAAAAGGAAGCACCTCTTCACACAGTGCATAGTTCAGTTGCAGAACTGACTGCCATAAGTTATGGTGCTGCCAACTTGGATGGTTATAAAAGGAGTTTGGATACATTCATGAAGAATGGGGCCATCGAGGGTAACTAATAAGGATGGTTATAAGCCCTATATAGCTTGGGTCCAGGCTCTCTGAAGGACAGTATCCCCCTATATAAGTCTGCTTGAGTGATAAGATCTTTAGAGGAGGTCCTTCTCTCAATCTCAGCACTTTTCTCAGATTCATTTATGGGAATGTGGAGGAAGACTTTCCTGGTGGCTGTTCCCAGCTCTGGAACGCTCTCTCCATGGAAGCTAGAATGGCTCCAGCTATCTTGCCATTTTATGAACAAGTAATTTTTTTTTCTTGGTTGGGGTATTTGACTGGATGGTGGCATCCCAAAAAAGTGGGACAGAATTGTGATTTTGAAAAGGTGGCCTACAAAAGGGAACAGGCTGATAAAAAAAGAACGGAGAGTCACAGTGAAAGTCTAGTTTTGTAACAAGTAGCTAAAGGAACAGAGTCCTCCAACCCACAATCTCCCATCTAAAAGACTTTACTTAGCTCACCTTAAAGACCAGGTGTATGACAAGACATATAAAAGAAAGGTCAAAGCAAAATAAAAATCCAATTGAATAGTTCTAGACTTGATTGGCACTAGGTGCTGCAGTAATGTTTCTCATATTTGGGAGGCCAAATATTGAACATTAGCCGACTAGCCAGCATGTTGGGGTTTTTAGTAGATGTAGTCTAACTACATCTGGAGTCCCTAGTCTAGGGATGTAAATGTCATTCTCACAGGCAGGACCAAATATTTTTACTAATTTATCCTTGCTGCAAGAATGTCATCAAAACTTTGCAATTTCCAGAGACTATTCACAGTTTGAGATTTATTCTGTCCCCCCCCCCTCCAAAAAGAACAGAAGAATATATTGCACACAAAATGGCATTTTAATACAAAAAAGAAGTTTCTGGTGAAGAAATGCTATTTTCTGCACAGGAAATTTGTTTTCTGAACAAAACCATTATTTTCTACACGGAAAGTTATGTTTTACGTGCAAAAAAAAAAAAAAATCCTCCATGTCGTTTCCATCTCATCAATATTTTCTCTTCATCTTTCATTTCAACCACTTTTCAAATATTTGTGATTATTTTCCCCCATCCCTACTGTACTCTGAAACCCACTGTGCTTTAGTCACTGAAACCACAGAGTTGGTTCTGATAGCCACTGGAGAGCATTTTTCACAATTGCCAGGAAACTTTTTCTTAAAAACTGTGATGACTATTTACAGTAACCATTCTTCTTCCTTTACAAAGGAGTGGGCAAGGTGCAGCCCTGTAATAGCATACAATATTTCCCCAAACTGTTTTAGCACAACTTGACCCCTCCGAATGACCTGGACTTCCCTTAATATACCCACACACCTCAACCCACTCCACACCAATAATCTCTCTTGAAAAGATGCAGGAGCTTTGCCTTTTACCTTTTAAATAGGTTTGTGTCCTGTCTCCTGGAGCTTACAACATAAAAAATGACTGCTTTTCAAACTAGAAATGTGCATCCAGCCACTTCCAAGTTTTATTTTGTTTTTGTATTTTTGGCAGTCCCTGCAGCTCCTGGAAAGTCATGGATGCAGAAAAATTGGCCCCAGACCCACTGCCCACCCCTGCTGTAACTATTGAGTATGTAATTAGAGTTAGCTATGTGACTGGTACTGGCATCTGAGTATTGCGAGAATCCCAACTGTGCATTGACTAGATCCAGCTAAATCCAATCTAAAGAAAGGTTTGCAAAACACCATATCTGAGCTGAAATTCAATCTAGAATGGCACAAGCAAAAAAAAGCATACTGAGCACAGTCTGGAATAACTGGGAAGCCTCATTGCCTACATCCATACCCATAGATCTCCGTTAAACTCTCCTCAGAAAATGTTTTATATGAATCTACCATTATAGAGAGCAGTTAATGAGCAAGAAAGTAGGAATAGTATTGGGGGGATTTCTGTCATCAACCAGATGACACTGAGCTTCCTATACATGCAAATTGGGGAGTAGGTACCTATTGAACACAATGTCACTTTCTTCTGCAAAAGACCAGGCATAGAATTCCACTCTAATGACATATATTAAAAATACTTGTTAATAGATGACTCATTAACATATCAATAATTGAAATACTATAGGGCTAGGGAATGTGGAACTCTCAAAACATTGGTTGCCTGCAATTCTCATCACCCCTCACCACTGGTTATGCTAGGGCTGATGGAACTTGCAGCCCCACAACATTTGGAGGGCTATTTGTTCCCAACCCTTGGAATAACAGCAAGCCATGCCAAGAATGCATGGAGGTACTCCTCAGAGCAAAGGACAGCCTATACCTATAAAATATAGTATATGCTTTAACATACTTTATTATCCAGAGTGCCAAGCATTCATAAGACTGAATTGCTTGAGTGAAGGCTAAGATGAAATTGGTATTCTCTTTTAGCTCTGGCATGAATGGCCAATTTTTCTTCTTTCTGTAGAACAAACTTTCCTTCCAATAGACTTGGACTACCTTCATCTCTCTCCCTCCAACACAACCACCGAACAGGAACTGGCAGGGTTCTTTTGGCTCATGCTGTCATCTGAAAAATAGCTGCTGAGGAAAAGCACACCCAGAGAAAGAGAATGAATGGGACTAGAGCGCTCCCCTCCCTCTCAGTGTCATAATAAAGTTTGTCTGCCAAAGAGATTTTCTTTGTATCCCCAAAAAAGAGTATCATTAATCTCTGCATTTGGAGGAAATTAGTCCCATCCTGTGCCAAGGTTCTGCTTGTCACGTGCATCCAGCTTCGTCTTCCTCAATGATCTATAAACACTTCAGAAATGAGTATCAAAGGGTCCAAGGCTTACCAAATATGAAATTGCTTCAGCAGCTATAAGAGTATAAATGCCACTTTCCAAATCTGCAAATGTTTGTAACCCACAGAATTGCAGGTTACACACAGAGAAAATCAGTCTGTTTATGAAAAAGAAAGCTGAAAATAACTAGGCAAGGGATGGTTTGAATAACTTTAGAAAATGCTGGAAGAAAACTCTGGAGATGGGTAAGGGTGAGCTCATCCATTGCACTCTGGGTGTGCTGACCCCTACAATTTCCCCAAATGCAAGAAACTCAACTGCATAATTTGTGGTTATTAAAACAAGTATTAATAAAGGGCTTGCATATCAAGATCTGAAAGCAGCAACAATAAACAGCAACACTTACCCGTCTCCACTTACCTGAGAGTAAGTGTGAGGCCACCCACTCTGCCCCATTGCATGGTTACCACACAGGCCTGTAGGCACCTATCCTTGTGAAAGCCCACTACTGATCACCACTGTTGTATCCATTCACACTGCTTCCACACTACAAGGCAGGCAGACACATCTATTTACTTCCTTTCCTTTAACTTTTATTTATTTCCTTTACTTAATCAGTTTTCCACTACTATCCTATGACTCCTTTTCTCCACACCTCTATGAATCTATGGCACGTGTGCCACATGCAGACACATTAAAATACTTCAACACCACTGTAACATCTTATTTTCCTACAATTTGAAAGTCATGTTCACTCTCAATGTATTGTTGCCATCACAGAATCAGTTATGTCCAAATCAAAAAGACCATTCCAAAGTCTAAATCATAATATATTGGAAGCCATTCAAGAAGCAATTAGTTATTAATAAACAATCAGTTTATTTAAACAGAAGATAAATAAAAATATCACAATTTCTTGGTGTGAGGAGCAGAGAGGGTTTGTCATTGCAATCCTCTGAGACTGGGAATTTGTGACCCAGTGTGTTTCCATGGCCAAGCTGGGATTCAAACCCTAGTCTCCAAAATTATAGTCCAATGCTCAAACACTACACCACAGTGGCTCTCATGTTTTTAGGCAAACTGTTACAATAAGTCTAAAATTCAGGGGAGGAATACTGTCCGACAGTTACTCAAACTGTTGTATTAACTAACCTGAAATTTGCAAATCCAATTCTTTCAATAGATGAGCAACCTAACCATATTCCAACTTCATGCTAGCTAGCTAAGACAGAAGCAGAAACAGGCTTCTGTACCACTGTGCCTAGCTGTATGAAGACCCTCGTGCAAAAGCAGCGCCCTGAATGCAGCTCCCCAGATGATCAGTGCTATCTGTTCCTTACAGTCTGACTGAGGCTAAGGGTGCCTCCAGAGATGGACCAGTGAAATAGGGCTGGTCCTACAATTAGGCAGAGTGAAGTGACTGCCTCAGGCAGCAGAAATTGGGACCTGGGGCTACTGTCTCCACAGCCATTTCTCTCTTGGAGAAATGTGACACATAGCATTTTCTGAATGCCTAAGCTAGTTGTCTAGCCTATGCTATGGTGGCTATTATTCACATTCTCAGTGTTGAAGGTAAGCTTCAACAGCCAGTCTAGTGAACTACTTTACACGGAACAGAGGGGTGGGCATCTTGTCATTTGTATCAGGCATCAGAATAGCTGGCAGTAGGAGCAAAACTATCTGGAAATTCAAATAAAATGGGGTTCCCTAATGTAAAAAGGGAGGTTTGTTCCAAGAAATGGTTCTATTACATTTGGCTAATAAATATTTATATGTCATCAGGGAAATGCGACTTGTGTTTAGAAACTGACCTTCAGGTATTTCAAATGGGCGTATTCCTCAATCTTGAAGTCAACAACTCATTTCTTGGAAGCAGATTGTCTTCTTTACATCTTGAGACCCTGGCTGAGATCCTGCACCAGGAGATGAATGCTTTCCCTTTCCTTTCTCCTTTTGTTATATCCCACTCAGAATCTCTGACACAATGTCCATTTAACTAGAGATACTTCTAATTATCAGTCTTTCTGTGTTCTCCATCTTCAAAATGGTTTTGTCTCTGGAACAAAAAGACATTAATTTTCTAGATTAACTGTTCTGACTAGATATATGAACTACTGAACGGAAATAAATTATCTGTTTTATCAGTTATGTTCTGTTTATTTACTAATTTAACAATCTGTTTTCTGTCATCCAGAGAGGAAAATTCTCCATGCTGCTATAATACCCCAGAAATGCTATGGTTTTAATTTATTCTGAGTGTTAACCAGAAATTAAAATGAGAACTACCAGAATTTTTAAACTGAAATCTTAAAACCTTTGCAGGGAGATTTATGCTAGTATACGGAATTATTTGGAAAGCTGCACTTCTAAACATTTTCCAAACTCACCATATGTTGACCAGAAGGAAAATGGGGTCTTAACAGCTGAAGCTCTTCTTCAATAAGCAGTACAGCATCAGCAGACAAAACTACTTTTTAATGTAACTGATAATATGTGGAGCTAGAAAAGTGAGTTCCGTTAGTCAGTTGCTAGTCTCATAGAAGGCATCTTATGTAATGTCCTACCAAAACCCATACCCAGCACTGCTTCTGATAAGCTCAGTAGACCTATGAACTAGTTTTATGTGCTGCAGTTATTTATGGAATGACTTGTCTAGCCGATATTAGAGATGGGAAAGAAATTCATTTGATTCATGTTTGTATCCAAAAATATCCTTTAAGGACCTCCCAAGAGTTCTGATAGATGCACCTTGCTTGGAAAATCCATGCATCTGATAAATTTACATTTCAGATATGTTTAAGAGGGGGAAATGTCCACAGAATCATGTGGACAATTTGTACATAATCACACTTTAGTCAATATAAAAAATACATATTTTAGCAAATATGTACAAAAATGAACCCGCTTTGAAAGTATGTCCACAAACATATGCACAAATCCCCACATGTGGTTACAATCTCTCTATGATAATCCTGTTGGGTACAGATGCCTATATTGGACTGCTATAGTATTGTTCCCATCTCTGAAAATTAGGAACAAAAAAACAGTTAGGAAGCACTGTACTATGATGGCCTATCCTTGTTATCAATTGCTACCAATTCATTTCCCAAGTATTGGACAGAGCTAGGAAGTAATTTATTGTTCTAATTAGTTACATTGAGAATTACAGTGGTCCCTCTACATTCTCTGGGGTTAGGGGTGAAGGACTCCATGAATGTGGAAAAACCACAATTAAAAAAACTATTCTTTTTACCTGAGAGAACACCTCTCTAGGAATCTCCAGGTGCACCTTTATGGTAAACATCTGCCAGATGTTGATCATAGAATCATGGTGGAGGACCTACAAATGTCTAGAGAAGTGTTTTCTCTAGGAACTTCTAGGTTCTCCAGTACAGCTCTATGTTCATCGTCTGGCAGAGTTGCACTGGAGGACCTAGAGATTCCTAGATATTAATCAAAACTGCAAATAACCAAATCTGCAAAAGTCAAAGCCGAAAATGTGGAGGGCCAACTATAGTCATTTTTTATAAAAAGGAATGCAGTTGTTGTTGTTTTTCTGTAGCAAACCTGGCTGTAATTCACTACTTTTCAATGGAACAGGAATGGTTTATATTCCTATTACTCATTCATATATTTTTGTGCATGCTGATTCAGTCTAAGCAATGGGAGAAGAAGGAGGAAAAGTCACATGGGTACCACTTCTTGAGGTAGCCAGAAAGGATTGCTTTATGTTTTTTCCATTTTTCTCAGAATCTCCAGGGTGTAAAATCTGAACTGGCCACTTGAGAAAATTGGTGAGCATTTTCCTGTATTTTCTAATGGAATAATAAGAACAGTAATAACAACTTATCAGTAATGAGTACATCACTGAAGGCCGAAACAGATGGCCCTTCTGTACTAGTATCTGGGTGGATTCAGAGCATGGTGTTTTGATGACACACGCTCTGAAGCTGCCTGGAAGCCAGTTTCAAGCTGCCTGGATGCCCAGATGTGAGCCAGCTTCCAGACACTCCGGGGACCCAGTATTTACATGCCACATGCGGCTGGGGCGTCATGAAGCCGGCTTCTGGCAACAAAGCTGGCTTTTTGCTGTCCTAAAAAGGAGCGGCTCATTGCCACTCCTTTTTCAGCCAGTTTCAAGGCAGATTGGGGCCGTGGCGTGTGTTCACTGTTATCCACGAGTCAATGTAAGTTCTGTACTTTAACTCTTATTTAAAAAGGAACCATTCCCTGAGGAAAGGCAAGAGTGTAATCTCTCCAGAAATCAATGAACCTCACCCCCCCCCCACTCTCTCTCTCTTATCCATCCATCCTTTAGTGTGAGCACAAGCGGTTATGTCTGATGGAATTTTGTAAGGTCTTTGGCACTGTTTTCCTTTGCTTCATCCTTTAGATTCTTTGTTACATGCTCCTAAGTTTTATTCCCAACTTATCCATGGATCCTATCAAAATCCATAATTTTGGCTCCAAAACGTGCCCTTGATTTATACATGAGGCCAACTTATAGTTGAGAATATACAGTAGTTACTCTCTAAGAAACCACATTGTGCCCTTTGGTTCCTATTTCCTCACAGTATTCAAAAGATAACCTTGTTCATAACTATTTTAAAACACCTCTTAATTCCTAAATATATAAAACTATATTTAGAATTTGGCCAGTGTATCTCAATTAACATCATTACACACATTTCACAAGTGCTGCTTCCCCTATTATCTCCACAGTAATTCATTTTCCTTCCTATTTTACAACCAGACAGGAATACAGTATAGCAAAAGATGTTATTTGTTACCTACCTCATAAACTGGATAGAAAATATAGAGTTCCACCCTGCCAAAAATAGCTTTTGAGCACACACACAAAGAAACTTTCAAATCACAGTAGTGTAGGATTAGGTGATACTAAATGGAATCAATGACTTTAACAGTTAAAACTTGAAAATCTGTTGAAAGACATTTTCCAGAGGAGCAAAAGTATCAGGGCCATTTTCTAGAAAATGGCTAATTGGAATTGGATGGATGTGTAGTAGTTTAAGTGTTGGACTACAACTCTGGAGACCAGGGTTAGATCCCCACTTCAGCCATAAAACCCACTGGATAATCTTGACAAGTTGCATGCTCTCAGCCTCAGGGGAAGACAATGGCAAACCTCCTCTGAACAAATGTCGCCAAGAAAACTCTATGATAGTCCACCATAAGTTGGAAATGACTGGAAGACATATAACAACAGCAACAACAACAACAACCAGAAGGTCACAAACATTTTCAGGACTCCCAGTGTTAATGATCAACAGGATATTGTCTTGTTTGCCACTACCTTCCGCTTAGGCTAAGAAAGTAGGACTTGTCCAAGGCATTCAATTACAGTTGGCCCTTCTTATACACTGATTTTTTATACACTGATTCAAGCATCCACGGTTTGAAAATGTTCAAAATGTATAAATTTCAAATATCAAACCCTGATTTTTCATTTTTTATAAGGGACACCATTTTGCTATGTCATTATATTCAATGGGACTTGAGCATCCATGGATTTTGTTATCCACAGGGGATCTTGGAACCAAACCCCAGTGTATAACAAGGGTCCACTGTAGTTTCTCTGACTGAGTGCATATTTGAACCTTGGTCTCCTGGAATACTAGACCAACACTCAGACCATACACCATGCTGGATCTCCACTTTGCTTAGCTGCTATAAAAATATGATGGTTATAGGTCATGGAGACCCTGTTCAATGGAGAAGGTGATGTCCTGATGTCTACAGAACATTAATCTATAATACAGATGCAAATTGTGGGTCCCACCAAAACCAATTGTTTTTGGATTGTAACTTCTATCATCTCTAATTAGAATAGCCAATGGTGAACAACAGTAGGAGTTGTAATCCAACATCTCCAGGGCCATAGCAATTCTCAACCCTGGTCTATAGTTAAAACCCCAGTATTTTAGAACAGGAATCGGGAAACTTTGAAAAAACATTACTGTGCACTTCCTGCACTGCCTCATCTCTGAGCTTGGAAAGGTCTGGAAATTATCCAGTAACTATTAATCTGCCACTAGTAAGGCTCTTCTGCTAGGTGCCATGTGGTTTCATTTCAGAGAAACAAAACAAAGAATCTCTCAAAGGAGTTAGAATAGGGTGCTGATTTATATTTACAGTATTTGAAAAGCAAAAACTGAAGCCTTTTTAAGAAGGGGATAAAATTCTATTGTGGGTGAGTGACAGATTCTGCCATAAGAGGTTTAGCACTTTTATTCATTCTCAAGGAACGTATTTGTCCTTGCTGCAATGCTTAACAATTCCAAAGAACTGTGGTGTCTTAAAATATGCTTTTATTGAAACAGAAGGAACATGTTAATAGAAGCCTTGACAGAATGTGAAATATTATCTGTGCAAATAACTTTCTTTCAGGGTCATTGTCTAACCTGCCATTTTCAAAGAGATGTTTTTAACAGTGGCTGATCCTATACCTGTAGATGTTAAAAATTACAATTAATCTCTGATAATAATAAATTAAAAACAAAAACAAAAAAGAACTATGCTAATAAGATTTGTCGGTAAAGGCACAGGACTAGAATGAGTGGGTGCTGCTCTTCTGACTTCAGCCAAATTGTTTTATATTGTGTATGCAACACCAGAACCAGTTAAATGCTCTTTAGTGGATTTCAGAGTGAAAGTGGTCCTTTCCTGAGTTCTGTAATTAAATGTCATCCACCATGCAAGATTTTCCACTGTAAAAAGAAGCAGAAAAAATACTGCCTCTGTATCACCACCATCTGCCTTCCATCTTATACTCTGAGTGAAGCAAAGGATACTGGGATCTGTAAAAAGCAGCACTATCTAAATAGAGTAACTGGTACTGTTGTCCACAGAGCCAGGTAAGCCCAAATCCCTGGCTTTTTCTTAGAATGAGGTATTATGGCCTGTTACAGACTGCCCAAATAAAGCTGCTTCTGGTCTCTTTGGAGGTATGCTATTTAAATGATGCATGGGTCCTAAGAGTCCGGAGGTCACACCAAAGCTACACTCCATTCCTAATCACTGGAGTGCAGCTTTGGTGCAGCTTCTGGATTCTTAGGATGCATGCATCATTTAAACAGCATACCTCCAAAGAGACCTGAAGCAGCTTTATTTTGACAGTCTGTAACAGGCCTATGTGTGGCAGGGGATGATCTCAGAGATCGTTTGTCTACATCAGTCACACCCAGACCACAGGACTTCTTAGAGCAGAAGTGAACAAAAATTGGCTCTGGGATCTCATGCACTCCCCAAGAACTGTTTTGTGACCCTTGACCACTCCAGATTCCCTTGGACTGCCTTTTTTCTGGCTAAAAAATAAATTGCCACATTCACTAGAAGCCTCCAGGAGTGATGATTCATTTTTAAACCACTTGAAAGATCCTCCCCCACTTTTGAGCTTTTCAAAAAATCTGTTTTTCAAAACGATAGGTAGACTTCTGGACACTTCCATTCCCCCCCCCCCCCGAAAACCATGTAGCCCCTGAGAGAGCCAGCATGGTGTAGAGATTTGAGTGTTAGACTATGACTCTGGAGACCAGGGTTCAATTCCCAGATCAGCCATGAAACCCACTGGGTGACCTTGGGCAAGACACATTCCTCAGCCTCAGGGGAAAGCAATGGAAAACCTCCTCTGAACAATCTTGTCAAGAGAACCCCATGATAGGATCACTCTTCCTTTCACTTTCTTTGTCCTCACCTTAATTCAGTTTCTGGAAACTAAATTAAAAATGCAAAAGTAGTTTGCTCTCAATTTACTTATCGAGGGAGAGGGAATAAAAGGAAGGACTCCTTCCCTTCCCAGTAAGTTCAGGCAAAAGCAAACTGCTAAAGCTTCTTGTAGCTTTTGTGTTATTTCTCAATAATATCTTTCATCATCTTGAAGACATTCTAATATTGCTTGGCTGCATGTGTTCTAGTTTCTATCTGTGAAATGTTGGAGGGTATGGGATGTGCCAATGCCACATTCAGGAGAACTGAGCCAGATGCATCCTCAATGTGGGACGGTTCTCTGGGTCAGCAGCCAGGGGTCTCCTGGTGTAGGTCTATGGTGGGGTTACACATTAAATCACCCCTAACACTCTTTGCCAGCTGCAAGTGCTCCTTCTGCCTAGTGCTAAAAGATGTCAATTGTAATCAAGGGGTACTTCATTTGAAGCAGAGCTTAGCTATAGAGTTTATTGTTAGTATCAGAAATATGACATAGTTGTAAAGACGAGGATACATTTGAACATGTACCATGTATGTTTTGCCCTTCCCCACCAACTAATCCCATCACTACTACAACCTCATTAATCTGGAATAATAGAAAGGGCTTCTAGATCTTCACACCTTGTTTTAGGAATATTGCATTAACCATAATGACAGACTAACCTGAAATTTGAAACAAACAGAAGATTGGGATTGTCTGTCCTCTGTTCCCTTAGTCTTGAGTCAGAGGGCTAAATACAACATTGGTCCTAATTCAGTAGAGTCGAAATACTAAAATGAGTAGGACTTGTCAGTCACAACTAGGGTGCAACTTATGCAACTCTCCAGATGTTGGACTACAGCCTGAGCAGCCCTAGTAGTGTAGCCAGTGATGGAAGCTTTACTTCAAGCAACACTTGGAAGGCTGCATAATTTGCAGCCTTGAGTCTTGGTTTTTGGGTGGGAAGTGTGGTATAAATAGATGATGATGATGATGATGATGATGATGATGATGATGATGATGATGATGAT
>NC_056525.1:190718994-190723817 GCF_019175285.1 Sceloporus undulatus | reverse complement strand
TTCCCTCTCTATACATAACGAAATTATGTGTCATTGATTTTAATTGCTCTATTCTAGCTTGAACCTGGATTTCATTTAAAGGAAAGAAAATTTACAGGATTTTTTATGATGACTCTAAAATTTGACAATGATAAACAGTTTCGCTTCCTGCAATAGTTGGTATGTCCTGTCAGTAATATGGAAGAAAAAATACTGTTTTTTAAAAAAAATATCTATGCATAAACATAGCAGTTAGTAATAATAAATTGCACTTTTATCCACTATGCAGGTGTCAGTTTCTTTTTGATAAAACAAATTTTATTGTTGTTTGTTGATGTTTGAGAGTAGGTGAATGATTAATAAGAATGTCATTTATTCATAGCTGTTCAAATATATATCCACTTGTCATTGAGATGAATTCACTTTTTCTCAGCTTCTTTAGACTGCAGTGAAAAAGAATCTCTTTTACTGCACTCATGCTTGAACTGTCAAAGCTTTCTAGATCAACCAGCTAAATATTTTAAATTTTGAGTTTTGTTGTTCAAGGCTATAATCACATTGAAGTACCCATGGTGCGGGGTTATTGTCTTGACATGTTTCATATTAAAAACACAAAATACATCAATATAATTGGGGTGGGATGTCCTTTTGCTGAACAATATTTTTCTGTAACATAGGAAACCTGACCAATCAGTAGTATGGATATTTTAATTACTACTTTTCCTAAAACTTACTGCATGGTCCATTGTCAGTGTCCGATACTTATATTTAGAAGGTGCTGATATGCAGATGTCTTTAGTAGAACACACCTTTTAATTGAATGCAGACAATGGCTGCAACAGTTTATGGCTCAGCATATCACAGCAGTTCCACATGTAGACCTATGCTAAAGATAAAGCTAAAGATAGTCCCTTGACATGACTGCCTAGTTGTAACCAACCGTAGGGGAAGGGGATGCTCATCTCTGTTTCTAAGCCGAAGAGCCAGCATTGTCTGAGGACTGCTCTGGTGGTCATGTAGCTAGCATGACTGGACTGAATGCTGTTACCTTCTCACTTAAGTGGTACCTATCTATCTACTTGCATTTGCATGTTTTTGAACTGCTGGGTTGGCAGAAGCTGGGACTAGCGACAGGAGCTCACCCCATCATACAGCACTTGGGCCTTGAACCGCCAACCTTCTGATCTTCTGATCATCAGGACTGGTGTCTTAACCACGAAGCCACCGCATCCCATAGGCTGAGCCATATCCTACCCCTTTCTCCAGATTTGCCACAAAGTCTCCAAAACCCTTGCACACAGCCATTCAGTGCCTGGTGGGGAGTGGGCAGAATTGGAGAAGTGTCTGGCTGTGTCTGCACTAGAAATCCACCTCTGTTACACTCCAAAAAAAGATATATATGAGTGTAAAGGAAACTTAGGTGTGCATATGCCTCTACCAAGATGCCAGCCAGTCTGTGGCAACATCCATAAGAAAGCTGATTATGGTATGTAGAATTTATTTATTTGTTTATTTCAAGAATTTATATCCTGCAATGTAGAAAAAAACATTCTAGGTATGCCCCTTGAAAGTACAGCTGATAAACAATCAGTTGGCCAAGCTACTCATCCAGGGCTCCACAATATCATGAGCATACTGTGCATAATGGGCTCTTTTTTCAGTAAGACATAGGTATCTGTGAGAAACCTAAAATGCAGGAAAATGAAAAAATGTGACTGTTCTCCTCAGATTACCATATGCTTCTCTCTGATAATGCCACAAAACTGTTTTATCACCAGGAATTCCATGTACAGAAGTAGACTGTTAATAGCTGGAATACTTTGGTTTTGACAAATGATCGTGTGTTTTAATGGGTAGTCATGGAATTTTTCAATGCTTTTGCAATGTTTTCCATGTAAAAATACTCATAAATATGAGCATATCTCTGCCTTTTAATATATATATATATATATATATATATATATATATATATATGAGAATGAGAGGAGGAGGCAGTGGTGTTGATGATGGTGGAGGAAGTTATTCTTTCTTTTTGCCAAGCAATATGTAAGGTAGTTTGATGCACAGTCACATGCCCATGCTGTAATAGTTTATTTTTGGCCTACTTCTAACCAAAATGACTGAACACTACTCTACACATGTGAGAAATCTAAACATAAAAAAATGATTTGCTTGCATAACTTGTATAAACAGGTGTATTTGATAATGTGGTATAGTTATGATTGTAAAGGTTATCTGGAAAAGGTGTAAACATTCTAACTGAGGCTTGCTATTATCAGTCTGCCAAATTATGTAAAACTATTACTTATGAAATAAGATGTTATGACTTTAGTTGTTCACACTTAGACCTGACACTTACATAATAAGCAAGAAGATTCAAAAGATCAAGTTTTGATAGGTCACTCTCTTGGCTTACAATTATGGGACAATGAGCTGGAAGATAATGAAGAAATGTGGGTCACTGAACAGAAGGTCCACAGTACAGCTGTTTTAAAGAAGCCATTTCAAACTATCTGGGGGTCCATGGAGACAGTAGCTCAAAAGGAAGAGCACAGAAAGTGCCAGGAGACTAGCTGAAATCACTGAAGGGAGAAACTGTAAGAGATAGCTAGGAGAAGAGATTCTAGATGGAAGTTCTCCACAGCAGGTTTGGTCAACTGATCACAAGGAGATATTAAAGATCATATATATTTGATTAGAAGAAAGGCTTCAGGAGATGCTGAAATAAGCATGCCACTCCTCCCTCCCAAAAAAAAGTAAATCCCAGTAAGATAAGGCGGTTTTAAAGACAATAGAGAACTATGTTCAGCTGGAGGACATATACTTTCAGTGAGTCTAGGACAAGCAGTGAAAGTTGAGGCCTTGTCCTCTATATGACCCTAGAATTAACAGGGATGAAGATAAGCACAATTTAATTGGCATATGAATTACAAGGACAATGCAAGTTAAAGATGTAACTGCAACCTTAAAAGTTCAGTAAACAGCATATATTTATTATTATTTATTATATCCATTTGTATATTCTTCCTCATATGGACAAATTCCAAAGTGAATTAAAACAACAGTATAAAAACCCCAGCCTAATAGATCACAACAACTCTATTAGAGAAGGTTCCAACAGCAAATGGCTTGGAGAAAAAACAAAGAAAACAAAATAGCAAGAGTTTTCAGTCAGCATCTACAACATTAGAAATCTGTTATACTATAGTAAACATAATTTAGTGTGGTTAACATTCTTGTTTGTTATATTTCCTTATTCAAAATGTAATTGTTTTATAATAACAGTTATCTCTGTTATTATATCTCTTTGTTGCTCCCAAATGGAAATCCAATGGCTGTGTCCCAGACTGTAGAGCATCCCATAGGTCATGGTGGCTTTGGAGGCTGGTATAGCAGAAGTTTTTAAAAGTAACCTGACCCTAAATTGTTTAAGATTACTCAGATATTGAGTGAGAATGAAATTATCTCTGTCCATGTCCCAATAAAGATTGACCCAATAAACTCTCTGGGCAGGGCTTCAGCCTCAAATTTAGGTCTGAACATAGATTAAAATGCACTTTAGATCAGAGTGAGCAATCTCTGAAGGTCCAGGGGCCATTTTTATTCTCCTCTAGCCCAAATAGGTCATATCCTAGCCCTGACCTCCAGCCAATCCTGAAACCTCAAGGGCCCAGAGGCTGCATTCACACTGCAGAAATAATTCAGTTTGACACCACTTTAATTGTCATAGTTCAATGCTATGGAATTCTGGGAATTGTAGTTTTGAGAGATATTTAGCCTTCTCTGCCGGAGAGTTCTGGTGTCTCACAACATTACAATTCCCAGAATTCCATAGCATTGAGACATGCTAGTTAATGTAATGTCAAACTATATCTTTGCAGTGCAGATGCAGCCAGAATTTTTTGTCAAAAAAACCCAGCAAATTGCATATCTAGACACTTTGCAGATACATGATTTGTCATTTGTTTTAGGCTATAAACATTATCTTTAAAAGGCAACTTCAGGCCTGAAACAGACCTAGCCACCCTGAAAAAGACTACAAATGAAAAATTCTTCTGGGTTGAGTGTAATGTGGCATTCGGTATGGGAAACACCAGTGGCCCAAGTGCAGACCATAAGCTCCATTTTGCTCATTGCAGTCAAGATAGCTAGCATCTTCCAAAAATGCCTGTAACTGAAAAAACAGCTATTTGCTGTAAAGGTGTAATTATTGTACACCTCTGATTTATAGTAAAACTTTTTAGAAATTGTTGTACTGTTGAAGGGACCACTCCTTCCTGCAGTGATGTGTTCACCATTCCCTGTGCCCATTTAGCTACACATCTTGCCCACAAAACAGGGTAAGACAATGATTTGCACAACTCATTCAAGTCTGCTACAATAGCAAAATTAATATCATTGTTAGAGTAAGTGATTATGGTCCTCAAAATGTGTCACAAAGTTGTCACACGGGTCTCCAAGTGTTACAGCATCACATTGCCAAGGTAGATGTTAACAACTCTCTCCTTCCAACTGTCATCTTCTGGCCTGGAGGGAGCGAAAGGACAGGCCCAACACCATCGGGCCCAGCCTCGATTAAGAAAAAGAGCTCTCCCTCTGGTCCATCTGCCTTGGTCCAGGCCTCAGAGGGAGAGAAGAATGCTGGACCTGATCTCCTCCCCCCTCACCATTCTCTTCTCCTTTTGTGTCGTGTCTTTTTAGATTGTAAGCCTGAGGGCAGGGAACCGTCTATTATCCCCTCTGTTGTAAGCTGCCTGGATTCCCAGTGATTGGGCGGCATATAAATAAATCCTATTATTATTATTATTATTATTATTATTATTATTATTATTATTATTATTATT
>NC_056525.1:190704808-190718984 GCF_019175285.1 Sceloporus undulatus | reverse complement strand
TCCTGTATCATCAGAAAAGCCTGTGGACAGAACATGAAGGAGGCATTCTTTTCTACCAGGATCATAATGCAGTAGGAGTGATTATCTGCCCTAACACATACCTGATCAGCATTAAATCTTAGGTCACTGGTGCGTTAGCTGTTATCTGGCCTGTTTCACTGCTTAGAAAATTGCTACTTAAAGTGCCAATTTATGAGCCATTGGCTACTGGTCAGCAGCACATCTCTAGGAAAGGAAGGAATGAAGAGCTATACTCAATAGAATTGGCAAAAAATATCCCTGGCACACTGGAGGAAAACCTCTACTGGTCTGCCACATCAACTGGATTAAGAACCACTATCTTAACGCTCTCCAGAAAACCATGAGGCAACCTGTACTCCATAGCACCAGAGAGGGTACTCATGAACTATAATGGTGATGGCCTATCATATCTCACTATTCCATATAGGACTAGTTCCTTACAGGATCACCAACTTTATTGTTTTTGCATGCCTTCAAGTTGTTTCCGAATTATGGTGACTCTAAGGCGAACCTATGATTGGGTTTACTAAGGCTGAGAGTGTGTGACTCACCCAAGGTCACCCAGTAAGTTTCCATAGCCAAGTCATCTTCAGAGTCATAATCCAACAGTCAAACTACTACACCACACTAGTACTCAGCTTTAGTTACTAGACAGTTCCTCAGAGCATTAGGGAATCGACCATATTTCATTAGCCTCTCAGGACAGACCATTTTATAGGATCCCACTTTCCCACAGCAGAGGATAAATACCAGAAAATCAAATTTTACCATAACATGGTGGGCCATGTGGTTCCCAAACTTTGGTCTTCCAAGGGTTTTGGACTTCATTTCCCAGATGTCCCAGCCACCTTGGCCCATGTTCAAGAATTCTGGGAGATGAGGTCCAAAACATCTGGAGGACCAAAGTCTGAGAACCATTACTATAGAGTAACAATATTTCCTATATTAAGACTACCTCCCACACTGGCTGAGGTAAAGACAAAGAGAGGTTGTGTCTTATTAGCTTACTTGCTGTTCACTGCTATGATCTTTGGAATAGCGGTATATAAATAAAACATATTATTATTATTATTATTATTATTATTATTATTATTTCATCAGTTACCAGTGACCTAATTTGATAATCCTGTAGTTGTCATGGTGGCCATGAAGTACCAAAGTAGTCCATTAACTCTGTATTCACTGTGAATGTTGAAGTCAACAGCACACTTAAGACCACTTCATCCAGCTTGCTCAGTTATTCTATGGAGCAGCAGAATAGACTGTATGCCAATACAGTAGTAGCTTGAATCTGCCTCTTTGGCTCAGTAAAACGTATCAGGCTCTTATAGCCTCCCACGGGGAGGTTTCCAATCAATCATTATATATTAGTGTTTTTGGGACTATGTTAGTGCTGCCCAGGTAGCTACAGGTGTGTCAGATCAGCCCTATCCAGATCACCCAACCGTTATTAATCTGTCTAGGTCAGTTTCTTCATACTGACCTAGACAGATAAACATACAGATTATGTTGATTTTATTATGAACCAATCTAGCATTAAATAACAGTGACACTAGATCAAAAGATATAGAAGGTGAGCAACCAGATTAATGGACACAAGACTGGGTGTTGGGGGCTTCAAAAAAGGGATGTTCTGCAACCATCAGCATCATTTTTCCCCTTAGTGACCAACCCTATCAATATCTCCATTTCCTTCAGTCAACTTATCCTATCTCCTTTACCACCATAATTGGGGGATTCCAACACCTTCCCCCCTACATTCCCTCACCGAGAATCTGGCTGCATCGGCGCTGCAGAAATAATGCTGTTTGACACCACTTTAACAGCCATGGCTCAATGGTATGGAATTCTGGGATTTCTAATTTTGTGAGATATTTAGCCTTCCCTGTCAGAGAACTCTGGTGCCATAACAAACTACAAATCCCAGAATTCCATAGGATGGACGCACAGCAGTTAAAGTGTTGTCAAACATTATTTCTGCAGTGCAGATGAAGCCTAAACCTCATTATACACTCCGCACACCCATCCCTGAGGTCCTTTCACATACACCATTATAACACCACACTTCCACTTTAATTTATAAGGATGCACCCTCCCACTCTGCAGCAATAACAAGTAAACATATTGATAAAATTTAATCTTACATAACATTGGTGTACATTGTAAATAATGTTTTAATAAATCTTTTTTTAATTTAAAAAATCAGTTCGGGTCTGTCCCATGCCTGAGGTCTAATAGACTACTATTGTAAAAGTGACGGTATATTAATGGAAGGGTTTTATAAGAACTTGATGGTGGCTGTGAAATTTAAGGGATAATATGAATTTACAACACAGGATGTAGAAGGACTGGCTCCTAAATCCTATAGGAAAGCTGGTTGGAATAGAAACCCACTGGTAGCTGTCAGCTTTGACAAATTTAATGTCCTAGTAATGGGATTTAAAGAAGTACTTTATCTCTATTTAGTGGAAAGAATTGAATATAAATGGTTTTTTTCCCCATAATACAAAATATTTCTCCTACATCAGAATTAAATGTGTTTCAGACAGTTTAATGACCCCTACTTCAAGGGAAGTATGCACCGGACTGCAGCTCTATACACTTGCTTGAAGCCCCATTAGTCACAATAGGACTTGCTTCTCAGCAGAGATAGACAGGATCCCTCTTCCTACCATTAATACTTGGAATGGAAGTATTTAGTACACTGAAAACAAATTCTTGTGCATGGAAATCTGAGATGCAAAGTCTCACAATGAATTTGTGTGCACCACAGACTTGGAATATCTTTAGCAAGAAAATAACTAATACCAGAAAATGTGATATGTAGAAGTAAATCAGAGCTAGCAGCCATTTCTAACAAAAAATATGGAGCAAATTCACATTTTGCAATCTTACACTACACTTTTTATTTACAGTGTTTGAAAGATTAAAGCTGCAATTGGTAAAAACTGTATTAATGGTTGCACTTTTGTATTCTTGTTCACAAACAATTGTAGAACTCATGTTTCGTTGTATGTTTGTGGTTAGAGAGCCATCTTGTGGCACAATCATACTGATCAACAAAACTGGTCATCTCACTACCATATAAAACTGCCAGGAGATGGAGAGTGACAGAATACTAAGTACACTTGCAAAAAAAATCTGGCATTTAATGTGTCAGATTTGAAAATGACACTTCATTGATCATTTATGTACTCAAAACACAAATATTTGTATGAGTTTGATATAAAAACTTATTAGTCAGAAGCATATATTTTCTTAGTTTAGCAATAATACGCACGAAACTTTAGAGATATATTTCACTCAAATTACCGTTCAGCCCAAACTATTTTAAATAAAATGCAGCCAAAATAATATCTTAGATATAAAATTGCTCAAAATATTTAAAAGGAAAAAAATATTGTCATCCCTCTGCATCACAGATATGTATATCAGGACATGCTTCTTCATCTCGGTTACTAGCTGAATAAGGAACTTAATATAGCATAAAATGATCTGTATGTGTTTGCAGTCAGCTGAAAATGCTGACAGCTTTTAAAACAGCATTAAAGACATATCTCTTCTGGCAGGCCTACCCTGTCAATGTTAAATTATGACTTTTAATTGGTATATCTTACAGAATGTATTATATGAGTGTAATTTAATGGTTTTATAGTATTGTATTTTAAACCTCTGGCTTTATGTTTTTTAAATTGTGTTTTGTATTTTAACATGTTGTATACCCCCCGCCCCCAAGCCTTGAGAGGTGGGGAAGAAATAAAAATTTGTGTTGTTGTTGCCTAAACTGAGATTGAGTTGCAAACCAATCTACCTTTTCAGTCTACCTGTGTGATTAAACACAGCCTCTGGACTTCAAACTCAGGCAGAAAGAATGAAACAGGACATTTAATGCTACAGTGATGCTTTTAACTACAGTGATCATACTCACCAACATTTCACAGGCAAAAGTTAGGACATGTGTGGCCTAATGATATCAGTGTGTTGTCAACAGGAACAGACAACAAGATGGCAAATTGTATTAACTACTATTTGAAGCAGAGAAACCCTGGAAATTCTGTACTGAATTTATGAAAGCCTGTAAAAATGAGTTAACTGGAAAGATCAAGACTCTGTCCCCTCCTTCTGAGTTGAGTCCCAACTCCTTTTGCACTTTGAATTCAGTTTGTAGCAATTGAAGTAAGCCAGGCTGAAGACAGACTGGGCAAGGTGAAAGACACAGGAATATTTTAATCACAGCTAAGAAAGTAGGACAACAGAGGATTAACTGTGGCAGTCCTTGCCAAACCATGACAATTGGAAGATATGTAATCAGTTGCTGGTAGGGAACTAGGTCCGGGTTCTGCAGCCAGTAGAATGCCACTGTGGTTTTCTACTCTACTCTTCTACACAGAGGTGATATCCTAATTCAAGAAGAAGCTAGGGCCCATCATCAATGATATAAAGCCAATGCTCAGCATGATGCACTTAGGCCATGAAGCAAGCCAAACATAAAATACACAGCCTACAGCAGTCTGTTTAATGGCTGTGTGTATATGCAAGTTTATGTACTACCCATTACACAAAATATTAACTGGCATTTCACTTCATATAATTTTAGTTTGTTTCATATATTGTAACACACTAACAACTAAACAAGCCAAGCACACTATTTGAAATAATTAGTTAGGTAGCTACTGGCTACATTCTGTCTCCATTGCTAATGGTCCTACATGCTGAGATATTATTTGAGGGGAGTGTGCCTGCATGTGTGTTTGTTTGTGCTGTGATATGTGTGAATTCTGAAAAGTAAATGTATATGTCCCAACATGGAGAAATGTAAGCATGTGTGTAACATGCATATGCAGCACCAGATATACCAGCAAGTATTTGGGACCGGAAGGGTAAAAATTGGACTTTTTCAAATGAATCCACACTAAAAGCATAATATTTTTCTGTGCTCTGTCTAAAAGGAGACAACATGGAACATGTTTTGCGGGGGGGGGGGTTAAATACCCTAAAGCAGTGGTTCATAAACTTTTTACCCTTGTGACGCCCTTTATATTTTCATCCAGATGTCATGCCCCCTCCACTTGATATAGTATATGAATAAAAATAAATGTATTTGTTTAGTGTGTGTATTTTCATCCACACATTCATGTATATTCATATTTTAACATCTTATAAGGAAATAGCTCTCCTCTTCCTTCTCCCTCAAGCAGAGGCTTCAAGCCCCTTCCTTGCCTTTCTGTTTCCCACCAAGACAGAAAAGGTTTGGAAAGCGGAAGAGGGATCAGGGCCTCCAAGTCTTGTGCCTCCCTTGAGCAATTTTCATGTCCCCACGAGGTCCTGTCCCACCATTTGAGAATCACTGTCCTAAAGGCACCAGAACTCGTTTGATCTCAGAAGCTAAGCACCATCAGCGTTGGCTAGTACTTGGATGGGAGACTGCTAATGAATACCAGATACTGTAGGCTATATTTCAGAGGAAGGAACAGGCAGAACCACCTCTGAGTATTCCTTCCCTAAGAAAACTCTATGAAATTCATGGGATCACCATTCTGTTGAACAAGGGTTACAGCACAAAATGTGGATTTTACTATAAAAAGCATACAGTTAGATAACACAAGACTAATACACATAAATTAATGAAGCTTGTGCAGTTTGGTGGAAAAGTGAAATTTGAATAGAAGAAAAACAGAACCAAACATGTTTACCAAATGCCAATTAACTAGTCAATAGGAAAATTAAATGTATTGAATAGGATTGTTTGTGCTTTAGCATACTACAGTGGGAGTTTCTTACTTTATGTATAGCCATTTTATGTTTTATCAAAATTAGGTTTAAGCACCATTAGCCATCCATGTGATTTCTTTTTGCTTAGAAGAAATTAACAAAATTAGTAAGAAGTTACGTGAAGCATAGTCAATATGCACAGACAGACAATATGCACAGACAGCACTGATAACAATCATTTTAACCAGCTTGAGCTCAATTTAGTAATTTCATGACAAGCTTCATGGATTTATTAAGGGTCATCAGAATACAACTCAAGGCATGTTTTGCCCAGCTGGATTCAGGGAACAAAGTCAAGTTCAAATGTTTAAATTAATGGTTGCTTCTGTCTATTTCCTATAGTGAATCTCTACTACTTGGACTCCTGCTTCTGTTGTTAAACCACCTGCCGAGAACAGATGAAATTCCACTCCACAGGTAAAACTGAGGCACAGATAAGAACATGATTTCATGTTTTCTTGAACATGAACAATATGCATAATGAGAATTTTTCAGTGATGAGGATGTAAGAGGAGAATAACAACTAAGGTTTTCCTTGTTCTGGTCTCCTACCAAGCATTGATGAAATGACAGATGTAGCCAAAATACTGGGAGGTACAATTTGCCAGGCTGTGTGCAACTGCTGGTAAAGCACACCACTGCAGCATTATCACTCATATTGCAGCATCTCCAGCATCAACAACTGATAATGCATGTTATTTGTACAAAGACCATAAAATTTTCTGAAAGTCTTACATGCATAAAAATTTTTGAAAATCCATCTGTAATGTTTAAGATTTCGTGGCACACAGAAGAACAGTATCCATTCTTGCCTCCACCAACAGAATCCATCCAGTGCAGAACCATACATGGATCCATTCTTCAGCTTCCTTTCTTTTGCTGAGCACTTACAAAGTCACTTGGATAGTGAAGGATCATAGTCATGAGATAACTTCTGGCAATGTTCAGCCACATTTGAAGAATCCCATCTTGCAGATTTGTATATGGCCTGTGCATGTACGTATCTTTTAAATTTTTATTTAATTAATTTATATCCTACCTTTCTCCTGACAAAGGACTCAAAGTGGCTTACAAAAATTTAAAAGAAAATCCAGTTTAAGAACCTACGTTTAAAAAGTTTAAAAAGCAATTCTGTTAAAAAGCACATAGTTGAAACAATTTAAAACACATTTAAAATGCAATTAGCAGATAAAAGCACAGCACAGCTCATTCCAAACTGTTTGCCATTCTGCCATCGTTCTGCCATTTAATTTAATTTAAGCACCAAACGTCTTAAATAACTACAACAAAGGTTCAAAATACGCTGCAGAAATAATCCAGTCTGAGGCTGCTTTAACTGCCCTGGCTCGATGCTAAGGAATTCTGGGAACTGTAGTTTTGTGAGACATTTAGACTTCTTTGTAGGAGAGCTCTGGTGCCTCAATAAACTACAGTCCCCAGAATTCGCTAGCACTGAGCCAGGGCAGTTAAAGTGGTCTCAGACTGGATTATTTCTGCAGTGTGTTTTGGACCAAAGAGGCCTTTGTCTAATCTTATTCAGAAACAGTCATGTAGGGTAATGGATTTCTTCTTTTTCTGTATACATTCATTAAAAAAAACAACACTCATACTTCAGTTTCAAAACTTTAAGATCAACTTCTAACAAATTAAAATAATCTAGAACACATACAAAACAGACCAACCCCAGCAATGTTGCAGTAGAAATAGTAAGCATTAAAGCAGCAAACCAGTAAAAGTCCTAAGCAAACAAACGTTCTCTTACTGCTGCTGAGAAGTCATAAAGTCATAAAGCTTTGAAGAGCACTCCAAAGACAACATGCCACAAAAGAGAAGGCTCTTTCCCTGAATGCCAACAATTCAATACCTAATATGCAGGGGTGGCTGAAGACTAGCCCTGGAAGGTACATTCTTCTGTAGAAAAACTTACTCATACAACGATCCACTCATTGTCCACCACAAGACCGCTAGGCACAGAGCTAATGATTTTCCAAAATACTTTCCCTCCTTTGCAACTTGGAGTCTTAAGCCAATAACCTACATTCTGATCTTAGTCTGAACTAGAATAGACTCACTGAATCAGCTGGATTTACCTATGTGCTGACTCACCATTCAGCAGCTGACTGAATGGATCTACTCTCATTTCGACTAAGCAACATTATATCTGCTTGTCCCATTACAAGAAAATACATCTACTATACCTAAAGTGGCATAGACATTAAGCATTTGAATAAATCTCACAGATTATTTGGCATCACAGAAACAAGATGTTTTGAAAGGTATGGACAGCTTGTTGAGATTTTGTTAACACCTGCAACATTGCTCTGATCCAGTGCAAGAAGTTCTTTCCCCAACAAACGTTCTGCAATTTGTACAAAATCTCATTGCTCTAAACAATTACACTCAGCCCTCCACATTCACAGCTTTGATACTCCCAATCTCCTTCGTGTGATAAACCCATTTACTCTTTATGATCACACCAACATCTTTGCATTTCTATTACATTTCACACACGGCCACTCCCATTTGTATATATGTCTGTCCACAGAACCATCTGATAAAGTAGACTGTAGTCCATTGGAGCTCATGCGAGAAATGTCTTTTTCCAACTTAGTTTCAAAGGAAATATTGTAGTGTAGTAGTTTGAGTGTTGGAAATAGTCAGCATTCACCATTCAAAATGGATGCCCCCATCATTATTTATTGCCAGCATTCACTAGGAAGGAATAAGGAAACATTTAAACCTCTCCTACTGCTGGCATTATACAGGCAGCATGGTGAACTGATTTTAGTTTTGGGCTAGGATGTTAAGGTCAGAGTTCAAATATCTGCTCAGCCGAGAAAGTCACTTGGTGACCCTTGGCAAGTCACATTCTCTCAAGCCTCAGAGGAAGACAATGGTAAATTTCCTCTGAATAAGTCTTGCCAAGAAAAGTCAACTCAGAGTTGACTTGAAGGCACAAGACAACAGCAACTCAAATGTGCTTCGTGCTGGATTGTGTCTTGTTATGCTAAAACAGAGTAACACGGTTGTATCTGAATACTGACCAAAAAGATGTCAACAAGCCATCCAATGTTTTTAATTTCAAAGAAGTTCATTCGGCAAAATAGGAGTTCTCATAGTTTAGTTCTGCAATTCATCCCATTTAGGCTCAGGCCCTAGTACACTAATTCCAATAGAACTTGAAAAAATTACAGTTGGCACTTCATAGCCATGGCAGTTCCATTCCTCTCTCTCTCTCTCTCTCTCTCTCACACACACACACACACACACACACACACACACACCTGTGGATACCAAAAACCACAGGGATTTAAGTCCAGTACTCCTTAATGGGAGTGGGCTGCATGCACAGCCACATTAAATTGGCTGTGTGCATGTGCCACCATTAGGGAGTATGGAGAGGGGTCATCCATGGATGCTCCAATCCGTGGATGACAAGCCCATGGATAGACAGGGCCAGCTCTACTTTTTGGACTACAATGATCACACTTTCCCAGCCAGCACAGCCACTGGGGAGACTAAAATCTAACCCCACTCTCATTTTCTCTCTCTTTCACTCTATGGAATTGTAACACCGTGGCTGCACTCATTGACATTCTGGGATTTGTAGTTTGGCAAAAGAGTTTCTGACACAGAATCCTAAATATTTCACGAAACTACAAATTCCCAGTTTCCAGAGGCTGGACCCACTGCAGTCAAATAAGGTCAAAGTGTCATAATTGTGTGGTGTGAAAGAGAACGAAATCAAACTTATTTGTATGCAAAGTACAATTTACTTGCATGTAAATTAGTTTACACGGAATGTGGTTACGACTATACCATCATGTCAAGGGACTACCTTTACCTTTTTTGAAATTAGTTTTATAGTATGTTAACAATTAATTTATTGGAAATATTTGTAGCAGTCACTCACATAGCACTTTGAAGCAATTTACCACTCATGATGGAACACTGACAATTAATTTGGCCACTGTATTTGGGGAATATGGAGTGATACAAGAAGTCAATTTTTCATCTCAAGAAATGTAAAAGGAGGAAAGAGATGCTGCTGGTTGCTAATCAAATTGAAGCACAAAAATACCAGCAAGGATGAGAACTCTGCATTACAAAAATGAATTTGACAATATAACTCTTGATAAAGGTCATTCTCTCCTCCTGTATCACTGTCATTTCACAAGCAAATTAAATATTCCTTCAATGTTCCATACAATCAAATGGTCTCCTGGTATTTTTAGTATTGGGCAGAATTTTTATAGCAAGGAGAAAGGTTTGGGGTCACAATGTAATCTGAAAATGTGTCTCAGCAGTGCATATAAAATTTTTAAAATATCTGCTCTGTGAGCTGAAAACTGACAGATATTCCTATCTTAAGGCTACAATTCCATGCATACATACCTGGAAGCAATTTGGTGAGATTTACTTCAGAGTAAACATGCATAGGATTGCACTGCATGATACAGATGAATGGTCAAGCTAGATGAAAAGACTAATCAGTTCTGGACCAGTTTTCAATGTATAGATTTACAAGCAGTTGTGTAGTGAAGCCAGGGCTTGTTGAGTTGAAGCCCCAGGACTTTTTGATTAGCAGGGACTGCAATTTCATCTGCTACCATCTCTCCCCTTGGAATCCTGGTTGAGTTCAGCTTCACGTCCCACAGTAGTTTTGACAGCAAGTGTATTATTTTGATTTAGTATACAGAGGATGGCTTGGTCCTGAATGTGCAAAAGGCAACTGGTGGACAAAGATGACAACTGTTAAAAAGGTGTTTTTAAACAGACAGATAGATAAAGGGACAGATCAACCAATGCAGCTAGCTGTATTCTGTACTCCCCTCAAAGACGTTGTAGAGATTATGATGATGCAGGCTTCTACTTCAAAATTTGCCACTATACCAGTATTTATCAGGTATAATGATCAGTATTTCATATAGTCTTTGTTTTAAATCTAAAGACATTTTGTTTTGTGGTTGAAGCCTGTGGCTAAAGCACTGTGAAAGAAGTTGTGACTCATGTGATTTGACTAGAAGCAGGGGAATAACACATACCGTATATGCTCAACTATAAGTCAACCTCATGTATAAGTCGAGGGCAAGTTTTGAGGCCAAAATTATGGATTTTGCTATGACCCATGGATAAGTTGAGGGTAAAATTTAGGGGCATATAATTAATCATCTAAAGGATGAAGCAAAGCAAAACAATGTCAAAGAACTTATAAAATTCCAGCAGACATAACTCTTTGTGCTTACTCTTAAGGTTGGATGGATGAGAGAGCAAAAGGGGATCAGTGCTTCACATATTATACTCTTGCTTTTCATCAAGATATGGTTCCTTCTTTTAAATAAGTGTTAAGATACAGTACTTACACTGACCCATGGATAAATCGAGTCAGTTTTTTGGGGTCAATTTTTTGACCTAAATTTCTAGACTTATACATGAGTATATACAGTAAATACCATCGTAGATGTGCTCCTGTAGATATGCTCTGTTCCATTGTAATACTGCATCTCTAAAACATCAGTATTTTTACAGGGAGAATCATACTAAAATGATGTATCAATGGCATATGACCCCTGTTAAACTGAATAAAATATACAAAACAGTGAGCAAAAAAATGTTGGAAATGTGATAAACATGAGGGTAATTATCTCCATCTATGGTGGAAATGTACCAAAGCTACAGAATTTTGGAGAAATATACAAAAAATGATGAGGAATATCCTACAGATAGATATCCCATTGGATCCCCATCGGTTTCTATTAAATATGATCTGTATTTTGGAGGGCAAAAAGGCGAAGGAAGCCTCTCATTTAATTTTATATATGATTACTACAGCTAGAATTCTTTATGTCCAACATTGGAAAAGCCCACAGATACCAGCAGTAGAGGAATGGTTGGTCAAAATTAGGGAGGCTAAAAGCTTAGATATACTCACCACAAGCCTGAGAAATGATAAGGTCAAACTCGTTAAAGCGGAATGCGAGTGTTTAAATATGTATGAAGGAACAAAAGCACTATAATGAGGAACTAGGATGTTATAGGTAATATATAACATAATATATCAAAATAGACAAATTAAAAACATGGCCACATAGCCCAAAAAACCCACAAAAAACTAGAAAATATACTTTTTCTTTTTCCCTTTCCTTTTTTTATATAAAAGAGGGGAAAATGTGTTTAAGTGAAGGGAAAAGTAGTATGTATATTTGTTTTGCGTTCTTTTTCTCTCTCTCTCTTTTTCCTTTTAAATACATATTGCAGAGGCTACATATCTAATCATAACTTAGTGGGAGTACTTTATTTTAAACTAAACAAGAAGGGTACCATTTGATCTCCTGGAAGTGTTGAGATTGTACTGTTGTATAGAATGTCGGATAATATGTTTATATGGTGTGATTGTTTTGTTGTTAATGTTTATATGTAACATGTGTTTTGTAAGTCTGTTTATATTCTGTTTTCTAATTTTAAAAAAATCAGTATTTTCCAAGTACTTGAATGGTGTCGATTGTGTACTTTGCACTGAAGCTGCTACAACTGGGCTCTAAAATACTTTCAGCTGAACACATCATAGTTTAATCTAAACCCAACTTTTTCAACTTACTTATCAATAGTCTGCTGAATATTATCCTTACATTACCACAACTTCCAACTTAAAAGATGTAATAGCAACTACCTCTAAACAACTCTTGCCAAGAAAGCCCTGTGATAAGGTGATCATATGTCGGATATGATATGAAGGCACACAACAACAACAACACACCCTCTAGTGGCCAATTATTGATATTCTCTGGCATGTCCCACAGGATAAGAAAAATAGAAGTGGTACCTCATGGTAGTCTATTACATAGATTTGCTCTTCCGAAAACTTACGTTTACATACACATACACACAATCACAGGCAGACACATACAAAAGTAAATGTACACTTACTTTATGTACATTCTAATGAAAAGCCTGCTTGTGTCTCATGAAAGATCAGAAGCCATAATGTACTTTCAAGCAGTCATTTTGCTGTTAACAGAACAATTCATAAATGTAGTATGAAGTGCAACCCGTAAATTAAATGATGCATTCTCTGCCCCAGATGTACTACACAAAACGCAGGTAAGAATATATGATTCTCTACCCAATCATTTTATCTTCACAACAACACTTTCCAAAGAGGTTAGATTAGGTTGTGAGATGGTGACTGGCTTAAAGGCCATGCTGACTGGGGGACTGTGGGAGTTGCAATAAAAAAGTAACTTGCAAGTTCTGTCCAACCCTAGGCAGGCGGTCTAACGACTACATTGCACTTTCTCTTGAACTAGAAAGGCCTGTATACGTTGTGTGCACCCATGTGCTTTATTTAAAAATACCAGCTTTTTAAAATATGCTCCTGACTGAACATATATGCTTGCTTAAGAACACAAGAAGTGTCAAAAAGTTCACAAATATTGTAAACCTGGAACTTTTATAGAACTGTTATAAGAATCACTGTGTCCTGTCATGATCAAACTGTTGTTCATAAGCTCATGTATCACAACATCTGTGCAAACAAATTTATTTATGAAATAAGGTACGATTGTTGTGGCTCACCATGTGTTATGACATGTTCTACTGATGGGCACATATGCAGTATATTACTGGTTCCATTATCTGGAAACGATCATTATATATTAGTCCACGAATGATTGAAATCTAGGGCTTTTATCAAAAAGGGCCCCATCATTGTGGAAAGTTGAGCTATTCCACCACTGTTGTAATACACTACTTCTCCCATACACACACCTGTTGTCAATGTATGAGATGTGAGTTACCTAACATGTAAGCTAGGAATGCTTCAACAAGCAGTTTTGTTGATGCATAGACCAGTTCCATAAAAACTTCACATAAACTCAGAAATAATTTATTATTGTAGTGTTAACTCAGCAACAAGAAGGTAATTTTCTAAAGACAGATGGGTCTGTAAGCAAGTAAATGAAAAGTAAAGCCCATATGCTCTTTGACTACACTGCATTGATGAAACATAATAGGTTTTTTTAAGGATATAAACTCAAATTTATGATAGCTATACTTAATATTATTGCACTAAGATGTATTTGTATTGTTCCCTCAGAGGCTTGATTTATTGCTGCCTGCAAGAACTCAGAGATGGCTTCCACTGGAGAA
This sequence comes from Sceloporus undulatus, assembly GCF_019175285.1. NCBI lineage: Eukaryota > Metazoa > Chordata > Lepidosauria > Squamata > Phrynosomatidae > Sceloporus > Sceloporus undulatus. The sequence goes on along the minus strand of NC_056525.1, from coordinate 190,705,043 downwards.
AAACAGAGGAGCATTACTCTGCTGTCATTCCTGAATCCTCTTTATTGGGTTGGCATTTTAAAAGTTCAAATGTTTTTGTTCTTTTCTCTTATAGCTGCAGACATGCTGTCAGCTTTTATCCCCAGGTCTTTAACTGCTGTCAAATACTGGCTTAATTTGTCATGAAAAAAGCAGCACTCAGATTTTACGACCTGTTGACTTATTGATTGTTATTCCAACAAAATAATTACAAAAA
>NC_056525.1:190696818-190701808 GCF_019175285.1 Sceloporus undulatus | reverse complement strand
CAGCATACCTCCAATGTGACCCGAAGCAGCTTTATTTTAGCCTGCCTGTATGGGGCCATACTTCCAGTGTGCAGTTGAGAAGTTAACAGTTTTCTGTGTGGAAGGGGAGAAAGCACTTTCCTGACCATTAAGTGGTATTGTGGTATCTCTCCCCACTTCATCCTCAGAGGGTCTTCATTGTGACAGCTGCTGTTCTGGAGAGCAAAGTTCTCCCAAGCCCTGGCTCTGAGGGCATCTCAAGGATCATTTAGACATTGTTTTACTGGAACGATGCAAATACTCTCATTCACGCATTCCAGGTTTGTCATTCACACTATGGAACTGTATTTCTCCAGTTCGGTTGTTCACATGTGCGGGCAGCCTTCCCTTGTTCCTGCACCCACTGGCACCCCTCAGCTGGGCAGAGGCTCCTCCTCCGCCCACTTGAAGGGGTCAGCATCCCTTTTTCTCTCTCCCCTTTTCCTCTCTCTTTCCCTCTTTTCTCTCTTATGGCAGCTGTTCCACCAGTGAAGGAGCAGCCCTTTCTCAGCCGCAGAACTGTCGATGATGTGAATGGATTCGAAACACGTTCAAGGCATGAAGAGTTTTATCTCAAGCCTATTTGGGTCTATTGCAACAATGCACTGTACAAGAGACTGCTCTGGAAGGAAACCCAGAGGTTTTAAATGATGCAAAATATGTTTGGTAGATTGTAAACAGAAATTCCAAAAGTGATCACATTACACTGGTCTGAAAGAAAACTCGTTCTCCATTTGCTTCCAGGATAAATTCAAAATGTAGTTCAAGTAGACAGTTAGGACCCAAATGTCTGAAAGAATACCTTTCCCTGGTATGTACCAGGCTGCCTACTTTTTCAGATCTACTGGTGAAGTTTTAATCCTGCTGACTTTACTGTGTTTTCAGTGCAAGGTTAGTTGGGTTTTCCTGTGCATTTTAGCCAGTTATATTCTCCTTTTATATGTTACTGTCATTTAAACTGTTCTATAGTATCATAGAGTTGGAAGGGGACTCATGGGCCATAGCGTCCAACTCCCTGCTCAGTGCAGGATCTCCAGCTAAAGTATCCCCAGCAAGCAGCTGTACAGCCTCTTTTTAAGGACATCCAGAGGAGAAGAGATCTATCACCTCTCTAGGCAATTGGTTAAATTGCGTACTGACAAGAAGTTGCTTCTAACGTTCAATTGAAATCTATTCTCCTGTAACTTAAAACCTGGTCCAACCCTCTGGGGCAGCAGACAACAGGCTGACTGAGTTATGTTCTGTCGTTACTGTGTTTTAATATTATGACTACTGGTAGATATTGAAAGATGATATCTTCATGACATCTTTTCAGAGGGTGGTTTTAAAAACAAACAACAACACTGAAAACTGCAGCTCTTTTGAACTCCTACGATACTTTGATGCCAAGGATCAGAGGTGTCCTATATCGTTAACAGTAGAAAAATTGGGTAGCTTAACATGAATGGGTAAGAATAACTAAAATAGACTTTCTGCAGATTTATTTTTAAAACACACACACACATTCTCCAAAGATAGAGTAGAAAAAGCAAGTGTTCCTGTGGCAAATTGATAACGCACACAGACAGACAGACAGACAGACAGACACACACACACACACACACACACACACACAGTGGCCTAAGTGTATATTTTTGCAAATATATGCTAGTCTTTAAAGTACCCTAAAATCTTCCTGTTGTTTTTATTAAAGGTGCAGAAGTTCTGTCCTCCTTTTCACTTGGCAATCCTATGTAATAATCAACCTCCACGTTTAGGGATGGGGAAATCTATCAGTTTTGCTTTCTCTTGCATTCAGTTTAAAAAAAACCACAAGTTCTTTCCATCCTGAACATGAAGTCTGTTGCTAAATCCATTAAAAACAAACTGAAACAAATTTTACCCTATTTGCACTGGCCAAATGATACAGCTATTCCCACCACAGAGAGAACTATGTTGCACCCTTCATCGATTCAGGTGTTAAAAAATCTGTGGGTGGTGGAAGAGGTGGCCATCCTAATTTAGCATAGACTGGTTGAAATCACATGGATGGAAAGTCAGACTTCCAAAACTCAAGCATTCAAAGCCCAGGGTCTGGATGGACAAGTCTGGGTTTGGTTCATGTTCAAATTTTTTAAAACCTCAAATTCTTTCCATCCTGAATATGAGAAAAACAGCCAATTTTGTTAAATTCCTTAAAATGCAATTAAACTGAAATGAAATGCTTACCTAACCTGATACCCATCAGCCCCCACCATTACCATAAGAATTAATGTCAGCTCAGCAAGTGGGACCTTGGATATAATGAAATCTACTGCTGCAGCAGCCATAGAAGCCTAAGTATTTTGGACTGTGTTTACCTTAAGCAGAAGTAATGTACCTGCTCAGAAAGAAAATTCACTTACTGCAATCCTATGCAACTGCTTCTCAATAAATATGCTTGTCATATCACATGAGTTGCAATAAATCAGAGCAATATTTTTTGCATGTACTGATCTGTCCATAATAGATTTGTCAATGGTCCCGAAAAGAGCAGGTTGTGTATAGATCAGGACAGTCCTTGTGACTTTTAACTGAATTATTTCAAAAGACCTCTAGACTGCATTTATTTTATTTTATTTCAGGTTTTGAATCTATTAAATGTACTGATTTCTAAATTGTTTCTGAGAGTCATGCCCTCACAAGGCAGCTTCCCAACATATACAAAACAAAATACTGTACTATTAAAGCCAAAGTTTATCAAAATATTATAAAATGACGAAAGGCCACACTTGTCTGGCAGGAATAAAATTTCCAATAACAATTCATCTCAATATAACTGAAATATAACTAGTTAAAGCTATTCCCAGCCAATGGAAAATGACTTCCAAAACCAACACCAAAATATGTTTAAGACAAAGTTAATTGAAACAGATATCCTTTAGGCCTGGATTGTTGGGACAATACATATTTGAGTTGGGACAGAACTCTAAGGGTGTGGGGCTAAAGCCAAAAAGGCCCTGTCCTTCATGCCCACTTAACTGGTCTCATTGGTTGTCAAAGCAGCATGATGTACCTCCAAGGTAGGTTTCAAAGTAAAGGCAAACTCATACAGGTGAAATCAGTACTTCAAATTACTTAGCTAGAAACCATTTACTATTTTATATAGTCAATGTAAGCACTTTGAACAGGTTTCAGTAGCATGCTGGTAACCATTACCTCTGGTGTAATGTAGGTGTTAGGTGCTCTGATCAACCTGCAGCCACATTTCATAGTAACTGAATTTTCCATAGAATCATAAAATTGGAAGAGACCACAAAGGACATCTAGCCTGACCCCCTGCCATGCATCCCCCAACAGTCAAAGCATCCCCTGACAGATGGCCGTCCAGCCTGCTTAAAAGCCTCCAAAGAAGGAGACTCCACCGCACTCCAAGGAAATATGTTCCACTGTTGAACAGCCCTTACTGTCAGGAAATCCCTCCTAATGTTGAGGTGGAATCTCTTTTCCTGCAGCTTGGATCCATTGCTCTGGCTCCTATTCAAAGTTTTTAATTTGTGTGAAGCTAAGCTCTTTACGCTGAGCAAATAAACACTGGGGCTCAACAGGCCTCCCCTATTAGCACTGGATCGGGGCTGTGGCAACTACATGCCTTGGCTCCGCTCTCTCCTTTCTGTGGCTCCGTTTTGCTCTCTGGAAAGGGAATCATAGCTGCCAGTGCGTGGCTTTTCTGTGTTCTTTTGGCGCTGCGTCATGTAGAGGAGTGCCATGTTGCAGTGCACCATGTGGAGCAATGCGCAGTGCCACGCTGGCCTGAGGGGAAAGTTGTGTTAAACGATTGAAGACTGGATCGCTCAATATCAGTTACTGAGTAACCTCAGATTCATAATGGCCACATCGGAGGCAGGACGAGGACCCTTCTGCTCTTTCAGAGGCTTTAAGGCTGTACAGACCAGCAATGAAGGCCTCCACGGGGCAGCGGAGTAAGGGCATGGGGTCTGCGTGGCGCATGACCCGACTCCATCCGCATGCCAGCGTGATGCTGAGCGACCCTGAATTATTATTATTATTATTATCATTATCATTATTATCATTATTAAATGCCTCACAAAGTTACACATATTATTATCACTGTTATTATTAAATGCCTCAGAGTTACACCTATTATTATTATTATCATTATTACTGAATGCCTGACAAAACTATGATCACGATTATTATTATTATTATTATTATTATTATTATTATTATTATTATTATGAGGATTATTATTATTATACGCCTGGCAAGACTATACTGTTATTGCCACTGAAATGTCTGACACAACTACGGTTCTTACAGTCCTCCCTTCCAGCCGAGGGCGCTGCCTCCTCTCGGCCTGACTGGGGCCTCTCTGGCGGTTCCTCCTCGGCGGCGTCTTCGTGGTGGCGAGGCCGGGCCTAGCGCCGAAGCCAGGTCGGAGGAGGAAGGCCTGGGCCTGGGCCGTCGGGGTGGATGGAGGCCGGGCGTCGGGGCCCGGGGCTGCCCTGCTCGGTGGCGGGGGCCTCTCCCTCCTCGTCGTCGTCCTCGGGGCCCCCCTTCGCACTCGCACTCGCGGCAGCGGAGGAAGCAACCCCCGCGTCCGGCCGACTTCAAGCTCCAGGTGATCATCATCGGCTCCCGGGGCGTCGGCAAGACCAGCCTCATGGAGCGCTTCACCGACGACACCTTCTGCGAGGCCTGCAAGTCCACCGTCGGTGAGGAAGGGAGAGGAGAGGGAGGGAGGGAGGCCGGCTAGAAACGCCGCCGGAATAGAGGGCCTCCGGGGCTCCTGAGGGCGTTAGGACACGGCCAAATACGTAGAAGGGCCAATCCCTGGCTCCTCAGCCCTGGAGGACATGCCAAGACAAGGCTAAAGACACAAGGATTGCCATTGAACCCATGGCTCCTTAGCTCTGCTCCACATGGAGGACATTAGGACATGGCCAAAGACAAGGCTAAAGACACAAGGATTGCCATTGAACCCATGGCTCCT
>NC_056525.1:190691068-190696718 GCF_019175285.1 Sceloporus undulatus | reverse complement strand
GGCTCCTTAGGTCTGCTCCACATGGAGGACATTAGGACATGGCCAAAGACAAGGCTAAAGACACAAGGATTGCCATTGAACCCATGGCTCCTTAGGTCTGCTCCACATGGAGGACATTAGGACATGGCCAAAGACAAGGCTAAAAACACTCGTAGAAATAGACTCTCATGGCCTCTTAGTCCTGCTTAAAAAGTAGGACATGGCCAAACAAAAAGCTAAAAGCACTCAGAAGTATAAAACCATGGCTGCTTGGAGGACATGACCAAATAAAAGGCTACAAACACCAATAGAAGTATAAATCCATGGCTTCTTAATCCTTCACATGTTCTTCAGGTGTTTTGGACTTCAGGTCCCAGAATCCCTGGCTGCTGCCCAGTCTGGTTGGGGCTTCTGGCAGGTGAAGCTCAAAATACCTGGAGGACCAAGGTTTGGGAATCACTGTGTTAACAGTGTGACATGATAATATCGGCATGAGAGAAAGTGTGGCATGAAAGGATTGCGTTAACGTATCCGTATGAGTGAAACTGGTGTAGTGGTTTGAGCAACTCTGTAGGCCAGGGTTTGAATCCCCACTTGGCCATAAGAACCCACTGAGTGGCCTTTGGCAAGTCACAGCCTCCGAGGAACAAATCCTGCCAAGAAAACCCTTTGATAGGTTCACTTTAGGATAGCCATAAATCGAAAATGACTTGAAGCACACAGCAACAACAACAACAACCAGTACATGCCATCCAGAGAGGAAAAAAACATGGTCTTCTTTCATAATAAAATCACTAGATAGCAATGTTTGCCAGTGGCAGTAAAGAATAGTTTGTTCTCAGTTTGGGGAGAGTAGCTAGGAGGATGGGCAGGGAACTCTTCTCTGTTTTCTTCTGGTGGCATGTTTGGCAGCCGGCATTAGGATATGGATACTCAGGATCTGATCTTGACACACAGTGATTGGAAAAGTACTGTACAACTTTACAACAGGTACAACTAGAGTAACAATCCAAGGAAGGATTCCCTTAATCTGCATAGTAGTGTTCATGACATGTAAATAACAATTTAGCAATAACTCATTCTTTACCAGACAGCCATATACCTGAGGAACATTTTATAGACTTACTGTTTTGCCGTCCACATAAAATCTCATAGGTTTTACTCTCACTGTGAGTTTGCCATGTGAATTTGCAAGACTATCAGGTGAAGCAGAGGGCAGGAAGGAGCGGCCAGAAGCCTAGCTGAGCCACTAAATCAATGAGAACTTGATAAGGCAGAACTTCTTTCATTGACTGAATGTGTCTACTTTTGGTTGGGGTTTAGACCAACATAATCTACAAAAATGATCTAGAATGTTTTGTGGTTGGTGCTGAAGGATAATGATTTTTCAAATGTTCCAGTGAGCTGTGTTGCAGTCTTCTTTGGAAAATCAATAACAGCAGGCCAACCACTGGGAAAGATAGCTTTCCTGTCACTAACCATTTGCAGACTTGAAATGGGTGCATTTGGAGCATGCTCAGCTGACAAATTGGTGATTCTGAGGGCCAACAGACCTGGTCAGTGCACTTCACCCACATGCAAAATGTAGGAGTTCCAGTTGAAACAAGTAGGTGTGGAAAGGATTCCTAGGAGGTAGAAAAACTACAAATCTCTGGCTAGGCATTTAACTTGTCAGTGTCCCCCTCTGCAAGACTACAAGATATTCCATTAAATTACTCAGACTGAAATCTTAAACCACCTGCTGGGAGTAAACATAACTGAACACAGTGGAAGTTACGTCTGAGAGAACCCAGTTGCACTGTGGCAGTCGCAGGCATTCATATTTTCACTGCCACCACCTGAGTAGATATTCCTCAGCACTTCAAACTTTTAAATTCAATTTTACCTTTTCATTGAACAAATAGAAAGTCACTCTCTGACACACCTATCAGGGCATCTATTGAGGAAAATGAGATTACAGAATCTATCCCTGGTGTATGGCAGTTACAGAACCTTCAAAAAGAAAGATTCTGACAGTAAATCTAATACTATGTTTGTAGTTGTTGTTTTTTAAAAAAAATAAATTATGCTGTATATTATGTCAACATATTTGATCTTAATAGTTTTGCTAATATTTTATCTTCCCAGCGACTCTAAATCTAGGACGTTTGACTGATCTAAATAGTGAGAGATGCTTGTTGGGACTAACAATTGGATTTAAACTTCAACTAAATTGAATGATAATTATTTTCATATAAATAGTTGAAATAGACGTACCTTGCATTTCCTTGGCTGTTGAGAAAGTTGTAGTTTGTGGAACATGAAATATTAAGTGGTTGTGAAGAAACTTGAAATTAGAAATTGAAAGCAGTTGGTTGTTGAAGTTTAACTCTTAACAGTTATAAATGGCACTTTAAATTAATTTCCAAGTTCTCATACAGCCAAGTTAAGCAATTTAAGGAAACAAAACTGAGGAAGTATAATCAATAGAAAACAAGAGACATCTCAAGGATGCTCAGTGATGAATGATGATGATGATGCCCAACATGTTTTAGCATGTATACACTCTGAAAGGACTTCTTTAGGGGCTTGAAATTTACTTCAGACATTTCTGGAGCTGAAACTGTACACACCATTTACTGAGCAAAAATGGTCTAGTACCTTTTGTCCAGTAAATAGTGTATAGCGTTTCAGCTTCAGAAATTCCTGAAGTTAAATTCAAAGCGGTCACTAAAGAAGGCCTTTGAGAGTATATACAGGCTAAAATGTATTGGGCTTCGTATCAATAAATGATTAATCATTGAGCACCTTGAGACATATCTTCTGTGTTTTGCAAGTAGAACACATGCCAGCATATGAAATACCCACAGGCTATAATTATATTATTCTGTTATGTATGTATTCCATTAATTGGACCTTCAAGTTTACATGTTAGACCTATTGGTTTTAAGATTTCTCCCATAGTGGTTTGCTCTGAAAATATCTACTTTCATATAAATACCATATTTTATTTAGTTTGAAGTTAGTTGGTAACCTAAATTTTTGATTGAAATCCGAACATGGCCTTGTATTCTATCTGCAGATTATTTTTTCTGCTGTCCTGTGTTCACCCTCTTGAGCTTAGGTCCTGTTGAACTTAGAAGTAAACATGTCCAGGCTTACACTGTTTTGTTACTTATAATAGTAACTTACTAGTAATCATATGTGAGCTAATTTTAGAAACTGGAAGCAAGGATTGCAGAAGTGAATGCACAGTGATTCTTCATCATAGAAAAGAGTATTGGACTTCTAGTTTTGGATTTTGCATTTGTTCAGTTTATCGTTTACTAAATCCTAACATAAAAATGGGAACTGTCTCCTAAAAGCTAAAATAAAGAAACAAAAATCATTACCTTCTTTCTCACCTCCTACAGAGCTATATGAGACAAACTATTTTTGTGAACCACTTCTTACAAACATGTATGTAGATGTAAGATGTCCATACTCTTTGTGTATGGAAGCACTTTGTGTTTACAGAAAAACTAGCATAACACTGTTGTTCTTCATGTCAGTAACACTGTGTGGAGCTGTTAGGTTGTTTTTATTACATTGCAAGCCGGTTGCATATGTACAATTGCGATTGCACAATGTGAAATGACAATAAAATCAATTTGACAAAAATGATGAGGGGAAGGGAGGCCAAACAGGAATTGAAATACTGTAAAAAGTTCTTACAACTTAGGAATACTGGATGAAGAAAGCCATCTTGTAAAGTCTGCATGTAAACCATTCTACTTCCTATGAGCCATTGCAGAATCAGTGATATCACTTGGTATATTTTTGTCACTGTGGCGCAGTGTCTTTCCTAAGACTAAGACCTCCATAACTAGCAGGATCTTAACCTTTTTCCCATGGCAAAACCCAAGATTTTGGGTAGGACACCAAATTGACTTTCTGGAATTATTTTTGTTCAGAATCCAAGTTCAAAATCTAAATTCATGAATGGTGCTGCTGATGACAAACCATTGTCCATGAATAAGTACAGTTGTCCCTCGACATTTCCGGCTTTGACACTTGCAGTTTCAATTATTCGTGATGGCAAGGCCACTGTGCATACACTGTGCACTCTTCCTCCTCATTCCTCCTGGGCTTTTCCCCTGGGGAGGGAAAAGGCTCAGGAGAGAGAAACCAGGAAGGGTGTGTGCACCAATCCCACCTCTTTCCAGGACAGAGAGCTGCTTCTTTCCCCAAGCAGCTGTCTTGCCTTGGGAAGGGGTTGGGGGAAATTATCCCTCGCCCTTTTCCAGGACAGGGAGCTGCCTGGGTAAAGACAGCACTCGTGCCTTGAGAAGTGGTTTGGGGAAAGCAAATGTTCTCTCCTTCCTGCTGTTCCAAGGCTTTAAGCTCTCTGAAGCCTTGGAAGCGAAGGAGGGAGCTGCGAATGCACACTCACCTGCCCTTCTAGTACTTCAGAGAGCTTTCTGGAGCTGTTTGAAGCTTCAGAAAGGAGATGGGGGCATGCATGCATGCACTGCTTTCACACACACACCACTTTAATAGTGAATTTTGACTTTCGTGGGGGTCTTGTGCCCCAACCCCCATGAATGCCAAGGGTTGAATGTTTTCAAGCAGTGAATGTTCAAATCAGTGGATATGGAGAGCTTTAAAGCACCTTGCTCTCACTAAGAAAGCATAAACTATTTATTTTCAATTGAATCATATCTGAGAATAAAATGAAAAATGAACCAGTGGGTGAAGCTGTTGGGTAGTAAGGTGGAGATCAGTTGTCAAGCTGTAAACAACTGAAATAGTGTCAGAAGAAACAATAAAAAGAACGGGGGGAGGGGGAGACTGGCCTTTAGTACTTAATTCTAATTATGAAACTTTTGACTATGGAAGATAACTTTTTGTTTTATTACTTTAATTATTGTAGGTATGCTTCAGTTGTGGAAAACAAAGGAAATTACAAAGATTTTGAAGATATTTTGTATTTGACAGTAAGAAGGTAGCTCTAAGAATTTCATATCACACTAAGGTCAAATTTATACATAGTGGACCCTTGGTAACTGCTGGGGTTTGGATCCCTGTGGATACCAAAATCATAGATGCTCAAGTCCTATTATATACAGTGGCATAGTAAAATAGTGTCCCTTATATAAAATGGCAAAATCAAGGTTTGTTTTTTTGGAATTTTGAAAAATAGTTTCAAGCCATGGATATTTGAATCAATGGATATCAAGGGCCAACTGAGGGCTTCCATCTGCAAACAATGTGTTTGGAAAAAACAATTTCTTTGAAACTTATAATGGTGAAGTCTTTACTTACCCATATGTATCCCTGATAGAATATAGTTGCAGTTTTATACTCGGGAGCAATATTGTGGAAGTTAGGACAATGACTGAATAAGAAAATTGTATCCAGTTGAAAAAATTACATTAAATAAAATTTAAAAATTACATCCCCACATAACATATAACCAGAACGCTTAAACTGGAAGCATAGTTAGTTTACTGTATTGGTCAAGCTACTGCTTAAGTTGACTAATCATGAGGTCAGCTTTAATTAATAGCGCTATGAGTCAGCAATACACTATTCTAACATTCATATGACTTTAGACAACAAAAAGGCAAAAAATTAAAAGTACCTTTTACAAGGAGGGGTTATTAACAAAAAGAATAAAATTATCTTGCTTGTATTATTATTATTATTATTA
>NC_056525.1:190681706-190691043 GCF_019175285.1 Sceloporus undulatus | reverse complement strand
AGACATGCACCCCTGAACCTTGGTTCAATTAAACACTTAGTCCTGCTCCCGCATACAAATCAATACATGAGAATGCATTTAAGGTATCCATTTTGTATGGCCTTAACGATCTAGAGAAATGAAACATGTCAACTGTCTTAGGGTTCTTCTGTTGTTGGGTGTGTTGACTCGGCCTGTTACAGACAGCCAAAATAAAGCTGCTTCGAGTCACAGTGGAGGTATGGTGTTTCAATGATGCATGTGTCCTAGAGTCCAGAAGTCGCCCAAAGCCACGCTCCAGCCCTAAGGACTGGAGCGTGGCTTTGGTGAGCGACTTCTTGGACCTCCTTAGGACATGCATCATTGAAACACCATACCTCCACTGTGACTCGAAGCAGCTTTATTTTGGCTGTCTGTAACAGGCCATTGACTCTGACTTGCAGCAAGCCTATCCCAGGGTTTTTTGTTTTTGTTTTGGCAAAGTTTATTCAGAGAAGGTTTGCTGTCTAATGCTAAGGGAATGTGACTTGACCAAGGCCACCTAGGGAGGTTCCATGGCTAAATGCAGATTCAAGCACTAGTTTCAGTCCCGGCCCAATTCTCAAACCACTACACCATCCTTGCTTTCTTAATCATAGGTATTTCTAACTACCATCTTTCTAATAGGATTCCAGTTGCTTTTACCCTGTAAGCTCATATCCAATAGATTTTAGTCCTTGTTTCTTCACCTTCCTTTTGGCATGATTTTCTATGCTGTATAAACCTATGTTTTGTTTTGTTTTGTTTCTTTTCTTTTTCTTTTCTTTTCTGGGCAGTTGGATTCAGGCATACATCTTTTCCACCACTGGCTCATTGAATGCAATCCCTCCAGCAATCAAGCTGTGGCTGACAAATGTGTATTCCGTACCAAAATTAATTAATTCTAAAATAACCTCAATTAAATCATATAGTGCTGCGGTCAAGTAAATATTAAATCAGCTTATGTGCATAATGAAAACATTTTTTCTTGCCTGAAATTTTATGAGGTATTGCAAATCATGTTTTTAATAAAACATATGTGCACATCAGTTGCAGACAAAATGATAAAAAATAGTATTACCTGTAGAAAGGCTGGTTAGCCAAGTTGTATAAAATGTGTATTATTCTTCATCTTCTGTGGACAGGCTTCACTGCTTGGATTATGTCTTATTGGGCTCTCTTGCCTAAGGAAAGGAGCATAATCTCCTTCCTGCAGTCTGTGCATTTGCCTCAGGAAAAGAACCAGATGTCTGCTTCCATTTGTTCCAATTATGGCATAATGAGCCCTACCTATACTGACTATGATGGTTCAGGTTAGGCCAGCCTGAATTTACTCTCCTCTTTTTGAATGGACAGAATTCCATTTTGGGTGACAAAGTAACAAGTCCTAAGGTTTACACCTATTTCCAATGTGGTACCCAATTTTATTCTATATTTTAGGTTGCTCTAGAAACAACTGTTGTTTAACCTTCCTGTAGTCGTGGAAGGGAGGGAGTTGTTACATATTTGAGATCTTCCCCAAGCTAAATTTGTGATCCAATTGAAAACTGGCATGTCACATAGAAGATTCATTGATGTTCAGGCTTTTCATATAGGGAACAATTTTTTCTGTCTATGTCCTTTCAAACGAATGATGCATGCTTTTGAGGACTGTACCATGTTAGTAATGCATATGTGAATTAGCTCTTCTAAGTTTTGTGGAGATAAACAGCTATATCTTTTCTCTTTCTGTTTATGGAATATTCAGGATGATAGGTAGCAAGCTACAGTCAGATACCGCAGAAGATGGGAAGCGCTAATATCAATTATTCATATGGTATGAGATTTTCTGAGAGAGCCAGCACGGTGTGGTGGTTTGTGTTGGACTACAACTCTGGAGACCAGGGTTCAGATCCGTACTCGGCCATGGAAATCCACTGGGTGGCATTGGGCAAGTCACACTATCTCAGCTTTAGGAAGGCAAAGAGATTTTGCCTCCTGAACAAATTTTGCCAATGATAGCATCACCTTAGGATTGCCATAAGTCAGAAACTACTTGAACATGTATAACAACAAATGAGAATTCTGAAAATAACTGATATGACACAACTTCCTACTTTGCTCTGAGTCATACTTTATCATTTGTTAGGATTAGGAAGGGTTTTTGGTCATTAATTACATTTACAATTAATTATATTTACATTTTTTTAATCAGTTTAAAACAACAACACCATATCTCATATTCTGTGTAAGGTAATAGTTCATCTGGTCCACTGGACAATCTTGAAATATCTGAAAGACATGTATGTGCCCAAGGCATTTTATAACTTCACCTGAGAATGTAGTACAAGGCGAGGGGGGGTGTTGTTCCCCAAATATACTCTTGGACTATACCTCCAGTCCCAACACCTGGAAGTCTACATGTTAATTATACCTGATGTACTGTGAACACAAGGAACAAAGAAACTGTCTTATACAGATTCAGCATGGCCCAGTATATTTAACACAGTGGCTCTCCAGAATTTCTGGAAAGATTCTTTCCTAGCCCCTGCCCGAAAGTTTCTGGTGATCTTCCACTTATGTACTATTTAGACCCAATTCTGCTTAGTTTCCAAGGTCAGATAAGACTGTTGCGCTCAGGGTGATGGTGGTATTTTTTGCTTAATATGAAAATTTACACCATATTAAACCTCCTTGATCCATGACGATCAGGGTGACCTGAACTTTAGATTTAATAGAAATGACCAGAAAAACTTTCAGCATGATTTTTAAAATACTTTTCATACCTCTATGTTGTCGTTACCCCATGTATCCTGTTCATACTATCCGTGTAATCCTTGATCTTAGAGTAGTGTGTACCTTTTCTTAGTATGGAGACTTTGTTTATATAAAAAATGATGCTGTTATTCATTATTAAGTAATGGTTATTGAAATATAATCATCTCGTAATAAGTAAAAACAGTCAGTGTTTGCCTCCTTTTTTTTCATAGCTGCTGTGGGAGGGTTTCTTCCCATGTCCTTCTGTTATCTTTAATGCTTCTGTTGGTACATATTCTTTTCCTCAGAGTGATTTTGCTTCCCCTGTTCTTCTTTTTCTAACAGAGCTTTTTTTGAAGGACAGTCTGCACCATGGGACTCAGCTAAGAAAGATGAGAACCGAATGAAGAATAGATATGGGAATATCATTGCATGTAAGTGTTGACAGCATAATTGTACTACTGTGTAAATTCCTTTTAGTAACTGACAACACTGCCCACTGATATACAGCTCTTTGTGTCTGGAGTAACCACCATAATGAAAAAGAAAGGGATAAATAAATACTTCAGTACTTGAAAGACTGGAAAGCAGTAGATGTATTATTAGAGAGCTAATGCAGAAAAGTACTTTCAGTGTCACATTAAACAAACCCTAACTCACTTCATTGGCTTACCTTGGATCTGTCATTGTCTCTCAGGATATGTTACCTGACAGGGTTGTTGTGAAGATAAAAGATAAAAACTTTTTCTAAAAAAAATAGATAAAATGTTGTTGGTCATTGTTCTTGTTCTGTGCCTTCAAGTCATTTCCAACTACTAAGGTGAACCTGTCCCATTGTTTTCTTGGCAAGATTTGTTCAGAGGAGATTTGCCGTTGCCTTCCTCTGAGGCTGGAAGAATGTAACCCCACCTAAGGTCACCCAGGAGGTTTCCATTTCTGAGCAGGATTCAAGCCCCAGTCTCCAGGGACTAATGCTGAGACCACTATACCACACTGGCCCCATCAAAAGATCCTTTCAGAAGACCTGATGAAATAGAAAAGCTTTTGCCTGGAGATGAGAGAGGGCCAGTCTAGGCTCCCATGAATGGGATTTCCACAGCTGGGAGCAGCCACTGAGTAGGCTTTTTGTCATGTCCTCTCCACATGAGGCAGCAAGGATGGTGGCACTGAAAGAAAACCTTTTCAATAATAATAATAATAATAATAATAATAATAATAATAATAATAACAACAACAACAATAATAATTTGTATCCTGCCTCTCGAGGCAGTAACAACAAACAAAAGAACAATAAAAATGCTACACAGCAAGTCACAAGTAAAAAACATAGCAAAAACACCCTAAAACTCCCCTCCCACCCTAAATAACATTAAAACAACAATTCCAATAAAATGCCCCAATAAAATCAACAGGATCACATCCGGTGAGAACGGCTAGGCAAAGGCAGAGTACACAACATTCCGGGAGGGGCAGTTAGGGAGGCCTGCCGGAAGAGATCCATTTTTATTGCCTTCTTAAAGGCCTCTAAAGATGTTATGTGTGGATCTCCTCCGGCAGGTCATCCAGATTTTGGAGTGGCAACAGAAAACGTCCTCTGGGAAGTCATTACCAGTCTGGTTTTCTAACCGCAAGAGATTCTCCCACAGGATCGAGAGTAGGGGGAAGGATTGTTGGAGGAGGCATTCCCTCAGTGAGCTGGACCAAGCAATGTAGGGCTGATAGGTAATGACAAAACCTTATACTGTGCCCGGAAGCTAATAGGCAGCCAGTTAGGGATTTTAAATAGGTGTAATAGGACAAATTTAGAACTCCCTGTAACAAATCTGGCGGCCATATTGTGAACCAGTTTGCAGCTTCCGAATGAGGCATGAGCATTGCCCATGTAGACTTAAATGTGGGCTGCACACACTGCAGAAATAATCCAGTTTGACACACTTTAATTCCATGTTCAATGCTTTGGAGTTTTAGGCTTGTTTGTTTTGACACAAGGGCTCTCTTTGAAGGCTAAAATATCTCACAAAACTACAATCTAAGAATCCCATACAGTGAGCCATGGCAGTTGAAGTGGTGTCAAAATGGATTATTTCATGCAGTTTGCACACACAGCCATAGGAAGTTATCGTCTTTCATATAGCCTGGACCCAAGCTATGTAGGGTTGTAAAGGTCATAACCAGCACTTTGAATTGTGTCCAGAAATGGATCAGTAGCTAGTCAGGTTGTTTGAACAAGGGAATTATGTGTTCCTTATAACCAGCCACAGTCAGTAGTCTGACTGCAGAATTTTAGATCCACTGAAGTTTCCAAATAGCATTCCTCCCCCTGAAATACACATATACACACACTGGCTGTGATCCATATTCAGGCTACATATAAAAACAGAATTCCTAGCTGCATGGTACATGTTCACCTCAGCATGCAGCTTGACCCATAGTTTGGATCAGAATTGCCTACCTTCTGTTAGATCATGCTCACTGGAATTAGAGCTTTCTATATACATCATGCAAACCTATGGTATGTCAGAGAAAAGGTGCATGCTGTAGCAGAACATTTTAACTCACACTTCCTTATTTAAAAGAGCTTCTGTAGATAGATATTCCCCATAAGACTTGCATTTTTAAAATTGATTGTTTGGAGGGGCAAATTGCATTTTTTAAAAAAGGAGATTATCATATTTATTGCTTGAATAAAATGATACCACTAACCAAAATTGGATTTTTAAAAAAAATACAGAAACATACAGTGGAACCTCGCCATACGCGGGGGATCCGTTCCGGATCCCGCCGCGTATGGCGATTTTCGCCTATGCTCAAGCCCCATTGTAAACAATGGGGCTTGTGCACAGCGGCGCGGAGGTGCGCGGGGCGCAACAGGCGTGCACACGCCGTAACGGGTGCACACGCCCATTCAACTGAATGGGATGCGCCGCCCCGCGCGCCCCCAGCGGCTTCAGCGCGTACGCTCAAAGCCGCTTATAAAAAGTCCGCGTATGCGGAGGCCCCACTGTATTTATTTTCTCTTCCTTTATTAACTTTTATTTGCTCATTAGGGACCTTGGATTATTCAAGTCAAGTTAAATCATCACTGTGTCAGCTACCTCTGTGTATCCAATCACTTCAGGCTCCCTACTTTAAGATAAGAATGAGATTCATCTTGCTACAGATTAATGATGAGTAGGAAAAAGGAAAACAAGATAAAAATATTAGATGCACTGATCAGTTGTAATTTACAGACTATACTCAAGAATTTCAGTGTGACAAATGTTACTTTGATCACTGGTGTCTCAGTTTTATTTTGATGTCCTCAGTTTTGAGCAGCTGAGAAACTGTGTGTTCAGGTTGTCAGCATAAACTTAAAATAATACAAATTAGTGAAGATTTAAACACTTGGGACTTTTTAGTTCAAAAACATTATTTAGAGAGGACTTGATGGAAGTTGACAAAGTTATGAAATGATATAATCAAAAGAAAGACAGAAAATTTGACCCTTAATGATAGAACCAGTGACATGGATTGATAGGGCAGAAAAGGCAACAAACACATCATTGTTCAACTTGTAATTAACCTGTGGGACCCATTGAATATTATGGTGATCGCTAACTTACAGAGTATGCATAGGACAGAGTTAGAAATCTAAAGCACTCCTGGATCCGAACCTCCAGTTTGCCCAAAGTGATAGTAAGGCACTTTACCTGATGTAAAAATGGTCACTTCACAAAAGCAAGATAGAGTTTATCTGTGTTTTCAATCTTGCAAAGTGGCAACCTGGATTTATTCTTTAATAGCTAGATATAGCTGGTGTAACCGTTGTCATACAGTATTGCTGTTTGGATTGGAAAGTGGAAATTGGCTGTTAGGGTCTCAGAATGAAGAATTGGATTCAGTCCCCATCAAAAAGAAAATTAGTGAGAATTTAGCTGTTCTTTTATTTTTTTTTAATTCTGTGCACCTGCACACAGTTATTCTTTATAGTCCAAAGGAACAAAACACAATTTCAGATCAATATATTTTAAGCCTACCTTTAAAAATAGCTATAAAAATCATTACATTCTAATTCAGAATAATATTAATATTAACACTAAATGCTAGATATCTGCACACTTTGCTTCACAAAAAGAATAACAAGTAAATTGTGTTGTGGCATGTTGATTTGATTTAATTTGAGGGCAGATCTTCAGGTCAGAGAGATGTCATGCATACCTAAGTACAGAGCAGGTCACTCATTGCTTTGTCTGACTGGGAGACATGCAAGATGCATGAAAAGAAGACATGTGAAAACTCAATACATAGCCAGGTTGAAATTTGAATCCATGCATGCAGGGTGAGAATAGCTTTTGTCTTTTCATCTGCCTGAAAATGTTTTTTTTAAAAAAAATTTAAAAAACACCGTAACTGTTTACAATATATCTGGATGACAGGGAACTTTAAAGAATTTGTAAAAAAGTAGGGAAAGTCTGAAATTAAAAAATAAATGAAACCAGGGAATGGCTTTGTAATTGGTTGACTGGCTGAACCCAAAGAGTGCTCAGCAATGGCTCCTCTCCATCCTAGAGAGAATTGACCAGTGGGGTGCCACAGGGTTCTGTCCTGGGCCCAGTGCTATTCAACATCTTTATCAATGACTTGGATGAAAGAATAGGGGCATGCTGACCAAATTTGAAGATGACACCAAATTAGGAGGAATAGCTAATACCCCAAAGGAGAGAATCAACATTCATAATGACCTGAATAGATTAGAAAGCTGCGCCAAAGCTAACAAAATGAATTTCAACATAGAGAAATGTAAGGTACTGCAGTTAGGGCAGAAAAATGAAATGCATAGATATAGGATGGAAGACACCTGGCTTAATGAGACTACATATGAAAGGGATTTAGGAGTCCTAGTAGACCACAAGTTGAACATGAGTCAACAGTGTGATCTGGCAGCTAACAAGGCCAGTGTGATTTTAGACTGCATCAATAGAAGTATAGATCAAGGGAAGTAATAGTGCTACTCTACTCTGCTTTGGTCAGGCCTCACCTGGAATACTGTGTCCAGTTCTGGGCACCACAATTCAAAAAGGATGTCGGAGTGTGTCAAAAGGAGGGCGACTAAAATGGCAAAGGGTCTTGAAACCATGCCTTATGAGGAGAGACTTAGGGAGCTGTGGATGTTTAGCTTGGAGAAGAGAAGGTTAAGAGGTGATATGATAGCCCTGTTTAAGTATTTGAAGGGATGTCGTATTGAGGACGGAGCAAGCTTGTTTTCTGCTGCTCCAGAGAATAGGAATAGGATTCTAATCAACTAAGCAGCAATTACCAAAACTGGCAAAGGGGTGATTGAATGGGGAAAAAATCATTCAAATATTGCAATCTAATACTTAGGTAGTGTGTTAAGAACCCCAGACGTGAATATATATTACACCAAATATATCTTACAGCAAAGAACAGATCAACATACATAAAGGACCAATGTGGCCTCTCACCCCTGACCATTGCCCGCCCCAATTTAAGACTATTTTTCAAGAAACCGTTTGTTTTTCCAGGCTGTTAGCTGGAGGACTCTTGCTGACAAGATGGAGCCCTTAGAGAAGCAGAACTTACACAAGGGTGGAAATTTTGCAGACACAAAGTCATGAATTTTGAACTTTATTTATTTAATCTGAGCTAGGAGAATAGATGATGTATGATAAAGAATAAAAAAATCAGGGTGAATTGACTTTTTGCTTACAATAAAGAAACACATCAGAGAAGACAGGTCAGAGTTTTTATCATGGAGTCTTTTAAAGCTACAGTATGAGTATGATATCTTCCTTTCTACATGTGGCTGTGCTTTATTTTAATATATATATATAGCTCAGTAGCTGAAAAGTTTAACTTATAGAAACATCTCACATCCCCAAGCAGTACGATCTGTTTCCTTGTAATGAGAGTGAGCATTAGAGATTATCAGTGTCACTGGAGTATCCAATACTGTCATTCGATAAAGCCCATTTTCATCCTTTCACAAATCCATAATTTCTTATGTAATTTATAATTTATTGTGTAAATTATTCCATTTGCCATTGGATTAACTGCTGTACTAGTTATTCTACAGTCTGTTTCACAGGCACATTGTGACTTCCTGGGATACGTCCTTCTTTGGCCAGTTATTCTTCTAGCAATTGTACAAGTACTTCAGGACAGAAACAACACTCCACCCCTTCCAGCAGTATAATATTGGATACAACCAATTTTTATTTACAGATATAGACATAAAACAGAATATATTGGAGATGATCAGATTCCTAAAGTAGGCAGTATAATGATTCATTATGCATCAGATCCCCAAAGAATAGCAACTTCAATTTCCTACACTGTTCTTCCAGTTTTAACTCTTGTTTCCTAAATGCACAGCTGTTTCCCTCTGTGTGTGTTCATCTTTAAAGTACTGGGAGGTGATACCCTAAACGAAGAAACAAATGGAAAAACACTGAGTTTAGGGGAGATAATAGGTAGAACTGGGCTTGAAAACTGCAATTCCCAAAATAATACAAAACTATAACAATTCCTCTGCGTCTCACACCTTGTATAGAAATGAATACACACAATATTATTATAATTACAGAGTGCACAGACAGAGGCTTGG
>NC_056525.1:190677266-190681606 GCF_019175285.1 Sceloporus undulatus | reverse complement strand
CCAAGCCTCTGTCTGTGCACTCTGTAATTATAATAATATTGTGTGTACTCATTTCTATACAAGGTGTGAGACGCAGAGGAATTGTTATAGTTTTGTATTATTTTGGGAATTGCAGTTTTCAAGCCCAGTTCTGCCTATTATCTTACTAAGTGTGGCTTACAAGCCAGAATAAGCCTCACAGCAGGTTTTAGCTCTTATTTTAGTATTTAACATATTGTTCTAATAAAATTATAGTTTTTTTTAGCTTCATTCTCCCCTAAACTCAGTGTTTTTCCATCTTTAAAGTACAACAAACTGCTTCTTAACTTTTTCCTTTTTTGAAGCATGCAGCATTTTAAAGGCTAGAAAGAAAGGTTATGACACTAAAAGACTGTGAACCTTTTTTGTTTCTCTTTATGTTTCACATTACATGAAACCAAAGCTCTATCCCCTTCTGCAAATTTGCCATATCTATCAATAATGCATTTTAATAACTGTGTCCTAAATCAGTTGTTAGTTCCCAACTAAGATAAAGCCACCGAATCAATGAACCTTACTTAAGTGTAGGTTTTCCAGTTTCCCATTGATTTAATAGGACTAGTCTAGTTGAGATTAACACTGGGATTTAGGTCTATGTACCACAAACTGCTACTATCAAATTGGCTTTTGTATAATGAAATAGGAGTCAGTGTGATGTAGTGGTCTGAGCATTGGACTGTGACACTAGAGACCAGGCTCAGAATCCCAGTTCATCCATGTAAACCCACTGGATGACCTTGGTCAAGTCACACTCTCTCAGCGTCAGAAGATGACAACAGCAAACCCCCTCTGAAGAAACTTGCCAAGAAAACCCTGTCACTGTAAGTCAGAAACAATTTGAAGGCACGCAACACACATACACAATGAAATAAAGGGCAGGAGCAGGAGCAGCAAGTCCTTTTTTCTTTCAGCATTTAACTAGTACAGTAACAGATTATTAGCCTAGCATAAAGCAATATAAAGTCTTCACTTTGTGCCCTCCAGGACAGCCCAATACACTGTCATTGATGTGTGCCTTCAAGTTGTTTCCAATTTATGGCCACCCTAAGGGGAACCTGTCTTTGCAAAATCTGTTTGAGGGGACTTTGTTTTTACAGCCAAGAGAGTGTCTCATGTCAGTGGTTTCCATTGTCTGAGCGGGGATTCAAACCATGTTCTACAGAGTCCTAGTTCAACATTCAAACCAGTGCACCACATCATGCTGGTTCTCCATTAAATCCATTTGTTGTGGTTGTGATGTGCATTCAGTACACATTCCATTTTCCCATAGACATTGACAGATAGGAAACTTTGGTAATAATAATAATAAAATAATACATTTTATTTATAGTTCCTACCTCTCCCTGCGGACCAAGGTGGGATTAGAACAAAAAAATCAACAAAACAAAATACAAGATACAATATTATCTAAAAATACAAGCAATAAAACAGACAGCAGTACTGCTACCAATCATTAAAATGGCCAAATCATCATCTGTTTTCCATGCTATCAAATGAGAAGTGGGAGTGTTCTTTGGAATCAGCTATAGAAGATCAGATGGGTATGCCTATTGGAAGAGATCCGTCTTAAGTGCCTTCTTAAAGGCTTCTAACGTGATAACTTTGAGTATGAACTTATTTCGGTCTTCCCTAGCAGTTACCAAATTTCCACAGTTTCATATCAGAAATGATTTATTTGAAAAAAGGAAAACGTTTGTTAAAATATGTTTTCAACAGCTGTGTAAACATAGGGCTTATAAAGAGGATAAAGCTACTACCATAATACAGTTGCAGTTATATATATTTAGCAAAAATGCATGCTATATATCTTAATGTATTTCTGCTTCTCCCGCACAGGTAGTGTTCCTGGAGGACTGCATACTTAATAACTAAATATTAACTTGCATACCAAATAACTGAGTTCATATATTGAAAACTAAAATGTAGCACAAATGTTAACTAGTTTTACCCCCCCCAGGATTAAAACAATTTTCTGGCTATACAGGTTTCCTATGTTCAAATCAATTCTTCTCTGAGTAATGTAATTATTTAAAGGACTGTATATATTTTGTTTCAGACGATCATTCTCGAGTGAGACTGCAGCTCATTGAAGGGGATTTAAACTCAGACTACATCAATGGAAATTATATTGATGTAAGTATACACTTATCAAGGCAAGATAAAGTATGTAGGAATTTTTTAGAGTATGATTGCTAAGAAAAGAAGCAAAAGAAGAAAGAGAAAGAAGAGAGAAAGAAGAAAAGGAAAGAGCAAACACATAGGATAGGAACAAGAGCTAAGCATATACTCTTATAAGTTGTCCATATTTCCAAAAATACATTTTTAAGGGGAGGCGGGTTTCTATATAGTACACATTCACAAATAGCTAAAGCAAAATGATCTTCTCATCATTGAATGATAGGTGGTGTGTGTTTATTTTTCAGTCATTCAAAAGTCAAAGAACTTAAGATCCAACCAGGTTCATCCTTAGATCCCACACTAAAGGAGTATTTTATAACAATAAATATTATTATTAAAAGAAAGATAATTCACTTCTTCATTGTTTAAAATTATTTCAAGTACATGATCTGCCAGGTGCAAAACACTGCAACAACAACAAAAGCATAGTTAGGAGAACCCACAAGCCTATTTACATTGACATTAAAGCAACCAAAGATTTGCTAATAAAAAAATTAAACCAGTCATTTCCTAAAGCTTCTTCGTGTTGAAGTGGAAGCTTGCCAATAATTTTATCTGGCTACTTTTTGTCCTGAAGCTATTGAGGACTAAAAAAAAAAGTTATTTGCACTTTCTGTCAACAGTGTGGCGTAATTCTTTTTAAAAGGGAGCTATTTGCATATTAATGTGACAAAACTCTGTAATTCCTAATGCAGTGACTTGCAATCTCTTGTCATATCTGCACTTTTAAGCAGCCTTCAAAGTACAGTCTGCATCTGTTAAGCAGGACTTCTAATGCAAGCAAGACATTTCATTAAATATGTACACTGTTTAATTATTGAAGACTGCTTCTTTGTTCATTCTGCATCATGTTAACTTAATGTTTTACATTAGAATAAATTCTTTAAGAGACAACATTTTGGGGACACTGAAAGAATGAAATCAAAATCAAAGAAGAATCAATACCATTTTAAACCAAAATTCTGCAGAAAAATTTAAGAAATTGCCATGTTTGCACAAACCCTAAAGTCTAATAACTGATAATTACCAAGTCATCTTAACTAAACTTATCAATATTGTTTTTGCCTTGTTTAGTTACATCTTGCGATCAGTTTCTTGTATATATATCACTGGTTATGTCAAAAAGTGAATTTAGATTCCTTTTTTGATGAATTGAAAAGATAGATTGGTTGGTTAGTTGATTAAAGCAATTCTTTTTTTTAAAAAACCCACAAGAGTTTCAACAAGCCATTTTTCTCTTTTACTTAATAGTCTCACTATAGAGGACTACATATTTTGGCTTGTCATAAACTGGATACATTAAATGGTCGCTAATTTAGATATAAACCTAAGCTGATACTTGCTTAGCTAGGACATCAGTACTTAGAATGCAACATTGCAGATAAATAATAATTCTTTTATATTCCAAGTCTTCATGCTGTATCACTCCTAAGTATTAACAGTTTGGTGTATTTCTGGCCTACAAGTGTATGTTCCTAATGCCAAGTGGCCATGCTGAAGCCACTTATATGCTGTTCCATGCGGCAGCATTCACCACGTGCCAAACCATTTGTTACCTTGGTTTACTTGTGTTTGAGCAAGTGTTTTCATGTCAACACATTCTTTGTTTGGTACTTTGTGGTGGTGTGGAAAATATTCCTTAGTCTGTTTGAGGAATCAACCACCACAAATGGGACAATTAAAGATATTCTCAAAAGGTGGAGATGTGTTATGACCTGGCAAAAACTCTTGTTTCCATGACCTCTTGTCGCTCCCTTATAATGATTACAGGTTCATGTTTTGATTTGTTTACTGGTATAGATTTATGAAAAACACATTTGAATTTAATATAGATAATATAATTATAAAACTGTATATATATTTTCCAGCGATGGAGAGAAGGCATCCTTGATGTATGGGTTAGACCCTATGGCTCGCTCTAGGTCAGGCAGGAAGTAGACAAAACTTTAGAGGCGTGTCCACAGGATAGGACTAACCCCCAAAGCAAGTTTCAGTTTCGTTTCTGCCTCTGCTCTGGTCAGACGCTTTCAGATCAGCTCTGCTGCTTTTCCTCCTCTATTTCTTTCAACAACAACTTTATTTCTCTCCTGCTCCTTTTGCCTCTGCCTCCTATCTGTCCCCTCTCCTGTCTCTTTGGACTGCCA
>NC_056525.1:190665062-190677241 GCF_019175285.1 Sceloporus undulatus | reverse complement strand
CGCAACCAAGGTGCTTAACAATGGCTCTTTTCAGCCTGGGGAGAGTGACCAGTGGGGTCCCACAGGACTCTGTCCTGGGCCCAGTGCATTCAACATCTTTATCAATGACCTGGATACAGAATGGGAGCATACTTATCAATGGCAGTGACACCAAATTAGGAGGATAGTTAATACCCCAGAGGACAGGATCAACATTCAAAACAATCTGATGACTAGAAAGCTGGGCCAAAGCTAACAAAATGAAATTCAACAAGAGAAATGTAAGGTACTGCATTAGGGCAGAAAAAATGAAATGCACGATATGGATGGGAAGACCATGGTTGAATGAACGTACATGTGAAAGGGATCTAGGAGCCAAGTAGCCAATAAGTTAACATGAGTCAACAGTGCGATGCAGCGCTAAAAAGGCCAATGATTTTAGGCTGCCTCAATATAAGTATGTGTAGATCAAGAGAGTAATTGTGCCACTGTATTCTGCTCTTGTCAGGCCCCACCTGGAATATTGTGTCCAGTTTGGGCACCACAATTCAAAAAGGACATTGAGAATGGAGAGTGTCCAGGAGGGCGACTAAATGGTGAAAGGTCTGGAAACCATGCCCTTGAGGAATGACTAGGGAGCTGGGATTTTAGCTGAGAAGAGAAGGTTAAGAGGTGATATGATAGCCCTGTTTAAATATTGAAAGGATGTCATATTGAGGAGGAGCAAGCTTGTTTTCTGCTGCTCCGAGAACAGGACCCGGAACAATGGATGCAAGCTCCAGGAAAAGAGATTCCACCTCAACATTAGGAAGAACTTCCTTCAGTAAGGGCTGTTCGACAGTGGAACAAACTCCTCGGAGTGTAGTGGAGTTCCCTTACTTGGAGTCTTTAAGCAGAGGCGGATGGCTATCTGTCGGGGATGCTTTGATTTGGATTTCTGCATGGCAGGGGGGTGGATGGATGGCCCGTGCGGTCTCTTCCACTCTATGATTCTATGATTCTATGATTAGAAAAATAGAATAACATTTGTAGCCCTTTACAGTCTTGTCTTGCTAGCTTTCCATATTTCAGTGAGAAGAACATTACTCAGGAAGCTAGAGGTTGCAACCATAAATTAATACTATATCCTAATAGTCTCAATCCCAGAAATACAATTTTGTTTGACCACTTCACTGCAATTCTGCTTCGTTTGTAAGGCAGGTCTTATGTATTTCAATGTGCACACTACCTTCTGGCCTACTTTTCTGGGCAGATTGTTTTCTGCTCAGGTAAAAAAACAATTACTTTTCTTGTTGCATAAATTACACAAAGAGAGGTGTTTTGTTTTTGCATGAAGACAGTAACCTATGAAGTGGTCCCTCATATCATATAATCAGCATTTCAACTCTTAGAAATAAAAACAAAAGAAAAGAAATATTTTCTCTGCATTTCATTAATTTTGCTGGTCTGTGTCTTCAAATAAATTTGTTTATCAATTCAGAGGTGAAATGATGTCAATAATTCACCAGAGCCTGCCAAATGTTTTTCTCTGCCAAAAGCCCACTCCATATAATGCCTTTTATTATGAATTTATCCACCATACTCAAGGAACAAAGCAAGGAAAGCTAAGTTTTGATTGTTTATCTAGAATACATTAGCACCATTTTGGCAAAGATATTGACATGTTTGCAGAACTGTAAGCCTTCCCTTTTGTAAAACAGGTTACAAGAATCTGTATTTTAGGAACAGGTTGTGAATTCTTGCCTTGATTGCTGTTTTAATTTCCAAATGATACAATCGTGTCACCTGAAAGTCACTTTTGGGAAAGTGAAATATGATTAGGTTTATGTATATTTCATGTCAGTTGGGGTAAAATATGCAGCTATTTTGCTCACAAAATCATTTGTGCTTAAACATAAAAGGAGCCCTGCTGAATCAAACCAAAGGCATATTTAGTATACCATTCTGTTCATATCATCATCTATGAAAATCCCACAAATAGGAGATGAATGCATTGACAATTTCCTTTCTGTGTCACCCAGTATTATCTTCCGTGTATTTGTCCTATTCCGTTTTAAGGTTGCCCTGGCTAGATGGTAGCTATAATTACATCTTGTGGTAGTGAGTTCCACTATTTAACTTCAGGCAGAGTGAAGACGTACTTTCTTTTATCTGTCCTGAATACTTCCCTGTTCATTCTCAGATGACTCCAGTTTCTAATATTAGGAAAGAGAAACAAAATCTTCCTATCCACTTTCTTCACACCGTGCACAGCTTTACACACCTCTATCCTTCTTCTTTCATCATTTTTAAAAGCTAAACATACCGAAACATTGTAACCTGCCTTGATAAAAAATGCTGTAGTCCAGGGAGGAGCAATGGCAGCCTCCTGATATTGTTAAATTGTAACTTGCTCACCATTGGCTTTGCTTGCTAAGGAGCGATGGGAGTTGTGGTCTAACAACATATAGAAGGAAACAAAGGCACATTACAGACTGCCCCTTTGGGGCGGCCTGTAGGCGTGCCTTTCCCCAGTGTATTGGGGCTTCAGTGGCCAGAACGGTAGCCGCTGAGGCCCCAATCCGCCACTTTCTGGGCCACGGGGAAGCGGCAAAAGGCTGCTTCCCCACAGCCTGGAAAGGGGTTTCCTTGGGGCTTCAAGCCCCAAGGACACCCCGCGGTGGTGGGGAGGAGGAGAAAGGGGCCGCTTGGCCCCTTTTCCCCTTGCGTAGCTGGGCGCAGCCGTCTGAAGGCTGTGCCCAGCGACGCAAACCAGGAAGGAGCTCCATGCTCCGAGGAAAGGGCGTGTTAAGCGCCCTCATGTGGAGCGATGGCGTCACGTCCGCGCTGCCTCATTTGGAGGCGGCGCGTTCGTGACACCATCATGGCGGCAGCCGTGTGGAATGGTCACTGCCATTTTGTGCGCGCTCCGCGCATGCTAGAGTTAGGGGGGGTACGGAAGCACCGCCCCTTCCTAACCCTAGTACGCGCTCCGCACGTATTTTAATGGCGGTCTGTAACCCGCCAAATTGCCCATCCTTGCTCTAATCTCCTGATCATTTGGATTGCAAAGTTGACTTGATCATGTGGGACCCTGGGAGGGCATGAGGTGCTTAACATGGAAGAGAAAGCAATCTTTCAGGTCATCAGTTCCCAGGTTGTTTTGAGCTGTAACCTCTAGCAACAAGACATTAAATGTGATCTGACAGCACATTGCCCATCCCTTTAACTCGTAGTCCCATGAACTCAGTGACTTCAGTCTTAAGCATGCTTTCTTGGAATTCACTTTTGCTTATTCCACATGTGGCTATTTGAGATTTTGAGGAATGACATGTCACGAGTCTTCTGGAAGAGTATTATGGATAGGAAAAAGGTCATTCCCAATATTAAAAAAGAAAAGAAAAGAAAGGTCATTGCTCATGGAGATGAGTTCAGCTTCTCCATGACATGATACATTTCTGTCTATAAGACATTTCTTCTTTAAACCACAGGTGGGATTTCTAAAGCCCTCCAGATGTTGTTGGACTGTGCTTCTTAACAGCCTTAGATTAGTCAATGGTAAAGAATGCTGGGAACTGTAGTTCAAGAACATCTGGAATAACATCCCAGCTTTATATCATGTAATATTCAAGCATCAATATATCCACTTGCATTCTAAAATGAGAGAAACAATTTGCAAAAGCCGGGCGTAAAGGTTCCTTTCTGCTTATCAGGGTTATTTTATGAAATGCAGTTTTACATGTCTCTAGACCTTTGCTTTATTTATAGCTCAATTAGGTAGAAAAAAGAATAAAAAGATTGTATCCCAGGGAATGTGTCAATAGGTCTGGTATTTCTCCAAGTCTAAGGAATTTAGGCAGCAGCTTTACAGAGACAGATTGTAGGTGAAACAGAAAGATCAAGTGTACTTTGACAAATCACTACTTCTCCCACCCGTCTCTAAAGCACAACAGAGGATTAGTCTTTCAAACTCTCCCATTGAGGTTGGTTCAGCCCCCAGTCTAGTGACCTGAGTCTCAGGCATGAAAAATGTTTTCCTGCTGTAAAATGAGATGCAAAAGCATAATGCACAGCAATGATTTTCACAAGCCACAAGCGGGTTTGTTGCATTTTATTTAGGCTTTCCATACTAATGTTGAAGCATTGGCTCCCATGGAACTGACAGCTTCTTAAGGTTTACCAGAGTTTACATATGGCATTTATTTTCTCTAAAATCCTTTTGTATATTTTAGATGACACACCTCTGAGGGCTAACTCTCATCAGATGCTTTCACCCAGAGGAATATTGTTTTGATGCCAATGAACACTTAGTGATATATGCTAATGTTTTAAAAGTATTTGATAACATCTGAAATATAATAAGGATGTATTCAAAATGTGCTACTGCATTTTAAATTATATTTTATTTATTTTATTTTTTATTTATTGAATTTAAATCCCATCTATCTCCCAAGATGGGATTCAAGATGTTTGTGGCTAAAGGCATAGGCTTTAGAAACAGGAAAAGAATAGAATCATGAAGTTAGAATGGGCCAAGGATGTATCTGTACTGCAGAATTAAAGGAGTTTGACACTTCTTTAATTGCCATATGACTATCCTGTGGAATCCTGGGACTGTAGTTTGGTGAGACAGCAGAGCTCTCTGACAGACCAGGCTGAATACCTCACCAAAATACAAATCCCAGAAGTCCACAGAATGGAGCCATGACAATTAAAATGGTGTCAAACTGTTTTAATTCTGCAGTGTGGATTCATCCCAGTTTCTGACAGAGCTGGAAATTAGCTCATTTAATTTGTTAAGGTATTGATGAACCAGATTTCTCAATTAACACTAACACTGGCATTAGAATTTGTTAGAATTCATGAGGTTCAGTGCTCCTTCTTTGTCACATTCAGGACAACAAGAGTAGATGAAAAGAAACAGAGTATTATGCTATGACAGACAAACACAACTATTTCTTTGAAAACTGCTACAGCTAAAGCATTCTTCCTTTACCTCTCCCACTCAGAGTTTTGATAAGTTTTGTCATTCTGAAACAAAAATTCTGAACCATAGATTAATGTCCTTATAGTGTACATTCCAAAGGATGAAAGCTCATGCTGCCAACTTCTTTCTTTCTGTTAGTCTCAAAGGTGCTACAAGATCTCTCTACATACTTGTAGTATACAATAAGAGAAGAAGAGAAACACCACTTTACATTACTGTAGTTTTTGAATGTATGGCATACAATATCTGTATTGTCTATATAACAACTAATTAAAGGTGTAACCCCAACAGTTGCAATTTCCCAGCATTTTGAAGCTAAAATGAACATGGAAAGCTCCATTACGTTTTGAGAGCACAACCTGAAATATACAAAGTAAGAAACTAAGTGGGAAAAGAATGCATTTCATATCATGATTTAAGAGATATCACACACAGTTTAGAAAGGCAGGGATTCATATATAATTTTAGGAAAGCACAAAAGTATATGTAATTCCCTGCTACAAGGAAACTGCTGTGGTAAAATTTTTAGTGATCTCAACAGTGTGATTAGAAACCAATATAAGATTACGACACTAATTGCCAGCTGGTTATGCCAAACGTCACCTCAGTTTCCCAACTTTTGGTGACCCTCTGCACTGCTATTTTATGACTGTTGGATATAAGTCATTTTCAGCAATATTTAGAGATCCTTTGAACTAGAAAGTTTGAGATGCTCTGAGGTACACAGTAGATTGGTGCTTCTTAAGTTATCTGATGACAGGTTTTAGCATCCCCCCCAATGTGCCAAGGGTCAGTACCATGGTCATGGCCTGTGGATACAATTGTTTCTTTCTTTCCTAGAAGCTCTGTGGCACTGATCCACAGACCAACATTTTGAGCAGCATTGCTGTAAAGAATCCTCCAAAGAGTGACTCAGATGACATACTATCTTTCACCTTTGATCTCATTCACTGTGGCTGTTGAAAACAAGGGAACTTTAGGTGGATTTTAGGTGGATATGTTTGTCAGGTACATCATCAATCCTGTGATTTGCAGCAGCAGACAGGTTGAAAAAAGAGCTGCACAGCCTACTGCCTTCAATCTGTCTGCTGCTGCAGATCACAGGATTGATGATGTACCTGACATATGGCCTCTGGTTGTTCTTTAAGGCTGGAGAGATTCACCCACTTTTCCAACCATCCAGCCATTTGACCATCTGGGCACTGGATGACTGGAAATACATTTCTCTGACTTCTGTTTTCTTGGTACCACCTCTAACAAGAGAAAAACAGCAATGTAAGTGGAGACAGATGAAGGATATGAAAGAGAGTGGAGATCGTTCCCTCCACCCAGTCCCTAGATCTCATTGAGCAGTACGGGAAGGTTTAATAGCAAACTCTATATGAGGAGATTCTGCATGTGTTGGTTTATGTATGACATCTAGCCCTATAGTTAACAATGGATTTGGTCTTCTAGGACAAAAAGTTTAGGTAACAAAGGACTTTGTGACCTTACAAGGGCCAGAAACATCCTGGCTCTCAGAGGAAATTCCTTTTTGTGTTGCTAATGGGATTTAAATTTGATCTCCTGGACTTTGGAATTCTTTCTTCCCAGTGCCCCATGTCCAAAAGGAGGCGGCTGCCTTCATACCATCTCAACTCAGAATAACACCAACATCTTGACAAAACGCAGGGCTGTGATTAACATTGTCATATCCTCACCCCCGGGTTTGATTCATAACACCTTTGGCTGATGAAGGAGGCAATGGAGCTTCAAAAACATGTGACATGTATTTTATGGATTTTGGTTGGCCCAGTAAAAGTATCACTATTTTGTGAACTTTGGGTGTTATTCTACTTTCTGATCCAACATGGTTCAGCTCCTTCTTTCTTTAGACCAATGATTTCTCAAATAGTAGTTTAGCACCAGCAGTGGATTGTATGGATGACATGACTCAATGTTTTATGCAGAAGAAAGTTCCAGAATTCATAAATAGGTCTTGAACAGCTGTGGAACTTTTGTATTGCACCATGCAATTTGTAAATATGGTACTTATTGTCTCTGAATGCAATATATGTTTTTGTTTGAGGTGTTCACGTTGGATTTCATATGCTTATATAAGCACACTAAGTGATGTGTTTGTCACCTTTATAAAGATCAGGGCTACTTTACAAAGACTGGGACTAAACAATAATTCTCCCTTTACAACATGGTCCTATATATGTTTATATTAACTCTAGTGTTAATCCCTGCTAGAATAGAACCACAGAATCAGTGCTAACTTGGTAAATTAACATATGTGTAAATCCATTTAACTCAGCAGGCATATACTACCTCTTTGTTTCTAGTAGTTACAATACAATGAACTCAGTAGCCTTAATCCAGGTCTCTAAATTTTCGGAGCTTAATCCACAGAAAATAGATTCACGAAACCAGTCCTAAGGAGTATCATAGTAAAAGAGGTTAAGGAGAAAACATACTAAACTCTTAAAGAAAAAAGCACATAATGGCAGTGTTTAAGTGAAAACAAAACTAATAACGTGTTGGCTTGAAAGAAAGTCCTTCTCTGCCTGCAACAAATAGGGGCATCATAACATAGCATCAAAATCAGAAGTGGAAATTGATGCTTCAGTTTCAAATTCCTTTAATAATTCATTACTTGTCTATATATCTCTGGTGGATTGGTTACAGGAATAAATATGATTCTCTTTGTTAGAGAAGGAAGCCTACGTGAACATCATAATTTGTACATGATATTTTATTCAGAAAGTACTGTAATGTGATTGTGTAATTCCAACTCAACAGAAGAATTAGCCTGTCGTAAACAAAGAAGCTATCAAGTGAAAGTCTTTGCAAATGTTTTCTTAGTTTTCGTAGTCTGATTATACAAATGGATTTAAATATTACACGATTAGGTTAGTAAGAGATGCTGTTAAATTTCTTAGGTATATAATTTGGGGGTCATTGTGCATTTTTCTTCAGTGATGGCAACAGAAATTATTGATTACTAGTGCCAGTTTTGATAGTGATAATATTCATGATGACAGAAACACAACATATTATTTCTGTCTATTAAAACACCAACCACATGGAGTGTAGCACTGGACAATTGTAACAGTCCGGCAGGTAACTCAAGGAAATATGAAAACAGAACATATAACTGAGCTGTAGACAGACTGCCCTTATGCCAGTGGAATGGCCTATTACGTGTTCACCATGGGAAAGTATGGGAAAACAAACATACAGAAGGTATAAAAACATAAAGAAAATGGCACCCTTCAGAAAAAGGGGCCCTGAAAATGTACAGTCCTCCATGAATTGTAGTCTAACAACTAGAGGGCCATATGTTCCCACCTAGTAGACAATAATTGCCAAAGAGTTGTTATGCTTTGGACAGAAGAATAGCAGGTGGAGTGTTCCATGTAGTAGTTGACACGTTTGCTATCCTTGCTATCATCTCTCATGCAATGTGCCACTTGAGAATAGGACTGCACCCTTAAACATTCTATAGTTTCAGCAGATAATTCGGTTGCTATAAATTGAAGGCACAGAACAAAAAAAAATCCTATGGAGGATTCAAGAATAGACACTGGGAACCAATATTCTTCTGAAAAATGAGTCACTGTTTTCTAAAGTAAATTTAAAGCCAATTGTGAACTCTGTTATTTCCCATTTCCAAATGGTAGAAAATTGCAGAAAGGGAGCTTCAGGATAATATCTGTTGACCTCATGGATTTTATCTTACTGCATGAATCATGCTATACAAGATTCTTCTGAAATTATTATACTAAATATGTGCCGATTAATCAGTGATTTCATGATGATGTGACAGTCTGGGAACTGTATTTGGGTCACA
This sequence comes from Sceloporus undulatus, assembly GCF_019175285.1. Classification (NCBI taxonomy): domain Eukaryota; kingdom Metazoa; phylum Chordata; class Lepidosauria; order Squamata; family Phrynosomatidae; genus Sceloporus; species Sceloporus undulatus. The sequence goes on along the minus strand of NC_056525.1, from coordinate 190,668,461 downwards.
GAGGATCAAATTTTAGCCTTGTTTGAAGGAACTATGGACGGTAATATAGCTTGATATATTCCAGAATGGTGAGAGATAAGCCTATCGCTGGTTTTTGTCTATCTCATGTTGTTTGAGTAGTCTTTGACCCATGGCGACCTCATGAACGAGAGACCTCCAAGTTACCCTATCATCATGAGCCTGCTCAGGTTTTGCACACTCAGGTCTGTGGCTTCCCTGATTGATTCTATCAATCTAGAGTACAGTGTTCCTTTCTTCCTACTGTCCTCCACCTTACCAAGAATGATCATCTTTTCTAGTGAGTTCTGTCTTCTCATTATATGGCCAAAGTATGACAGCCTCAGTTTAGTCATCTTGGCTTCTAGGAAGAGCTTGGGCTTGATTTGCTCTATGAGCCATTTATTTGTCTTTTTAGCAGTCCACAGTATCCACAGAATTTTTCTCCAACACCATATTTCAATGAGTTGATTTTATTCCAATCGTCTTTCTTCACTGCCCAGATTACACAAACAATACATAGTGATGGAAAATTTGATGGTGTGTACCATCCTAATTTTAATATTCAGTAATATGTCTTTACATTTCAGGATCTTGTTCCTTCATCATTGCCTCTCTAAGTCCTCATAGCACTATAAAACTAAAATTTTGGTCATATAAATGCAAAGGACAAATAATATTTAGTTGCTGAGTGCTGGCTTCTCCTGAAGGCCTCAACATGCTAGTCATATGGAAGAAGGTTTCCTTATCTCAGATCTCAGATTTAAAAAGATTCAATTCAGTTTTACAACTGCAATGTACCAGTATTTTCTTGTCATTGTTCTGAAGCAACCCCAATAATCTTTGGATATAGGGGCCACAAAGATGGCAATAAGGTTGTCATATCATCGAGATGGACAGATTTTGCCTGGTTCATAGCCATGCCACCCACTAGCTGTTTGAATCATCATCTGACCAAGATTTCATTATTATTATTTTTTAAAAAACAAGTCTTGTATGAGCCGAGTTATTGGTCAAAATGTCCAGTCCCTGTTCTGTTCAATTGTTTTGCAAGGAACAAGCCCTCCTCTCCCTGTCTTTGAATCTGTTTAGCCAATGACTGAGGTCTCACACATGTGACTGACATTTGTGAACATCCTCTCTCAATTCTGCTCCAAGTTCCCTGGACAGAAGTTACAACCAGGGACGTAGCCAGGGGGGGGATTCTTGGGGTCCGGACCCCCCTTCCATTAAAAAAACGAATGGTGTGTGCTGCTGCGCCGCTGCGCTCAAGCCCCATTATAATGGTGGCACTTAGTCTGGACCCCCCCTTCCTAAAATCCTGACTACGTCCCTGTTACAACTCTGGGAAAATCTAGCTTTTGGAAAATTGTGTGTGTGTGTGCGCACGCGCACACACACACACACACACACACACACACACACACACACACACTCACAATTTCTGTTGCAGCTGATGCTTAATTTTACATATGTAAGTTTCCTGTAAATGTAAGGTCTTCTAACTAGCAGAAATCTGAACTCATTTTAAAGAAAAATAAGATGGTTTATTGATCCTTTTCCCTTGAAAAGATACCTTCTGAAAACATAAACATATTGATAGGGCTGAAAGCTAAATATTGACTTGTTATTAAGATTGTAGATAATCTTCTCCATATAATGGAACAATGCTTGCTTTTAAAATCTCCAAACTATCCCAAAGGGCCTTTCTGGAAAATCCTGGAGAATGGGACATACTTTACAGTAGGCATGAGCAACTATGGGCCCTATCATGTAGCCCTAGGATTTTCCAGAGGACATATACACTGCCAAAAATGTCAAAAAATGAACAAAAATGAAGTGCCAGAAGTCAACAATTTTTAATACATATGTTTTAAATGGTGCAACCCATTTAAAGGGTTTCATTGGGAGTCTTAAAGACATCCAGAAGAAATATTTCTCTCCCCCCCCCCCCCCAGAAAAAGGGTGGTTTAGGGAATCTGTAAATAGGGAATCTGTAAATCTGCTTTCACTACATTACAGTCGGTCCTTCTTATGCATGGATTCAAGCATCCATGGTTTGAAAATGTTCCAAAAAATTATAAATTTCAAACCTTGATTTTTCCATGTTTTATAAGGGACACTATTATATATGATGGTGAACTCGCCACGGGACAGCGTGAGAGGGGCACTCCAAAGAAGAGATACAAGGACTCCCTGAAACAACATCTCAGGGTTGGCCAAATTGATCACCAACAATGTTCTGCCCTGGACTCGAATAGGGAGGCATGGAGATGCACTATCCATGATGCTGCAGCCTTTTTTGAAAGCTCACGCCGAAAGAGTCTCAAAGAGAAACGACAATGCAGAAAGAACCATAACCCAGAAACATCACCCAAGGAGATTTTCTGCTGTGCTTTCTGCAACCAGACTTGTTTATCTCGGATTGGCCTTTTTAGTCATCAACATACTTGTAGAAAGTGCAGGATGAGTCCTTCCTGAAACTTTGTTAGTGAAGAAATGCCAGAGAGAGATATTTAATGAGACTTGATCATACACGGATTTTGTTACACACAGGGGATCTTGGAACCAAACCCCAGCCTATAACAAGGGTCCACTATATTTTCATTGATATGAGTCATCAGTGTGGTAATGTCCTAATATTTCCAGGTGAGGTCCTTAGATCTGTAATCCCATGACTATGGTGCGTTACAGATGCACTGAAGCGACGTGTTAGGGTTGCCTTGGTGCCTGCTAGGGTTGAGAAGGGGCGTCCCTTCTGGACGCCCCTCAACCCTATTACGGACCCAGTCCGTAACAAATGGCGGTGCCCTGCGTCCGCACATCACACCCCGGAAGTGACGCCACAAGTGCGCAACTAGTGCCTCGCGGCATCTCTTCCGGGTTGCAGGAGGGAGCGCGATTTTCACGCTCCTTTTTTGCACCGTCCGGGAACTGCGCCTTTTGGCTGCTGCAGTTCCTGGACGGTGTAACCAGCGGCAGCAGTAGACAGCCACTTCTTGGCGGTCTGTAACCCGCCCAAGATTCCAAGAACAGCACTAACTATGGAGCTTATCCCATGAACAAATAAGCCAGTTTACCACATCCGGCTTGGATTCAGGATCCAAGATGTCCCTGGATGTTATCATACCTAAATCACCACCTATCTAGCCGGGATATTGCTGCCCAGATGCATCCTGGGTTGAAGCCTTGCTTAGCCAACACTTTTTCAAAGTCGGGGAGCTTCCAGATTGCAGGCACTTCATCCAGTACAGAATTGTGCTTAAAACTGCAGATGCAAGAACTGCCAAACATGACATTATGGAGAGGTTTTCATAAACTCTGAATGAAAGGTTATGGGAATCTTTTTAATTAAAATGGTCCGCCCTCGAAGGCTGATGGAACCCATTAGGTTCCAAGAAG
>NC_056525.1:190660526-190664962 GCF_019175285.1 Sceloporus undulatus | reverse complement strand
CTCACAGGGGAAGGAAGGAAGGAAGGGTTTTCCCAGGGCTTTGCAAATATTTCTTCAGAGAGGGGTTGCCATTGTGTTGGAAAATGTAGGAAGCAAACAGATGCTAAGAAAATCCCCCTCCTCAGATAGATAGGATTTTCCTACATGCATCTCTACTGTCTTCTATCTCTATTTGCATGCCATTTGGTCCTGCTAAATTATAGGGGCAATAAATACCTCTGCTGATTTACAAGCTAGACCCTCACAGGCTTGGCTTTGATAGTTTTGATGCAAAGAGGCCATGTTCAGTAAAGCCATGTGAACTGCCCCAATGTGCTTAGTGTGTGTTTTGGAATGGAGGGGGGGGGGTTGGGCAGAAAGGGAAGTACATTTCTGCCATCTGTTTAGGAATAATGCCAAAATGTCCTCCATTTTGAGCATGCCTAAGAAACATGCATTTATATTAACATTTTTAAAAAGCATCCAATTTTTTGGAGTGTCCTCCATTTTTAAAAAAATGTGCCCTACATTTGAAAATGTTGTCCTAAATTTGTCCTACATTTGTCCCGGTTTGGAGGTCCTGACTTATGGCAACCCTAGTTACAGTAGTCCAAATGGGATGTAATCAAGGCATGTGTCATTATAACCAAATCTGACTTATGGCTACTCTCTCACGATAAGGTTTATTGGTGGTGATTCAGCAGATGGTATATAGCAAAGAAGCTTTCCAGCTAGTTTGTTGATGGAGTCTAGTATCTCAGCTAATGGTAAAACTGGGCCTTTAAACAATTGCAGTTGGTCCTCCATAGCCATAGATTCTTTATCCACAGATTCAAACATCCACGGCTTGAAAATATTAAAAATATATATATAAATTCCAAAAACCAAACCTTGATTTTGCCATTTTATATAATGGAAAGCATATAAGTATGCGATTGTATTTCGTGGGACTTGAGCATCCACAGATTTTGGGTCCAGGAACCCAACGCCAGTGGATGTCAAGGGCTCACTGTAATTCTACTCAGGCTGTCCCATGACTGGCAATCTAATTAATCATGGCTGATTAAATGGGCACCTAGGCTGGGGAGCATCCTTCCCAAGGTGAGCCCAATGGAAGATAGATTCCCAAAGGCTGTATAGGAAGCAAACAGATGCTAAGAATTATGCCTTTATTCCAATACGTTTTTTTAAAAAGTGGGCTGGGGTGTTGCATTGTTTTAAAGTGTTTTACACATTTTTACCTTTTTAACTGGATTTTATTCTTTGAACACGTAATTTGTTTTAATATGTAATAATTTAATTCTGTTTTAATGTACAATTTTTGTATGTTTTTAATTGTACTGCTTTTTTAATATTGTAAGCTGCCCTGAGTCCCAATTTTGGGGAAAGGGTGGGATATTGATGGCAACAACAACAACAATCTCAAGGCAGAGTACAATATAGGACTCTCTTTTTATTTCTCATTCTCACAACAACCCTGAGAAATAGGTTAAGCTGAGAGAAAGAGAGAGTACAGTAGATCACCCCAAGAGATTCATGGCTCAGTGAGGACTTGACCTAGGGTCCCCCAAGCCCCATCTGATACTTTTAAACCACTTCACCACAATGCCATTAATTCTCAGCAAATGTCACAGAACTCACCATTGGTCCAAAGAACTTTATAAAACCATCACCAGGCTGATGATATTGAGGTGGAAATTGCAAGGAGGCAGTGGCTCTTTGATCAGCAAAGATGACCCATGGACAAAAACTGAATCCTATATAGGTCTTGCTAGCTTTGGAAACACTGCCCTGTATCAATGCCATTTGTGGTTCACTTCTTGGAAGGAGAGCACACACAATAGTCCACTCATTAGTTGTCTTCTGCATAAGTAACAGAGAAGAGGATGTATTTATAGAAGTGCAACATGCCAATTGTCTTTCCCTTTTACACCTTTACTAATTTATAAAACTGGCCACTGAGCCCAAGTGTAGCAATAGGAAGGTGACTGAATGTTGTGTGAGCTTACCAACAATTGAGCAACGGGGAGAAAGATTATTTTGGAAGTAACTAGATCCCAAGGGAGAGACGGACTGATCTCAACCTATTGAATTTCATAAGAAACCAGTGCAACTGAACATGCTCTTGCCTGTTTGGTTGAATCAGAAAGAAGAAACGCCTGCCTTATTGTCTTCGTCAGCTGAGAATAACAATTTCTTTGGTGTTCATCCCAAGATTGGCCCTGAAAAAGTGATTTCAGAGAATAGACATTTTTAGTAATTCTATTGAGGACATTACAATAAAAAAATATGACACCATGTGTGTGAAGGAAGAAGCTAAGCAAGACTGAGTAGAGCCAACTCATGCAATGCCACGAGCTACGGCTGTAAAGTTATACTGGTCAATGACCGAATAAATTTTATTACATTACGGCTGTAAAGAGGAAAGAATATAAAACAGAGGATTGCCTTTGAGTCCGTTCAGATAGGGCCTGTTAACAACAGAGATAAGGCTGGCTAGAAACAGAGATAAGGATATGGGCAGATTAAATCTTGAGAAGATCAAAGCAGATAGGGCCAGTTAAGAAGAGAGAAATGATAAGAGCTAGGAAATTAGCTAGGGACAAGGAAGGGAGAGGAAAATTGGTTGATGGAGCTGACAGTGTGGGAAGAATTCAGGAGAAATGTTACCTTGTTTTAACTGAAGGTTTACCTTGTGTATAGAGCCAGCATAAGGTGAAATGTTTCATTTACAGTTGGCCCTCCATATCTATGGATTTTTTTAATCCACAGGTTCAAGCATCCATGGCTTGAAGATGTTTTGAAAATATATACATTCCCAAACAGACATGCATGAAGAGCTTGTGAAACCATCTATGATTAGATGGGCTCAAGATTTGGGTGAACCCTTGCCGTTAGTTCAATGGGAAAAAACGTGGGTTGTTAGAACTAGATACACTGCCTGTATAGCGCTAAAGGAGAACTATTATAAGATGCAGAATAGATGGCATCTTACCCCCCTGAAGCTTTCAAAGATTTACAAAAACCAGAGTCCCAATTGTTGGAGGTGTGAGAAGGAACCAGGCTCCTTTATGCATATGTGGTGGTATTGCAAACATGTTAAAAAATACTGGGTACAAATATATAATAAAATGCAACAAATTGTAAAAGTGAACTTTAAATTTGAAGTCAAATTCTTTTTGTTAAATATGATTTCAGATGAATTGGAAAACAAGCACGGAAAATTATTTTTTCACATGATTTCAGTGGCTAGAACGATACTTGCATCTCATTGGAAGGGAGATGCAGAACCTACATGGAAGGAATGGATTTTGAAACTTATAGATTTTATGGAATTGGATAAAATTACTTGTTATGTTATGAATTTGAATTGGAACAAGGAGAAATTAATTTGGCATCCTTTGATTACGTTTATAAAATCAGAGAATTTGGTCCGCAATTTTATTGGGTAATTTCTTAATGTGTTATAAAGATTGTTAAAAGAAATATAGCAAAATGCAGGGAGATATAAACACAAGACAAATTCATAAGTGGTAAAGATTTTTTATAAATTGAAAATAATCATAGACTACACAAGAATGGTGAATTTGATCTTTTTTTTTGTATTAAGGAAAATTGCTGGGCTAAAGCACGTCTCAACCCCTCCGTAGGAGGAAGTCACTATGTTCTGGTAGTAATGTTGGTATTGTATTTGTTGTTGTGGGTTTGTTTAACGGGGGGTTAATGTTGAATGTATGTATTGTATTTTATCGGAAATGTTATGAATGTTGTATGTAGTTGTATGTATTTTTATATATATGTATGGTAAACTTTAATAAAGATTATACATTTAAAAAAAAGAAAAGAAAAGAAAATATATACATTCCCAAAAGCAAACCTTGATCTTGCCATTTTATATAATGGACACCATTTTACTACCCTCATTGTATTTAATGGAACTTGAGCATCCACTCGAAAGCCAAGTCAAACAGCATTATTTCTGCAATGTGAATACAGTCCTCGATTAATTGTGGGTGCGTCTACACTGTAGATGTAATGCAGTTTGACACCACTTTAACTGCCATGGCTCCATCCTATGGAATCCTGGGATTGATAGTTTGGTGATACACCAGAGTTCATTGACAGAAAAGGCTGAAGACCTCAGGCAACGCATGGCTGCCATCCACAATGCAGAAATAATCCATCTCTGCCAGGGCTCAATGCTATGGAATTCTGGGAACTGTAGGTTTTTTGGCGGGGGACTGGCACCAGAGCTCTCTGACAGAGAAGGCTAAATGCCTCACAAAGCTACAGTTCCCAGGATTCCCCTAACACTACGCCATGACTGTTAAAAGTGGTGTCAAAGTGGGTTATTCCTGCAGTGTAGATGCACACAGAGCAAGGCTGCATCCACACTAGAGAAATAACCCGGTTTGGCACCGCTTTAATTCTTTTCTGGCTCAAGGCTATGGAATTCT
>NC_056525.1:190655994-190660426 GCF_019175285.1 Sceloporus undulatus | reverse complement strand
GTGAATTCGAACCACCCAGTGCGGAAGACCCCCAGTTCCACACTCGTCTGATAATGGCCATAGATGATGACATGAAATGTCACACATGTTTTCTTCGATTCACATTCTAAAGAGAGCATTAACACTGGCTGTGGAGCACAAACATCAGAACTAGGATTAAAACCTATTCTCCAGTACATCAACAGAGTGCTTTTGATACTGCATTGATGGTATCTGTGGTTGAGGAAAAGGAACAGAAAAGTCTTTGTTAAAAGAAACTTTAATCAAGAAAAAGACCTTTTCATATCATAATTTCATTATACAAAGGCTATTAGTACCTTAATGTTTTAATTAATATTTTTTTGCGAGTCACATTGTCACATTTGTTTTTCACACTGCCCCTTCAGGTAACAAAATCAAGCACTAAATCCTAGCTTGTCTTACATAGTGTATTTGTAGTTTGTACATATATTTACAGTTTTATTTACATGGGAATAAACTGATATTATGGTGGTCAGTAAAAAGCAGAAGTGAAACACTAGGCCTTTATCTCTTTCAGGAAAAGCTTGGGGTTTGTATCAGTCTCTCATATAATTAGTTCTATTAGTGTATCTACACAGGTCAAGTATGTAATGTTTGTGTAAATGAGGTGAATGCTGGAGACCAAAAGGTATATAGCTAGAGCTTGGAAAGGTTACCCTATTGGACAATGACTCTCAGAATCCCACGGTCAGTCTAGCCATGGTGGCTGGAGGATTTTGGAATCAAACTGTTTCAAAAAGTAATTTTCCCAGCCTCCAACTGTATCAGACTGATCGCTATACTTCCAGCAGAAAGATCATGATATATGGAAAAGAAACAAACTTCATCATCTTTCTTTCACAGAGTTTAAATTTACCATGGTGAGAAGCTAGGCCAAAGATGACATTCATGCACCCCTCTAAATATTTCTTCACTGCAAGACCCCATCTCTCTTATCCTTGACTAAATGGACTAGGGCTACTGAAACTTGCAGCCCTATGACAGCCAGAGGGACAGATAATTCTCCTCCCTGAGCTTGGCTTGTAGCCATCATTCTCCAAGTTCCTACTGTGTTCTTCCATTCTTGGGTATTGGTTAATTTCTCAAAACAGTCACCAGGGATCTGGTACACCTGAATGCCATGCCATCTGCCTTGTATGCTGCTTAATCCTAAATGTGATAGGATAAACTGTGGTTACTCAGAGGCAAGATAAAAGCATTTTGCACATAACTGGCTACTCACATGTTCCAAGATATAACCCTGCCACAAATCAAGGCCCATTCCTAGGTAAATTGCATCACAGTGTTGTCCTTTTTTTTTAACCCTTCATACAATGCATTATTAGGAGAGAAAAGATATGCTTTATAAATAACATGCATGTACAAGAGAGATAATAAGAAGCACAATTTTCTTTCAGTAAGAATATAAATGCTATTCAATGCTAAGATTTCAATCTGCCTCAGTGGCTGTGTGTAGTTCAACCATGCTAGTTGGAGCCCTGTAGAGATTAATCATGTAAAGGCAGCACAATTTGTGACGACTGAAGATTTATGGATTCCACACTTCTAAAATGCTGTCCTGTAGACTACTTCACCTTTAAGTCATGGGACCTGCACAAATGGTTTTTATTTGCTAGTAGATTTGATATGATGAGTAAAGTGCCTCTTATGAATGAGTAGTAACCATCAGTGGTACACACAGCCAGATTAACTCATCTTCTTACTAATTTTGTGATTAAGAGAAAGCATTACTACCTATCAATTCTAAAACAAAAACACCAATCATCAAAATGGTATAGGAATTTGAGCAACTCATCTAAAAGCTGGGGCAATTTAGTTGGCGAAAAACATGCCAAAGCCTCAAGTGGGGAGGATCTGAAAGGTTTTTAAAATTAAGATGTGAAGGGAGAGGGGATTTTGTCTACTACTTGAACATTAATGATATTGGATTGGCAGTGTATTGAAGACAGACAAAACACACAATTAGCTTATGGAATCCACTACTTGTGATTCTTCATTTTATAAGGGGATTTAGACAAATGAATGGAAAGATACACCATCAACATTTTTAACATAGTATAAATAAACTCAGATTCCAGACGTAGAGCCTGTATGCCTCTTGAGGACAGTTGCTGGTAAAACAAACCCAACATGTGCCTTCATGTTGTGGTTGAAGGCTTCTATGAAATACCTGGTTGGCAATGCTGGGGAAAGAAAACACAAGACTAGCTGGTATCACGGCTCTTCTACACCAGCCAGCCCTCTGCTACTCTCTTAGAACACTGATTCAAATCTGATAAGAGGGAGCCATGTTACTCTCTAGTATTAAAAACAGAAAGTTGGATTAGGATTTATGTATGTACAAATGGGCTCACAGAATCAGACTTCTTTGCCTCTCTTTCCTATGGTAGCTATTCCAGGCCCTGAGTAATGCTAAGGAGGGAAAAGGGACCTTGCTGGATGTGGTGAATTAGGATGTGGTCAGAGAGCTATCTTTATGTAAGCAGAGTCCTTCCATTAGCAGAATGGAGATTCTAGTTCCATGTTATGTCCTATGGTAACCTATAGGTTAACAATTAACAATAAATTGTTCACGTGTCACAGCCTTCTTTAGCAGATCCATAAAGAGTTATTTTCAAACAAGAAGTGCACAATTATGGTGTGTGATCATGGTAAACAGACAGGCAAAAAGAGCCTGAAATGCAATGTACACACTAGTATGACTGTTAGATTTCAATAAATACAAGCTGAGTTTTCCTCTTGTATACATTTGTGTTCTGTACATACAGGTAATTGCTTTATGCATCAACTAATGTATTCATTAGTCTTTAAGGTACCATAGGACTTTTCTTGTTCACACTGATTAAGTCAACAACCTATTTATGAGAAGAGTAATTACTTTTGTTTCTCTCTCTCTCTCTCTCTGAAAACAACCCCTTTGCTTTATTATTATTATTGTTGATGTTGTTAGGTATTAAAATAGCTTTGAATGACCCAGTCATAATGTTTTTTATTAGTAAAATATGCTTTCAGATTATGTTGGTTTGGGCCTCCTCGTGTCAAAATTTTCTGACATGATATAGAAAGATACCAGCAATGTTTTCATGGAAGTAGATCAATTGTGTGGGTATGTCACAGTCTTATTACACTGGTGTTCTTCTAGTTACCAGATAACAGAATGAAATTCAGAAGCAATTGTACTATTACCTTTTCTTTTGATTCGCCATCTACAGCTTCCTTTTAAGTGACTTAATACATTATCATATACAATAAATACTAAGATGATTTTTTTTTAAAAAAATGATTACTGACAGATTCACAACTTAGACATAATTTATACAAAGACTTTTCCATTCAGTGTAAACAAGCCAAGGAAAAAAGAGTTTGCAACATGTACTTCATCTGAAGTCATTATGGAAGCAGAACTACACATATATACCCTTGCATATCTTGTCCATTCAATATTGTTGCTGAGAAAATGCATTTTCTAAACCATGGAATGAAAACTACATTGCAACACTAAATGTTCATGCTACAGTTCCCTCTATTGAAGAGCCTGTGTCACCAATAGCAATAATTTAAGAAAAGTCCATGTTTTCAAGCTTACTATATATATTTTTCTCATGACCAGGAACTTTAAAAACCCATCTTGGACATAAAAATGTGAATTTTCATATGTAAACATTGTTATATACCTGAAACACTGGAAGGAAATATTAGATACAAGTCAGATCATAAGGTTAAAATGTCAAAATAGGGGAAAGCATGTTGTTGGGAGCAGAGAAAAAGGTTGCCTTCAAAGGCTTCTTGTAAAGTTCAACTGTCTTCTTTTGTCTTAAAACATCTGGCTGGCTGGGAGACAAATTATTTGGCGAAAATGGCCTGACAAAAGATCACAATATTTCACAATAATTATCATGTATTAGTTAAACTTTGACAGTTTTTATTTTCCTGAGTAAAGTCATTGATGTTTTTAATGTCTCCGGTAAATGTTCAAATAAAATAAGGCATTTAATGATAATGTCAATGAGTGTTTATTTCTTCATTTCCAGAAGGTCATCTGTAGTATCTTTAACAGATGTGATTTTTTGGACATACACAATAAAGTTTCTTCATCACACTTGGTTTCCCACTGCCTTGGATTTCTCAGAATGATAACTCAGACCACTGTTGTCCCTTGAAAGTCAGTGGTGTAAAGCAGCATATTGCACAATCCAAGATACCCCCACCCCCAAAAAATTCCCTTAAAGATCTGCTTACTTCAGCTGTGGTATCCTTCTTTTCCCCTTGAGAGGGGGGGCTTAAAGCCCATGTGTTACCTTAGTCAGAGGGATGCAGAGTATTTTGTTCATTGAACTAAAAACAATTTTCTCCAATGTCAGAGGAGCTGAATCTTGAAATGAGGCCTCTTTCTTCATCTTTGATTCAAAAA
>NC_056525.1:190633085-190655969 GCF_019175285.1 Sceloporus undulatus | reverse complement strand
CAAAAAAAGCCATGTAGCTTTCTAAGCAGCCAAGTGGATCCATGAACAAAACCTCCATTGCAACCCCATCAAAAGCTTTCGCTCTTAGGAGATGTTGTGCTTTAAAAAGAAACCAATGTCTTCTTGATTTACAGCGAGACTTCCAAAGAGATCAATTTGTTTTTTCTCTAGTCCACTTGATCATAGTCTCTGGTGAGCGATACGGAATATTAATTTGGCATATAGGTCCTCCTCCAGTTCTAATTCACCAGTCTCCGCGCACCAAGAGATATCAGTACATAATTTCAGGATACGATCCACATTGGGAAGCTCTTCAAACATTATGGAGTGGGAGATCCCACTGAAGAATTCACGGCACAAACTTCCCTATTACCAGGACAACGGAGCATATAACCCCATTATACTGCAAAACAATCAAAAGGTACTTTCATTAGAAATGTATAGTAATAAAAATGCAAGCAAACATGTGGATATTGAGACAATAGAAGAATTTAAAAAATTAAATGATGAATATGTTTAGTAACAAACTCCTTCTCTTTCTGCTTACAAAGAATTTATCACATACATACAACACAGAAATGGAATGGCAGGGAAAGAAACTGAGACATGTATAAAAATGGGGAATGTTAAACATTGTCACAGAGAGTGAAGACAGGAGTTATGTCAAAAGTCAGCATGGTTATAAAACTTTTTTACATTAGGATAGAATCCGGAGATTCAATTTTTACTGAGAAGATCTATAGTGCAGTCATTCTAGGATATTGTCACCGGCACCATAGTAAGCAATGGCTCCAGAGTCTTGCCACTTGTTGCTGCCCTTCCCAAAAACTAGGGAAAAATGCAACAGATGCATTGATTTTTACTACAGGGCACTTCTTTTTTTCCATTCAATGTCCCACAAAACAACTGGCTGCATTCCCTCATGAGAGACATAGCTGCAATGGCATAGCTAAAATCCATCTCCCAATCTGGCCCAAAACTCACCTTAAATGTCAGGTAGCCACACCAACTGAAGCAGTTTATTATCACTGGTGGATACCATGTCCAGCTACCTCCTGCCCAGTGAATTGTGATGTGATAATAGGAGTAGTGACCCCTGTGGGGTCCCATCTTAATTGCAGGTTGTGGCATGATGCCATAATCATAAATGTGAATGCCAAAACTTTATGAGGTGTCATAAGTCTAGCTTATAACATCCTAAACCACTGGACAGGAAGGCAGTCTCTATCTGTTAAGAGACGCTTTCCACTACAAAACATTTTCTAAGACCCAATGCGGCTCATTTTGAGAAAAAGATGGGGTTAAATAAAAGGATGGATGGATAGATGGATTAATATATTTGAATACTCACAGAGGTTGGCAAATACTCCACCATATGAAAAGTGTTTTTTTTTTAAATTATCTGTATGGGATGTTCTGTATCACTTTGGTCTCCATGCATTTAGGACTTCAATTGGTCTCTCTCTCTCTGTCACTCTATCATTATCTCAAGTACTCTAAAAAGTGTGTTCTGCCACTGGGGTACCAGGAATGTAGGAAGCTGCCTTATACTGAGTATGATCCATCTTAGATCAGTATTATTAACTCCAGGGCAATGGTTCAGCCAGGATCTCAAGATCTTAGGTTGCCTTGGCATGCCCAGGGGCCTGCTTAGTGTCTGAATTCAGACAGGACTGCAGCCTAGATCCTAGCGTAGATGGTGAGTAACTTACAAATGACATAGCTACATCTTCCTGACATAATATTTTTGCAATGGGGTGCTATGCATAACTGACCCAAAGTACAAACAGGACCATTGCATAATGGCCATGCTCCTGGCTTCACTTGCCAATGGTCCTGAAGACCTAGTTATGTCTCTGTTCTCCTCTTGAGAATAAACATGTTGCTCAAGGCCACCAATCAACTTTACATGAGCATACGTTATTTTATGATGATGAACAACTCCTAAGAGGAAGCCAGTCTAGATGTTTCAGGATGATAACATGATTTGGAGGGGCAGCATCTCCTTCTCAGATATGCCTCAGGTTGGGGAAAGTGCTTTATGAAAACCATATGAAAATGTAAGCTGTACTATTCCAAAGATAACAAAGGTATTAAGGTTTTGTTAAATGTGTGCACTGATACACTCGTATCAGTATGATACAATCATTACCCATAGCCTGCCAAGAATCCAAGGCTAGGAGGGCTAACTTTGTCACTGAACACAACAAGTTCCAGCCTTGTCTTGTTCTTATCCAAAATTTTGTTAGTCTGGTTTAGAACCCCACCATTCACGAAGATCAGAATTAATGTCAGAGTTATTATTATTGGACAGTGAAACAGTGATATTTTCATCTTTTCCATCTACAGTAGAACGAGGAATTTGTTATATTCAGATTATGTAAACAGCAAAATGTATCTATATAACATGTAAAAAAATTAGAGTCATATGCTTATTAAAGTCCAACAAAGGGCACAAAATATATGTAAGCTTCTGAGATCTCTCAATCTCTTCATCAGGTAAAAAAATGTTGCAGAAAGCTTAATTAAAGTAACAGGCAATATTGCTTAACTGAAGAAAGGCTTTAGTCCTGGAAAAAACAGTCTATTCTCTATAGGTAACCCCAGATCACCACTGAAGCTAGCAAGGCTAATGCTAGTAGAGGACATTGCTTCAGTGTTTCCAGGATCACAGATGTAGGAAGTAAATACAAACCACTAGACTACAAATGTCAGAGAATATGTAGAACAGCAAACAAATGCAATACATACCTTTCAATAGTTGCTTTATAGGTTTTGCGAGAGAGTCACTGGGTGCCTTGATATAAATTTGGTCTACTTCCTTTATATCCTGCATAAAAAATATAGTTTGTTGTGAATTCATGATTTGATTGGATATTATCACTATGATTCAAAATGCTTTTTAACTGAAATTCTCGCCTTGATTCTGGTCTCATTTTTCACAAACAGTGTAATTGCAGGCACATCCTTAAAGAATGAGTTTGCCCTCAGCCCACCCTCTGGTCTGTTGGTGCGCTACTGAATGCCAGGCCAGTTTATATGACCTGACTGCCGACAAGAATCTGACCAAGTATGTATTACTTGGGTGGAGAGTGGACCTTAGAATAATGGTGAAGAGGGTGGACCTTAGATCGAATGGTGTGAAATGGAAAGGGCCATCAATATGATTGCTCCCGAGCATCAAATCTAGTGTAAGGGAGCATATATTCAGCTTCATTTACTGAACAGCTAGGCATAGTGGAAAAGGCTGGATGATCATTACAGTGCACATACCATAGCTTATGGAGTGGAGCATGATTCAATATCAGCAAGGACCTTTATTGTGCCTTATTATGTGGCAGTGAGGTTGGCAAAAACAACTTTACTGTTTTGTTACTATTTTATCCACATGATGCCCAGCAGAGGTATTCAGCATGGTGTGAAATCTATAGATCAGCCTCAGAGAAGCCAGGAGTGGAGCCCTTGGCTGTCTGCTGTCTGCACTAAGAAGGAAAGTCTCTCATTTTACCCCAGAACTTGACACCATAGTTATTATAGAATCTGGAGACCACCTGATCTTTTTTTTAAAGATCACTTTCAGTTGTTGCATCCTGATGATGTGAAAAAGATGTCTATCCCACCAAGTGTAAGCTTGGCCCTTGTTCATCCTGGATGACAAAATCTAGCAGAGAGTTGACTGGATGGCTCCAGGAGGTCAAAAGAGGTACCCGATGCATTTGAAGAGCTGAATATGGTCTTCTTTGGAAGACTAGACTTCCTGGACTTGGAAATTATTAGAACTACTGCCCTATCACTGACATGCACTTTGGGCAAGGTACTTAAGATGGCCAGCTTCAGCCATTCCTAAGGAAAAGATTATATGGACTGATTTTGAACTGATTTCAGGGAATGTATGGTACCAAACAGTCTCGGTTGTCCTAATCAGGAGCCAAAGCCAGGACACCCAGGGCCATAAAGGCTCCATTTCCATCCTTCCTCCCTGGGAGGAGCAGCTCCTAATCAGGAGGGGTTTAACCTCTGATCTTCCCACGATCTCCCCTTGATTTTGATTCATTGATTATGGTATCCTAGGGAACAACTCTAGTAGCTGTCATGTGTGGCTCAGCTTCTGGCTGCCGAACTAGTTTCAGAGAGTGACATGGGGATTCCTAGATTATTGAACTGTGAGGTGTACTAGGTGTCCATATTTTTGTCCCATACTAAGCAACCATTTCTTACATCTTCATGAGGATTGCAAGAAGTGAAGATGTTCAAATGGGAAACCAGGAACAAGGGATATCACCTTTTGTGTAGCATGGGAAGCCTGATCAAGAGAGCTTTAAAGTAAACCCTAGGGAGGCTGGAGATGACAGCTCAAACATCATCGAAGGCCAGTTACAGATAGTAGTTTGATCATTAGAAGGAACTTCTTGACAGGAACAGTGATTTGGTAATGGAACAAGTGCCTAGAGAGGTGCGATGTTCCCTTCTCTGGATGTATTCAAAGGTCCGTACAGCCTACTTGCGGGATGCTTTAGCTGGAGATGCTGTATTGGCAGGAGGTGACTCGATGTCCATGAGGTCACTTCCAACTCTAAATTCTCTCCATTTGTGATGCGTGGAGAATATAATGACACTGCCCACATTTTTTGTCTGTAAACAAGCAACCTACTAAATATTTTCCATTAGATTATTTGGCCACGATAATTACTCATCCTATGTTTTATATGGACAACACGGCAGATTAGAGGGTATTTCTGTCCTCAGGGACTACTGTAAAACCGGAAACCCTCTCTCAACAACTCCACCTGAGACCAAAATCAAACTGTAAGAAGTCACATCTGCATTCAACCCTCCCAGTTTTAGGTTTCTTTCTGCTCCTAAAAACAAAGTAATGTGTGCATTTTTACACATGGACATCTTTTTTATTGCTTGCTTGTTTCTCTTTGTTTCCATTTTTATTTCGATTTTTGGGGGGTTGGAGTTGGGATGACACTACATGCTTGAACACTGTCCATGAATAGCTGTATCTCTGTCTCATTTGATGGGATTCAGGGAGTGCTTTTTCAACAAGTTTGACTACTTCCTACCTCACTAGGGATGCTGTAAAACTCATATTGCCGTAAAGAAGGATTCATTTTTCCACTTGGCCAGTTCCTCCCATTTGTATTGGCCATGCTGTCAATATCTCAACAGGATTTCTAATAACTGTTGTCTGTAAAGTTTACTTTTATTAAGGGAAAATAACTTACACTAAGTTTGTTGAATTTGGGATATTCCATCATTTCTGCAATTTTTCTTCTTGTATCCAATTGGGGTGAGGAGACACTTTGTCTGATGCTTTTCTGCTTTTCGCTCCAAGGGCACGGTTTTTCAATCCAACAGAAACAGGATTACCACTATTCAACTGTTTGTCAAACCAATCACAAAGTATCCCTCAGTTCCTAAATTCTGTGGGATTCAAAATGCTATTCATCCAGAATAATTGACTCTACTCTTATAAATCATTGGCAACACTCTTTTTTGCAGTGGTGCAAACAATGCCTTGTACTCTTAGAGCTAAACTCATGCATGGGATCTGCTTTGGAACCTCTACCTGAGATCTAATGCTTATAAACAGATATTAAAGCTTTCCACAATTAAGTGGTAGGCTTTGGTTCTAGATATTTATGCTGAATATGACATTATTTAAAATTTAAATTATATACAAAAACATCAGGTTGCATTGCATCTACATGTGACCTCTCAGGTTCATTTTGCAAGCTTGTTGGAAAACTGCCTGTCAATATGGGCACTTGGAGTGGTTCCAGAATCTGCTGTTCTAGGAATCAAAGCCCCTTCCATTCAAGGAAGTGCTTTGGATCATGAGGGACTCTACTAGAGGAATATTTGGGGGGGGGGGGGACAATAACACCTCTGCCAAATTCCCCCAAACTCCAATGTTTGACCTGTCTTCCAGCCCGTCCATGTAGATTATTTTAATCTTTGCATCTGGGCTCATTCTAAAACACTGTTCATAACTTTCTTCCCCACTCCTGAGACAAAATGTATAAATTAAAAGAATAAAGGCTTGTCCTACATGGCATGACAAACAATCTAAAATTCAAGAGAAATGCAGCGTACAATTACTCATCTCGACCAGGTAGGGTTGCCAAACCCGGTTGCAACCGGGTTTTTCCCGGTTTGGCTGCACCTGCCCGGTCACGGCACGGATTGCAGCCAAAAACCGGGGAAAAGCCTGGTTGCAGCGGGGTTGCTGGGCAACCCTGGGGCCTGGCTGCCCTCTCCCCTCCACCGGGCATGGGCGCGCGGAGGAAAAGGAGGGCAGCGAGGCCTGGTGCGGAGGGGGGCTGCAGGGAGGGGTTGCCTCTTGGGCGCAGCCGCGCCAACCTCCCCGCTCCCTGCAGCCCTCCTCCTCCTTCCTTGCCTCCGTGGGGGCAGGAACGAGCTGAGGCCGCGGCGAGCCGCCCAGGCCTGCTCCCCTCCTTCCTGGTCCAGCGGGGGCCAGGAACGAGGAGAGGTCACACCAGCGATCGCCGTAGGCCTCCTCCCCTCCTTCCTGGTCCCAGCCGAGGCGCAGAACGAGGAGGCGGCCCCGATCCTGGCCTTGATTTGCGGTGAGGCCCGGACCCAGTCGGGGAAGGAAAGGCCTCCTTAAGTGGGGGCTTTCCTCGCCACTTGGCCTCCGTCCCCGCCGTGATCGGCAGGGAAATGTAGGACAGAATTTTTCAAATGTGGACACATTTTTGTGTCCTACATTGAAAATTTGTCCTACATTTCCCGGTTTTGAGTCCGCGCTTACTGGCAAACCCTAAGACCAGGGTTTCGCAACATTTTTGACTTGCAGAGCCCTTTTTAGAATCATTTTTTATGGTGGAGCCCTAAGAGGCCTACCCTTGTCTTATAAGTTAATGGTGTTTAGGAGTAGTGTAATTTTTTGTTTCTTATTCTTTTAATTTCATTCAATTTTTCTTTCTTTCATTTTCCTGGAGCGGCCGCAAAGCACCTGGGAAGTGCATGCAGAACCCTAAGGGCTCCATGAAGCACGGGTTGGGAACTGCTGCTCTTGACAAATAGGACAACATAGCCATGAAAACCATAACCTTGAACAGTCCATGAAATAACTAGAGAAAATCAGATCAATTGTCTTGAGCTCCTTAATCATGTTTTCCCGTGCGGGGGGCTGATAGTCCACACTGAATTTGAACTGCCTTCTAGCTGTGCGACTGTTATATCTTCTCTACCATAATTCTCTAAAACTGCAAAGCAGCCTAAAACAAAAAATAAAGAGAAAGTCAAAGTCAGTTATATCCCTGTCTCAAAGGCTCTTACAGTATTCATGCCAAGGGTTTTATTTCCAGTTTGATCATTTTCCCATAGCAGGGGAGAAGTGGTTTGCTCCAGATCCAGACTGCAGAAAATTGGTTTGATGCCACTTTAACTGCACAGTCCATGCAGAGAAGAGGGAAGTCTCATATGTGATTCACATGGTTGTAAAGCTTGCTTTGAATTGCTTCCCCAAAACTGTTTATACATGTTATGTGCACTTTTTGAAATGTATATAATTTTTAATTTGGCCATTTGCATTATGTTCAAAATTTAGGGATGTATACACCATAACAAATACACAGTATCAATGCCACATAAAGTACACACTGCATTTATTCAAATCTTTTTCCTTGCATGTTAATAAAATTGAATAGAGCTGGTTTTACACAGCAAATGTGTGCTCCAGCGCCTATTAGGGAACATTAATGTGTTAGTACTACTAAAATAAAAAAGTGGACTGAAATAATTCAACATATAATTAGTATTATATTTCACAAAGACAAAAGACACCAAACACATAAAAATTACTTACATATCCTTAAACTTCCGTTAAAAATCACCCTATTCTTTCCTGTCATTTCTTAACTGACTCTGCCTGAGCACTCATTGTACTATAGGCGCAAAATAAGAAAGTAATGCTTATGTATTTTGTTCAGTAAATTCTGATTTTTTTTAAAAAGTGGCAACAGCTCCATCCACTTCACCATATTCAACATCCAAATACATATAAATAAAATAGTGTATACAGAAAACATGCAACATTTTAGCTTGTTAGCTGGTACCTGTAACCCCCTAACAGTTATTGTGATGGATACATCAAGAGGTTTGTTTGTGACGCCTGCCAACGACTTAATAAGAGACATGAACGAGCAGTGGGAACCACACAATACAGATCCGCAAGACGATAATCATGCCTCCCATTCCATACTTCACAGCTTTTTTTTCTTCTGGCCTCTGGCTGGGGATATCTCTGCAACAAGGTAAAACTCAAAGTTAACCAAACAAACTAACACAATACAACAGAGCTTCCAAACTCTTCTCTTTCTTTTAAAGAGGAAAACTTCTGTTGGTACAATGGAAAATCCCATCCATTTGAAAAGGTTCATCTGGGAATGATGGCAATGGAAGGCAAGCCATCTCCTCCTCCTCCTCCTCCTCATACTTATATCTCAGCTTTTTTCCAGTTTATGGCTCAAAGAAGTTTACAGTAGAAACAGAAAAACCTACTTACGTTAAACAATTCCCAAAACTATAAAAGTTAAAAAGGGATTAACTTCCAGAGATGGTGCTCTGAGCGTTCCTCCTGACGACAAATGCATTAATGGGCTGGAGATGGGAAAAATAACATAATATTCCCTCTAAACTTCTCTCTGGGAAGAGGAGATCTAAGGTGCTGGTGGGGGCCCGGAGGGCGTCCTTCTCAGCTGCTATACAGAAAGAGTCTCCAATTGATAGCGTGAAGAGCCCTGGGATTGAAGAGCTTTCCCCCGCCAATAATGCTGGTGCCTTTGGGTAGCCTGTCAACGTACTCACTCTATTTTCAAAAAGAAACAGAGAAGGTCTTCACTCATTTATGGAAAAGAGCAAGAGGGATGCCAATCAATCTCTTTGGAAAGGGAACGTTGCAATCCAGCGAGAGCTGTGTGTTCCCTGTGTACTAACACATCTGGGATGTAGCTCTCTGGACACACATTAAATTTCTGAAAGGCAGAGTCACATAGGCGGGTTACAGGACCCGCCCCTTTGGGGGCGGGCCGCACCCGCCCCTTTCCCCGGTGTATCGGGGCCTCAAGCTGTCAGAATGGCAGCCGCTGAGGGTCCCGATCCGCCGCCCTTTCAGGCTGCAGGGAAGCAGCAAACCGCCGCTTCCCGCGCAGCCTGAAAAGGGGTGTCCTTGGGACTTCAAGCCCACAGGGACCACCCCGTGGCGGCGGGGGAGGAGAGAAGGCGGCCGCTGGCCCCTTTCTCCCTTGCTTCACTGGGCGTAGCCGTCTGAAGGCTGCGCCCAGAGAGGCAAACGCAGCACCGCAAACCGGAAGGAGCTCCAACGGAGCTCCTTCCTGGGCCGCGGAAAGGGCGCACTAAGCGCCCTGGCGCGGACCGATGTCACATCCGCGCCACCCCCGTATTAGAGGTGGCGGCGGTTGTGACGTCATCATGGCGGCCCCCATGTGGAAGGGGAGCCACCATTTGTATGGACTCAGTCTGTACTAGGGTTAGGGGGGTGCGGGAAGCACCGCACCTTCCTAACCCTAGTACCGGACGACCCGTACTTCATGGAGCGGTGTGTAACACCGCCTAGGACTTATATTATAGCAACCCTACCGGTTGCAATAAGCAGTCAAAACACCACTGCAGAAATAATCAAGTTTGAGACTGCTTTAACTGCCCGGCTCAATGTGAGGGAATTCTAGGAGGAACTGTAGTCTGGGAGACATTTAGCCTTCTTTATCAGAACCTGGTGCCACAAAAATTATAATCTCAGGATTCTCTAGCACTGAACCAGGGCAGTTTAAACTAGTCTCAAACTGGATTATTTCTGCAGTGGACCTAAAATATGTGTCACTGTGGCCAGATCTAATCCCGCAAGGGAATGAGTGCAGCTGGTGCAAAAAGCCCCTAAGTGTGCAAATGCACTCCTGGCCACCATTAATGCCTGAAGTTCCAGGTTTAGAGTTGAATACAGGAGTATGAATGGATGCAAGGCTAGAGGAAAAGAGATTCCAGCTCAACATTAGGAAGAATGTCCTGACCGATAAGAGCTGTGACCAGTGGAACCCACACTCCCTTGGCAGTGTGGTGGGAGTTTTCTTCTTTGGAGGTCTTTTAACAGAGGCTGGAGGCCACTGTCGGGGAGGCTTTGATGGTGAGTCTTGCATGGCAAGGGTTTGGACTGGATGGCCTTGTGGTCCTCCAACTCTATGATTATATGATCCTCAGTGCAGCGTGGGTAAAAAAGATTAGGCATAGATGCCAATCAGTATCCAGTAAGCACCCCCATTCTCATTTTCACCCTGGGAGATACCATGGGATGACAGGACGTGGGACTCACATGGTTGAAAATCACTGTGTGCTCCCTGCATGAGCATTAGGGAAGAACCTGACAGCACCTAAGTGTGTTTGATCCTGGAAACCCTCAGTCCAAGATCCCTTAACGGCAAGGGTGGGCAAATGCAGAGGTGGCAGGGGCCATTTTCACCTGGGCATCCTTGATAAACGTTGCAACAGTGCATGCAATTCAATGGAAATGAATGCAATCAATTAGAAAAATATTACATCATTTTGTTTCATTTTGGTTGATTTCCAGCTTTTTAAAAAAAGGTTTGGGGCAGTAGAGGGTAAAAACCACTGTGTTTTGCACAGAAAGTTGTCTCCCAAAACAGGAGAGACAGACCATATCGGATCATTTCACACCAAAACACTGGCATCTGGCGCAGTGCTGTAGCTATCATTCACATTTTGGCAGGGGAAAAAACGAGCAATGCCTAAAAAAAGCGAAATCCCATAAAAATGCCATGAACACAGATAATAACACAGATCAAAAGAATCTTGAGTGCAGCCCTAGCTGGAATGTTCCAGGTCCATTTAGAAACAGCTTCCTAATGTTCACACGATTACTGACCATCAATTCCTGCTTTTCATTGCAGACCTCCTGTTTCAGGTGAGTAAACAAGGATTTTTGGGAACAGTACATTTGTACATCTAAGGTCAGTTGATATATTATAATTTTTCTACTTCAAGTCTTAAAGTTTTTTGTGGGTAACATGAAGTCATGTCAGTTCTTACTTTCAGATGTCTTAATTAAACATTTCATGGAGACACTTCATTTTTACAGGTTGAATCTTGTTTATTCCAAAAAAATGCTTGGGAGCAGAGGGTTTTTTGGGGGGGATTTTGGAAATTTGCATATACATATATATCTATATATATAATGAACAAATATGTTGGGGCCCAACAATATTTATATCATGAATATGATGGACACCCAAGTCCTAAACATGAAATTTATTCATGTTTGTACACACTTTATACACATAGCCTGAAGGTACGTTATTAAATAATATTTTAAAAATAATTTGTGCATGTAACAAAATTATGTACATTGAACCATTAGAAAAGAAAATGTGTCTCTATCTCAGCCGTGGACAATCTTGTGGACAATTTTGAATTTTGGAATTCTGGATAAGGGAGACTCAACCTGTACTTTCTGCTCTTAATCAGTCTTGTATATTATATAGGTGTTTAATTGCAACTGGCCTAGAGAAAACTAGCTAAACAAAACAGTCTGTGAAAACACACCATCAAGATAAGCAAATCTTCATATATCTCTAATTCTTCATATGCATTTTATTTCTTAAAGAACCGTAATATTGGTTTACTTTAAGGCAGAAACATTTTTAAAAATGCAAAAGCAACAGAAGTTTTCTTACCTTCTCAGATTCTCGCCAGACATTTTAGGATGAATATATCCGAGCATAAATGTCTTCAACACAAATCCAGCTAGAACGGCTCAATGTAGTATCTGTCCCAACCCAATCCATTACCGGCCCTCAATTCTGTCAAGACTGGGTACCAGCCGGAATCTAAATAGAGTGAAATCATCATAGATGCGGGAATTACATTGTAACTAATACAGTGCCATCCGTGCCATGCGACGATACCATTTTATGGACTTGTAGCTTACTTGGCAATGCGTGGGGAGGATAACAATGGCGTGTGCAACTGTGGCACGTGTGACGCCACACATCCACATGCCATGTGCCCCATTATTTCTTATGGGCTCGAGCATAGGTAGATTTTCCCTTTGCAGGAGGATCCAGAATGGATCCCCCGCAATGCGGAGAGGGCCCACTGTCATATGCTAAGAATCACAGTCATAGAGTTTGAAAAGACCACAAGAGGTGAACCAGTCCAACCCCCCCTGCCATGCAGGAATTTTCAATCAAACATACCTGAAGGATGGCCATCCAGCCTTGTTTAAAGACCTCCAAGAAATGAAAACTCCACCACCAGGAGATTTCAAGTACAGTGGTCCCTTGCCTTACAAGTGGGGGCTCCCCTCCGGACCCTGCCGCAACAAAGACAAATTCCACGTATGCTCGAGCCCCATTGAGATAATGGGGCTTGTGGTTGTGGCGCACCATGGCGACGGCACCATCCAGAACAATGGCACGGGGCTTCAGCCATAAGTGAAAGCATGTAAAAGGCACCGCGTCGTATCATGGGATTATACGTAATTTATTTCTGTATTTTAAAGCCATTTGGATTGGGGTTTCCTTGAAGAATTTGTTGTATTTTTCATCCTCATGCACCAGGCTCCAAACTAGTACAACTTGACCCACTTGCACATGGACACGCAATAAATGGCGTGATATAACCGGAACTAAATGATTTATAGAGGGTTCTAACAGATTAACAACTATTATGGTTATTTGTTGCTGTATATCTTGACTAAGAAAAGATAAGATGACATTAATGGCATTGTCCAATCATGTAATGTTTCAGGCTTTTTCACCTCCTGTTCCAGAGTATTATGTAAATTTTTGTCCTCCATGAAAATGGTGATATCATTGGAATTTGTGACAATCAAATAAGGCAAATGAAGGACATTGAAGGAGTTGGACATGATTAAATCTAGAATCACAACCCATATTACAAGCATGACACTACAAATGAATCAAAGGTGGCAAACCTATCCTTTGACATTTTTAGGAGAGTCAAGAGTTAGGGAGAGCATTTCGTATAGGGAATCAACAAGAAGCAACATTAATTGGTGACACCAATGAATTTGTGCAATTGGTTTGCACTAATTGACACCAGTGGAAATCACCAGTCTCAATAAGCCTAGAGGAAAAAGAAAGCGAAATGCACCTCCCCCAATTGGTTCTATGTGTGCATGTTTCATGTACTTACCCTTGAAAAAGAAGAGGTTTACATTAATTGTAACTTTTAGTGAGGGAATTCCCAAGTACACGAGTTGGAACAGCCACAACGTATTTGATAAGTGATAATCACAACTAAACCACATTTCACAAAATTACCAGAGTTGGGGCAACTGTATTTTTGCTGAATTTCCTACAAGGCCAAACAGAGAGCAGGTAATGATACAAATGTGCACACACTTACTGGACTCAAAAGTCTATGTCATTCAGATTGGGGCATCTTACTCTTCTTTACTTAAACAAAGCTTCTCACACTGTACTGCAAACTACTTTAGAAAGCTTCCCCAAATTTAAGCTGACTGTTATTAGCTGCTTTTAGAAAGAGCAAGACGACTCGTGCAACTATCTGATCAGTCTCAAGTGATCTACTGATACAGAATATGATGGCTTTGGTCCTAATCTTTCAAAGTATTGATATAACCAATAAACCATAAAGTACGGCAGTTATTGAAAACTCTAGTAAGGCATTAGTATTGAGTTGCTGGGAATGAACTGAATTAATATGAATTTCCTGACTTTCTCAAATTACTTTTATAAACAGACATATTGCACCCCAAGGAAGTTTTCTTTCCCTCTCTTTCAAATGAGATGGTCCCTCGTTGTGAATCATTAGTATAATGCCCATAGGAGTATTTCCACGATGGACGGGTGCCTCATAACAGGAGCCACTATGCACGCTAATCTCTTTAAGCGAGTTTTCATGTGGGTACTATGTTGCCTTCACAGTCCTTTGGGTCAACTTATAGGTGACTCCATGCAATTCACAGGGTTTCTTAGGGCCAAAACACAACAATACTCAAGAGATTTTTACCAAGTTCCTTAAAACCTAAAATATAGGCCTACAGCACTGTACCTTGCTGGCGTCTCGCATCAAAGGGCGGTAACTAGGACTGACCGCTTAGCTCCAAGACGAACAGGTGGGATCTGTCAACGTATCATTATACTATTGCTCTTTGTTTATTTGATGAAGTGTAACCATAGCTAAAACGCTATCTCGGTCATCATATGAACCAGCATATTCGCTTGTCACATGAAATCATCATTATTTTGAGCCAATGGATGAACAATGCCTAAATTTAAAAGTATTTGAAATACTAAACTCTACCTTCTGTCACTATAGGCAATATGAAAAAACATCCAGAAGTGTACTACCAAAAAACAAGGATGACTTGCAAAGGAGGACTTTCCCCCATGACAGTCTTTCTCAGATAGAAGTGCCCGACTCTACTAC
Organism: Sceloporus undulatus; assembly: GCF_019175285.1. Classification (NCBI taxonomy): domain Eukaryota; kingdom Metazoa; phylum Chordata; class Lepidosauria; order Squamata; family Phrynosomatidae; genus Sceloporus; species Sceloporus undulatus. Next base: position 190,641,488 of record NC_056525.1, on the reverse strand, counting down.
CATGGTTCCAAACTGACATTAGCACCATAACTAAGAATGCTTGTGGCACTGGTCTTCTGAAAGAAAGAAGTAATGCGTGCTGCAGCCAGAATGTTTCTGGGACGGGAAGAAAAGCCAAGCCCAACTACTTTAGACGAGAGCAAAACCTCTTTATGTCTGTCACAATGAAGGCTTTCATGACCAGATTCACTTCAGATACATAAATTCCTTCCAAACTTACCCCAAAAGCCCCAAATCCAAAACACCAATGAGCTAATGAAAGTCCACAGTATCAGCACAGGAACCATCAGGACGTAACAACATCGAGTCACACCGCACTGTAATCTGGGTGGAATCAAGGATGTCGCAGAAAAACCTGTTTGATGGGCAACATCACTGACAGTGTCCTGAAGTACGGAGAAAGAAAACAGGGAATCTTACTTACAAGTAACTTATTTATGTTGTAAATCCAGCACAACATATACTACTAACTTCATTTCATTTTATATACTTAATTCAATGAACTGATACATTTGGTTAAACCTACTAATAAAATACAGGAAGTGTAACACTGCCGGATGTGTTGTCCATTATAGTTCCAAGGACTGTAAAAACCTCAGAATCTGCATATTTGGCACTGGATACCACAAGGACTCCTAAGCATGTAGAAACTAAGGGCATTTCCACTGGCAGAAGATGCTTGTAAGGAAGTAAGTTGTCTCTTCAAAAGCAAAAAAACGCCTCGAAGGATTTGTTCTGCAGCAAATTCTCCTTTCATTTAAATGATAAAACATAACTTTCATTACTTTTAATGTCGAAGCCTTTGCCTATACATCATTTGTTCTCGCAGCTTTCCATAAAGCGAGACTCTTTCCTTGATTTTGCTTATGCTCACATACGCTGCTCTCCTTTTGGACTGCATTTCTTGTGCGGACTGCCTGAGACGAGAAATACGTTGGGAGAAAGAATTCACTTCAAAGTATTACACAATCTTATATTAAATTAAAGCTTAAGTTATGGAACAAGGACCTAAAATTATAGAGGAGTAACGGTACAAGTCAAACGAAACGTAATAAAGGAAGAAAACTTCACTCTTTTCAAAAACGTGGGGAGCGATCAAAACAAAGCTTTGACTTCGGATATTATCTAACCAGTTCCTGAAGCGTGTCTGAACTTGGTAAACACAGTTGTTTCTTAAGTACAGCCGGCAGGGGGGAAAAACTATTGCTGGCTGGATAAAAAAAAAAAGTGGTTCATATCTCTGGCACATGTCATAACAAATCAGAGGTTCCCAAAAACTTTCAGGATGCTCAGCAGAGGACACTGTAATTTATCTTAAGATCAGAAGGGAAAAAAAGTATCACCTTCCAAGGAAAGAGGAGGTAAACAAGGCTGTGATTCCAAGGTCATGTTGCCAAGCATTTCACAAAGTACGAAAGGGCAGTGGGTTAAAACTCGTGGTTTACCTTTCTAAATTCAGTGCTAATTCGGGAGGCAGCTGGGTCACTGTCACACAGAAGAGAGAAATTGCTGCCAGAATCGCCATCTTGTTCCTGTAAACCACTTCAGGGCCAATTTTTGGGGAAGTTGGAAGCTTCTGTTTTGACAAGGGGGCCGCCACGAGGTGGCTTACCAGGGACCTGGGCGCTGCATCTGGTAGGGACCTGGGAAGGCAATTTCTGTGCTGTGACTCCCAAATTAGTAACGCATGGGGAACAGGTAAGCCAGGGTTTTACCCCATGCGATACGAGTCTGTATACTCAACGTTGATGGACCTCAGACCAAGTCACTTCAGTGATTCCAATTTGGAATTTGACCCTTGACAATACAATGGCATCATTGACTGACCTCAACTTTGCAACTTGGACTATTTTAGTGACTGATTTTGCTGACATTAGTCACTGTTTAGCAGCAGCATGACCAAGCACCCAATGTCTGCCATTCTTGGAGGGAAAAAAAAAACCAAATGTGTTAGGGCACACCGGCATTAGAGGTGGAAGTACTCTTTCTACAGCCTTTTAAAGCTGCCCAACACAACCATGGGGTCAGGCCTCCTCCTCTCCTCTTCTAAAAAAACTCTAACAGCATTAAAAAGGCTTTAGAAGGCTCCTTTGACTGATGTAGCACGAGGACACGGGCGCGAGCCGAGCTCAAGTCCAGTGCTTATCTGTATTTGCTGTTCCCATCCTGAGGAAAACCATACCCACACCACCTTTTTTTCTGTAAAAGCGGCTCCCAGGCTTTGAGAACCCCAAATGATTCTGACTTGAACAGTATCTTTCAAGGACTTGACACTTGCACAGCTACGACCATGAGCATTTGGAGAAAGAGAAGCGACTGAGAAAGCGCGCATCCTAGTTTTCCCACGTTACAACTGACAAACGGCAATGTATCTTCTACAGCTTCTTACAGCTTATTTCAACATGACGGACAAGCTATCATTGCCCAAACTACAACAAAAACTCACATTAAATTCAAAGCTTTTAAATTAAACTTTAAAATAATATCAGTCTTGCTTCAGAAACACAGCGGGGTACTGTATCCATGAGCATCTGGGAGAGAACGAGAAGAGAGAAGTAAGAACCAAACGCCACAGAAAGAACTTGAAAGTTGCCTAACTTCTGGCCTCTATTAGATCCTAAACCTATGGAGTTGCTAAACACATAGAGGTCCATTCCATGAGAATGCTTGTGATTTATTGATTGAAGTATTATTTTGGCACTGTGTCAGTAATAGCCACTAATGATGTGTTGCGTATTGCAAAATCAATTTCTACATATGTTTTCTGCTTTCAATGAAAGTGAATTTCATTTTGGGATTTTGATTTAACACTGTTTATATCAATTACTTTCTAGGCCCCCAGTCTAATGCTTTTTTCCTTTTGTCTGAATCACACCAAATTTATTATTTTATATTTGTTTAACCATCTGTTAAAAATGTGTACAAACCAAATGGTTACTATGCAAATATTACAATAAAAACAATAACAGCTGCATATTGAAAGGGAGAAATGTCACTAGTGTTACAAATTATCACCAAGGATAAGTGCGGTTCATAGGTGAGAGAATTCATACCTTCAAACTTCACAGATAAAAAATCAGGATACCATATGGGCCAAACAACACCAGTGTGTGTCAAGTTGTAATGGTTGTCAGTGAGAGAACAAAAACAGAGCTAGGAAAGATTGGCATCCGTTTGTTTTTAATGAGCCTACTGGAAAGAATTAAGAATACATCCTCCCCCTTTCTCTCTACCTTGCTGTGTTAAATGAGTGCAAAAAGACTGTTTCTGCCTTTGAACTCAGGGCCTGTATAGATGGCCAGCCTGCCGCCGCCCTTTTTGGCCCCAGATCGGTTCTGAGCACTGATACGCTTCTATGCAGAGTAGAAAAATGAAGCCACCCCACGTCATTCAAGTGAAAATACAGTTGGCCCTCCTTACCCACAGATTTTTTATCCATGGATTCAAGCATCCACAGCTTGAAAATATTCCAAAAAAGTATAAATTCCAAAGAGCAAACATTGATTTTCCATTTTATATAAGGGGCACCATTTTACTATGCCACTGTATTTATGGGACTTGAGCACCCACAAATTTTGTTAACCATGGGGGGTCCTGGAACCAAACCCCAGCGGATAACAAGGGCCCACTGTAACATCATCAAAATCTTGAAAAGGAAAAAAAAAAATCATAATATTACTCAACAGAAAACATTTTGGAATTTTTCTTTAGTGTGTGCAAGAATAAGTGTAGATTTACATCCCTGATCAACAGAAATGCCTGAGCTCATGTAACAATACTGTAAATGTGTGCAGCCGTAGACACTAAGGCAGCTAGAAGCGTTTCTTGTTTCATGATATAATTCTGTGCTGATGATAAAGCTTTAATGAACTCATAGAACATGTCTATCATATTAGTCAATGCACCTGAAGCAACTACTATTTTCTCACCACTTCTCTAGTTTCTTAAACTTTGGTCTTCCAGGTGTTTTGGACTTCAACTCCCAGACGCCTCAGGTGTCTTTGCCAATGGTTAGAGATTCTGGGAACTAATGCATGAGCAACTCCTGAGTGCCACTGCTCTAAATGATGCACAAACACAAACATCTCAAAAATCTCAAGGAGAAAGAAATGTGGATGGGTCCTTCCAAATGGTCATAACCCCAAATTAATTTTTTCACAAGTGCTTTTGTTGCCAGTCTCAAGACAGGATGAGCAGGAAAAATAGCATTACCACACAAATTTAACTCATAAAACATGACGTCAACAACAGCCTCAAAAACAATACAGACAATTCTAATTAACAAGACATACAAAAAAGGAGGTGTCTGTATCATGCACAAAAGCGTGTTTGACAGGCCTTTGTCTTCAGAACCTAGTGAGAAATACCATGCACATCTCAATGTTTCCTAACCAGTAAAACTTGCTCGAAAATGTTTTGGAATTGTTCTGTATCTCTGTGTGATATGGCATTCACACTGGAGAGAGTTTTTTATCACACTGTTTACCTCTTACTGTTCCCTTCTAGTTATAAAGTTGTTGCTCTTTAATTTGCAAAGCATGTGTTCGTGACTACTTTGGAGTAAGGGTACAGTGCTATCTCTTCAGTGTATTGGTTTATGGATTCATCTTTTAAGATAATCCTTCTCTATTTCCCTTGTAAGTAGTTTTCTCTGGGAAAACAAACTCAGATGAGAGAACGCAGGTACTGCGTGTATCAAAAAAGGGAGATAATTACCTTTCCTAAATTCACTGCATTTTGTAAGAAAATTTCCCTACCTGCATCCTTTCCTGTTCATATTTCGTCAATTATATTATATTTTATTTTATTTCATTTATTACTTCCCTATTACATTTTAGATTCAATAGATTGTTAAACATTCTACGATATTTTTTATTAAAGCAATTAATAATTTAAAAAATATTGAAAGAGTAGGAAATAAGGATATCCTCTGCTACCTGGAAGATAGAAATGCAGCATTTGAACCCCTCATTTTTGCTATGAAATAAGTGTTAACAGAAAAGTCTTTAAAACTATGGCCTGTAGGTGGCAGAAGATAACAGTTGCTAAACCTTCTAGGAATACACATACATTACTGTTCGTAATAAAATGAGCAACATCCTCAATGCAGAAATAGTATTTTTGTCAGAACAGTGTAGACAAACATTAAAAATAAACAAAAGTAATACAATATTACTATAGTAGGGGAAACACAGAGAGAAAGTGAGTTTGCCCATATTATGCTTCCTCTCCAAAGGCTATCATCTCCTAAGCTATTCTATCCACTAAGTATATGACAGCAATTCTATTATTAGTTTTTTTTGTGGTGTTTTTGTGGATAGTCTATATTCAAGTTCATATATATTTCTCCATGTTTTTTTTTAAAAAAAAAACTCAGCTAAGCATAATGTGCCTTCTCTGAATGAATGCCTGGAGAGGTAATGGACAAAATGTTGGGGAGGGTGGGAGATAAGATGAATGTGCTGACTGTCAAGAGAGGGATGACACCTAGTCAGCCCCCACCCTTGCAGGCACTCCTTGGGGCTGGGTGGGTGCTTTTCTGGGCCTCGGGGGCTCTCTAGCCCAGGCAGGTGGCTATTTCCATGCCCAGTGCAGCCATTTCTCCCACCCACCTGGGTGCTTCCTTGGCCCGTGCGGTAGTTTCCCTGGCTTGGAAGTCCCACTGAAAGTCCCACCCTCCAGTAGTCCTTTCCGCATGGGGTGACACCTGGTGCAGTTTCCCCACTGACTAAAGATGGCAGTGCACATGCTGGTAACCTCAAAGCTGGACTTCTCGCAGGCCTATCCAAATGATTTTTAAATTGTGAATTTTAAATTATGAATTTTAATATGGTTTGATTGTTTTACTATGTATTTGTCTTATTTGTTCTTTTAAATTGATTTTTTTTTTAAAAAAAACTGGTGTCGTGTGTTTTTAAATAATGTTGTTTGTTGTATATTAATCTGTTCTCTTTCCTGATCTATGGGGAGAAGCAGGTAAGAAATAATAATAATACAAAATTATTATTGAAAGACTAAATGTACAATGTTATTGTTAACATTAATACATTTCAAGATTTTTTTCATATAGAGTCATCGAAACCAACCATGTTAACAGAAGAAAGCAAAATATCCTTCTTCTGCCTGTAACTATGTTAATTTTTCCCTTTTCTTATGAGACAAAGATCTTACAATCTTACATTTGTTTAGCAATGGCTTTTCTCTTTGTTTTCTGAGCCATTCTCTGATTTTACAGATGTCAAATGTACTGTAGCTTCTGATTATTTTGTCTATTTGGTCCTCGAATCCTATTTTCCAATGAGATCCCTCATCTGTAAAAGGAATCACTCCAACAACAGGCCAAAAGTTATGTTACCAATATACAAGAGTTCCATCTCTGCAGACAAAATGAGCAAAAAAGTTCAGATTTCTTTTTTTTTCAAGCTTAACTTCTGTTACCCATATTCTCTTTTCCTAAACATTCCTCTTTATATTAATAATCAATATGGAACTTCTATATATTTTACCATAAACAATTTTATATATTTCTACATTTTTCTAAATGTACATTGTTTGGGTCATATTTCTTTTCCATAATCACAAAGTCTCATTTTTAATTTAAAAAAATCAAAGCCCAATATACAGTACTAACAGATGCAAAGTAAACTTCTTACCTGGCATAAAAGTCCCCTGGAGGAATAATTTCCTGAAAAAACTGTAACTGATACAGGTAAAGTCCAATTAAGTGGCCTGCACTGAATATGGCCATTAACACACAGAGACAGCTGAATATCAGCGGATCAAATACTCGGCAGCAGGACCACCATGTACACAAACCCAAAAATAAAAAGAAATACACAGCTGAAGTCAGTGATGGCACCATCATTCCTATTTTTAAAAAGAAGGAAAATGGTAGATGATTACTATGCTTTAAGTTCATAAAGTTTGTGCTACAAGAAAATGATTTATTAAATTTATATCTCATATTTCTAAAGAAACAGGGCCAAAGGTGACTAAAAATAAAATACAGATAAAACAATATAGTTTTAATTTCAACATACAAATAGATAAATTAAAAGAGAGATCTAATAAAATTTATCAGTAATAAAGATTACCCACCAGTTTAAAACCCACTTCAGCCATAAAACAAATAAGACACCAAAAAGCGTCTCTGAATAAACATGTTTGCCTGAGGTGCAACAACAACAACAACAACAACAGAGATAAAATTAATCTTCCTGCCAAGGAAGTTCTAAATCCTAGGCAAATTCCAGTGATGTGCTTTGATAGTCAATGCCAGCAGAGCCAGAGCTTTCCCTCTCTCCCTTTTGATGCTCCGCCCAAACTCTAGAGGTTTCCCCAACTCTCTGAAGCAGAGTTTCTGGTGCAACAGTGATTGAGGTGGCAGGAAGGGGTTCACAGATTCAGTAGGATCTACCACTGGATCTTAGCCCCTAGGCAGTGGTTCTCAACCTTTGGTCCTCTAGATTTTTGAGACTTCAACTCCCAGAGTTCCTGAACAATGAACATACTGACTGGGACTTCTGGGAATTGAAGTACAAAACATCTGGAGGCCCAAAGGTTGAGAACCTCTGCCCTAAGGGAAACTTTCTTGCGATCCTGCCCAACGTGCCTCTGGTAGTTGCAAAGAGAAGGGATTATTTCAAAGGATTAAAAAGTTTGGCAGACTCACGTGAGGGAAAAAGGTCTTCCCTATATCCTGATTTATAGCTCCTACCTGTACCTTGAAATGTAACTAGAAATGGATTGGTAATAAGATTTTTTAAAAATTACACATGGAAATGTGTGTTTTGAGAAAAATACATTTTGCAATATATTTTATATAATTTGCGCATTAAGTGTAAAGGTCAGAGACTGTAAGTATCTTCATGAGAAATCAGGATTTTCTGTTCTGTGCAAAATTCTATGCATGTTCAGATGAATGTGAAAACACCTGGACAAGAGAGGAAATTTTGGTGAGACATGTGTTCTCACCTTCCTAGGTACTTGATACCCCCATAGGTTCAGGGAACAGGTGTGACTATAAGGGGTAGGGTACTGTTGGGGGTTCAAGGACTCTATTAAAACCAAGGAGAACTTGAATGACTGGTACTGCATTGCTTATATGCAAGAAAAGCAACTTATCTAGCCCAAAATCTCCCCAAGAACACTGTAGTTGATTTCCAGATTTTACAAATTCTTGTTGTAAAAATGGCCTCTCTTGGGCCTAAAATGGCCCCTAAAAACATGGGAAAACTGATCACATGCTCCTAGAAGGTGACTGGGGATACTGAGTAAAATAATGGCCTGTTACAAACAGCCAAAATAAAGCTGCTTCGAGTCACAGTGGAGGTATGGTATTTCAATGATGCATGCGTCCTAAGAGTCCAGAAGTCGCACCAAAGCCACGCTCTAGCCCTAAGG
>NC_056525.1:190594833-190632985 GCF_019175285.1 Sceloporus undulatus | reverse complement strand
AATCTAAAAAGACACGACACAAAAGGAGAAGGGAAAGATGGTGGGGAGGGGGCCTCTCTAGTAGGATAATACATATAAAATACATAGCAATACAGGAAGTGATTCAGTAAAACAGACAACAAAAGAACATCAAATAGCAAGTGACAATTATGCAATGCCTGGGAACGCTTCTCTGAACAGGATGGTCTTCAGCTCCGTTTTGAAGCTGGTTAAGGAAGTGATGGCTCTTGTTTGTGGGGGAAGAAGGTTCCAGGAGTGAGGGGCAGTGAGTGAAAAGGGGCGAATCCAGGATGGGGCAGAGGAAATCCTGGGCTGTGACAGCAGGCCTTGACTACCAGAACGGAGGGCCCGAGTGGGAAGGTGAGAAGAAAGAAGGTCTGATAAGTAAGGAGGGGCCAGTCCATGGAGGGCTTTAAATGTCGACAGCAGGAGCTTATACTGAATGCGGAAAGGGAGGGGGAGCCAGTGAAGGGATGCCAACACAGGAGAGATGTGGTCAGAGCGGTGGGTGGAAGTGATAATGCGGGCAGCTGAATGCTGAACAGAGATTAAAGGACGGAGGTGAGAAAGAGGAAGCCCAGCCAGGAGGACGTTACAGTAATCAAGTCGTGAGATCACTAGATATGGTCGGATTTTGGCAATATTGTACAAAAAGAATCTACAAGCCTTGGCTGTGGTCTGGATCTGAGGGATACACGACAGAGAAGAGTCAAAGATAAAACCAAGACTGCGGGCTTGCTGGACTGGTTGAATAGAAATATTGTCCACAGAGACAGAAAAGGAGAGTTGAAGGGTGGGCTTAGGAGGAAAGACAAGAAGCTCTGTCTTGGACATGTTGAGTTTCAAACGCCGATGGCGCATCCACTGCGAGACAGCTGTGAGACAAGACGAAACTTGCTGTTCAAGCCTTGGAGAAAGGTCAGGGGTGGAAAGATACAACTGAGTGTCATCGGCATACAGATGTTAGGAGAAGCCAAAAGAGCTAATGAGTTTTCCTAAGGACAGTGTGTAGAGAGAAAACAGAAGGGGACCCAGAACAGAGCCCTGGGGAACTCCAACAGATAAGGGAACAGGAGAAGAATCTGAAAAGGCATCTGGGTTTGTGATACATACATATATGATAAAGGAGTTATGGGTGAATTCCCCTGATCTGTTTAAATCAGGCTAATCAAAAGATGGCTCCCAGACATGTAAAATGCTTTTCATAAACAGATCGTTGACACTTGTGGACACTAAAAGGCAGGATTTTTCTTGTCCAAGATGGTTAACTTGCATATCCATCTGCATTTTGTACTAGATTGAGAAATGTAGTGAATAATTAGAAGATTTAAGATTAATGTATATGGTTTGTATTTTACTTACGGTAGAAGAATAGAGATGTAAAATTGCTGGGAGTTGTGAAGCCATGAGAAATAAGAAAAAGACTTAGAAAAATTGAAACATGTGCTATTAGCATCCTGCACAGATTAGAACATAAAAAATATTGTGAATCATTTTGTAAACCAGAAGTTATTTTCCAGATGACTCCCTTGTTAAATAAGCCTCTTGTGAGCCTCAAACAGCTGTGTGTTTGCATATCTGTGTGTGTCTGGAACATTTTGAATTAATTTTTAAAATTCTCTTTTAAATCTGAAGACAAAGCAATGCAGTGGTTTGAGTGTTGGACTAGAGTCCAAAACACACTGCAGAAATCATCCATTTTGAGACCACTTTACCTACCCTGGCTCAATGCTTGGGAATTCTGGGAACTGTAGTTTTGTGCAATATTTAGCCTTTTCTGTCAGAGAGCACTGTAGTTCCCAGGATTCCCTAGTATTGAGCTAGGGCAGTTAAAGCAAAAACTGGATAATTTCTACAGTGTGTTTTGGACCTAGGACTCTGGAGAGCAGGGTTCAATTGCCCTCTGCATCACAGAAACCCACTGGGTGACCTTGGGCAAGTCACACTCTCTCAGCCTCAGAGGAAGGCACAGAACCCCGTCTGAACAAATTTTGCCAGAAACCCCCATGATAAGTTCACCATAGGGCTGCCATAAGTCAGAAACAACTTGAAGACATACAAGAAAGTGCCATGACAGGGATGGGGGTACTGTAGAGTGGTGCAGTCCTCCAGAGTCCTCCAACTCCAATTTATTGCTTCAATTCCTGGCAGTTGTCCACACCTTTGTTAGAGCTATCTCTGCTGAGTATCACTTTTACAGCTGCAGAGCAAGCATAGTCCATATATCACAAGAGGAAGTCAGGTGTTTGGATGAACACGACTTGAGGCACACTAAAATGTATCAAAATTAGGCAAGCTTGACTATTATAGATTGAGCTTTCCATCCAGCTAATATAGCAGAACAGAGGCAGATGGAGCAAGAAGATGCTAGAACTAATGTGGGCCTAAAAAGAAGATACATGATAGTTTTTCATATGTACTAATAAAAGCACTTGGGACAACTTGTTTGAGTTAAATCATAAATGTCAAGCCTTTGCACTTGTCGAAATACAAGTCCCCTATTTAGGCTGTTTATACATGAACAGGTACAAAATTAAAGCATACCTGTATTGATTTTGGCACTTATTCTTCCTCTTTTGTTTACTGTATTTTGTTTATAGGTGTTGATTTTAAAATCAAAACAGTAGAGCTAAGAGGAAAGAAAATTAGATTACAGATTTGGTAAGTAAAAAAATGCAACTAGCAGAATGCTGGTTATGCATTATTTTTTGTTCTAGCATGGTTTCAGTATGCTTGTCTAATATGATTAACTGATGTAAGCTGATTTAACTTTTAATCCACCTGCTGCTGCTTTTCCTCTCCCTCACACAGCCTTAGGAATAGGTAGCAAATTTGTAATGTAGCAGTAGCCTGGGCTTTTGTTTAAAGGGCCTTATCTTTGCTCTTCAGATAAAAACATGTGCAATTTTAAGGCAGCGTTTGCCTAAAAATTGCTGAGAAAGCCCCCACACATGAAAACGTATGCAACTAGCCCCATCCCATAAGCATCCCAGAACCCAATACTTCCTCCAACTATTTCCATTTTCTTCTGCATTCAGTCTCAAAATGGTGATAGGAAAAGATGCACTTACACTTCCTGTCACCATTTTGAGAAGGTCTACAGTCACTCTCAAAATGACAACAGGGGGAAAGACGCTATCGTATCTTGTCAAAGTGGCCAAGTTTGGGAGCAGGATTTCAAGCTAAATTCATATAGCATCATTTCCTTTGTCATCAAATCAATAAGGCTATGTGTTGTTTTATACCCGACAATGTGCCATGCTGCCCTACTATTGGTAGGAGTAAAACAGTGCCTTGGTAACATAATTTGAAATCAGGATTTTTTTTCCACAAAGTCGGTTTCAAAAAACAAACAAACCACCCAGGAACAACGTAAATATTGTGCCTGATTCCTGGATGCGTTAAAGCCTATCAACAGGCCCCCTGGTTAAGAATCCCTCTATTATGTCGTAAAAAGAGGCATGGTAGTGTGGTGCAAATTGCTGTTGGGAGAGAATAAACCAGCTATGCTTGCAGAAACCTAATCCTGTAAATTAGCTGGTGGCTTTATCCTAGTGCATTACTAGTACTTCATGTTTACTTGGCATTAGGGATAACTGCTAGATATGCTAACAGCCAGTAGAGGTGACAAAAAAGAAACTTCAGTGGTTGTTTGAACCATGCCACTGGCATAATCTGGTAATGTTTAACTTTTGCATAGATGTAGTGAATTCAGTTTACTAACTCCTCTTGGCAGGTCACCATCAACTCTGTTTGTCGCACCATGTGTTTGTCTTGCTTCCTTCCATCTGAGTTAATTGCTGTTGCATCTTTCGTATCATCCGTTACCTAATACTTGAAAGTTACTGGCATGACTTCATTCCTCATCTGTGTCCCCATCTGGATTCATATGGCCTCAGAGTTGGTATTTGAGCCATCATGATGGTTAGCCAGGGCCTACTGAAGCTGATATGAGGTAATGTAGATTTTCAATGTGCCAATATATGAGTATCAAATTAACTTTTATTTTGACTCTTCTAGACTGCTTGTTCACATTTTTAAATAAGTGCAGCACTGCAGTAAGCCAGTTCATTTGACTGATTTCAGCAGGTGCTCAGCATACATAACTGAGTACCTGATAGGAAGACTCTCTTAAATTTGCTCGTCCTCTATAACTGGTATATCATCTCACTGAATATTGTGGCTAATTTCAGTGAAAATGTTACTCTATGAAAAGAAAGTAGGAGTTTCCTACAATTTAAATATGTATACAAATTTATTAAATGTACGATCCCCAGTCAGTAGTTTCCCATATACTCTGCTGTGTGCACACACAGCTCTTTGTGCAAAGGTTGCTTTAATCATTTCAGTGAAAGAGTTAGAATGGCATATACAGCAGATGCACATGTGAATCTTCTGCTATTACTGTATTATAGAATTAGTAGACAAGAGGGTTCCACATGATACACATGTAGCAAACATCACTTCCCTAAATATTACGCTTAATATTTATTTTATTTTGCTATTGTTTAATCTCAGCACTGTAAACAGATGCATCTTTGCCCACATAGAAATCTTTAAATCAGCTATTAGCATTGCTTAGCTTTTTAAGGAATTGCCTTCAGCTGGCAACAGTATGCAGTGACGGTAATGGAATCTCTGCTGCCAGTTTGACAAAAGATTTTAGTTGCTATAAAAACAAACCTGGCAGTTCTACATCTTGAACACTTTCCAAGTTGTTTCAGTTTTTGAATATCTAGGCAAAAATTGTTTGAGAGGAAAAACAGTTGTATTTTCCTCTATAGTGTTTGGGAAACCCTCACAAGTTTTGAATATGGCTGCCACTTTAAACAGTATTTTCCCACCTGATAGGATTTGTTTAGGTATTTGTGTGAAAAGTACAGGTATATCATAGATGAATAAACAGATACAGGTATATTTTGCTGCCTGTACTATCCATGTAGGGGGAAAAATACATTGGAAGTGGACTTACATCTATCTTACAGGAGCTTTAAATCATTGACTTTCCTTTGTGTTTCCTTTTTTGTTGTTCTGAGCGTCTTGCAAAATACCAATGCCTAGAGATTAAGTGTCTGCATGTTAAGCATGTCTACATAGCTCAGCCTCATTAAAAGTGCTTGGTGAGACATTCATTTCATATCTAATCTTTCCAGACTTATTTCAGAGTTAATTTTGTGAGTGTGTGAAATGAGTCTCAAGAAGAACTGATGTTTACATTTGAAATGATAGTATTTCTGTTCACATTTTCCTTTTTTGTATCCTGTATCCTGTATGCATGCTTTTCATTTTCATTAGAAGAGTCTAAATGCAGTGATGACCTTTTTCCCGCTCCCAGGTGTGAACAGTGTTTAATGGAGAACAAAAAACGTTTTTCTAATCTAGACAAAGTTTCAAGTAAGGTCTAAAGCAATTGTGATGCAGGCACTGCTGCATTAATACTGTAGAGTTTTCTGCCCCTTTCCCATGCAGTACTCATTATTGCCTAAAATCCTGCATTAGAGCATTTCCCAGCTGTTTATAATGGTTTTTGGGGGGAGGGCATGGAGGGTTGCAGTAAGAAGGGGGGGTCACATGCACCCTTAGTTATACTCGTAAAAACACTTTCATCAAGAAATGTCACCTGTTGAATCCTGGCCAAAAAAACCTAGTTGCCAGTTTGTTTGTTTTTTTAATATGAACAAGTACATGATTCATCTTCAGCAATAATATTGATAGAACAGTAATACTTGTCATTGGTACAGCTGTAAGAACAGAATGCTATAAGAGCCAAAACAGTATTGAAGCAAGCTGGTAGACTATTCTGTTTAACTCTATGTACAGTAATGGAAATGTCTGTGGTATTACAGGTTGAGTACAGAAGTAACTTTTATGTAATATGGCTTTTTATTCAGCTTTTGGGGCCCTAGTTTTCATTGCGGTATTCAGGAGCTTGACAGTGCAATGGCTAAATATAAAATGATCACCAGCAATGTTGGAAATGATAAGTGAAACTACATTTCTTTTTAAAACACTTGTAATTCTAAGTCCCTGACTAATTTTTTTTATTTCTGAAGAGAAGAGAGTAAATGGTTCTCTGTTGCTTCTCCGTGCCCTGAGTAGAAAATAATGTCTGACGTATCATATGCATAATGTAACAAAATATTTCCGAAACATATTTACAAAATAGCCTTGATCTTTTTCTGTGGCCATGTGTCAGACACAATGTATCCTCTGCTTAAGAATTCTCCCTAACTCCTGACTCCTAAACTGAAGCTGATTGATCAGAGATGCTGCTGTTCTTAGGCACTGACTTCTTTTGAAGGAATTAGCATTCAAAGCAATGTATGTAGAATACTGCATGTGCAGTGAAGCACTAATGCCCTACATTTTCCACTGCAGTTTCTCAAACAGTTTCTGTTGCTGGAGAAGGGTAATCTAGACTGAAATGGTCATTGAAAGGCAGCTTTAATCCTTTTCTCCCATGCCAAAAATCAGTTCACATACACTGCTCTTCTCTTCAGGAGGAAAGCTGATCTTGGTACCAGTGGCAGCTTCCCTCTGTCAGAGTACAGCATGCCCGCATCATATGTAGGCATGCCATATGCGGCTTTCAGTTATGCTGAAAAAGCCGCATGATGGTAGTGGCAATGGCACATGCACCGCGTGCACGAGCCCCATAGTTTTCAATGGGGCTCGAGCATTTGCAGTATTTCCCTTACATGGGGGGGTGGGAGGTTCAGGATTGGATTCCCTGCGTAAGGGAAGGGCCCACTGTAGTAGCTTCATGGTGTTTCCTTGAAATTAGAAAAGAGGATTTAAACCCTACTTCCTATATACAACAGTCCCTAACCCCCTCCCCACATTGTTTGCTATATACATAGCAAAATGATGTATTAGAATGGATAAGCCAAATGTTAGGTCAAAAAAGTATTTTAGAGGCACATTATTAATCATTTCCATATCTGAAAGTCTTAATGAAAATCTGTCATATAAGGTTCATGTAGCACTTACGTTAAGTGCCGCAAGATTAGAAATTGTGAAAGCAGGGAAAACATTAGGAAACCTCTCAGTACAAAAGTGGCTAAACAGATTATGTGCTATAGCACTTTCAGAAAAATTAACATGCAAAGAAGGAGTAGGAAGAGGAGAAATAAAAGAAGATTGGTTTCAAAATTACTTGAAAGCCATTTATTGTGCAAACAACTTGTTAATTCTGGACATAAACAACCTTTGGATCAAACGCTCTTTTGGAAGAACAATTATTATAGATTGAGATTACTATACAGACAACATGTAACCATTTGGAAGATAATCATTAGTTACAAGATAACTAGTTGACTATTGACTATTTTGAAGGAATTAGGTTTATTAATTTAAGATTTTGGGATGGGAGGGTGGAAGGGAGGGACAGAGGGAACAGTGTAGCACAATTGTGGTATATATCTAGATTGAAAGGAAATAATTGTATGATGGGGTGCTGAAAAGTTCTTGGCCCAACCAAGAAGAGAATGACCTATATGCTATTCCACATATTCATCCCAAAATTCAACACTCTTGGCACATTGTTTCCCACGTTTGTTTGACCCTTCCAAAAAGAATTGTGATGTCTGGTCACTGAAACACTGCTCTGTTGCTGCTATCACTTCTGAATCATTTGAAAATTTCCTTCCTTTCAATCCTTTTTTTTAGACTTGTAAACAGGAAATAGCCAGATGGAACATGATCTGGTGAGCAGGGTGCATCCAAATCCCAAATTATTTGAAACATCCAGTCTTGCCAGCCCTGTGAGCAGGTGCTTTGTCTTGCAAAAATAGAACACCTTTCCCCAGCTTCTCTTGCTGTTTGTCTTTCTTGTCTCCTTTAATCAGCACAGCAAGTTATTAGTATTCTACATGAACTGTTTGGCCCTCCTGAAGGTAGCCAGGTGTCAAAATACCTTATCCCAAAAAACTGTGGCCATGACTTTTCTTGCTGACTTTTGAGTCTTGAATTTCTTCAACCATGGAGAAACCCAAGTGCTTCCACTGCAAGGACTGTTGTTTCATTTCCAGATGATAATGATGTAGCTGTGTTTCATCAACAGTGACAGGTAGTTTTTTTAAAAAATCACTAGATTCCTCTAATATTGCAAAATTAACTTGAAGGTATCCACACAATTTCATCTCTGTACGGCATTCAAACATTTTGGCATCCACTTGGCTGACAGTTTCTGCATAGCCAGCTGCTCGTGAGTTATAAATCCAATGCTTGGGATATCTCTAGTGTCTCGTCAATTGTTTTGGCTAAGATCCGCGATCTGCCAAAATAGGTGATTAACATGCTCAACAATTTCAGGAGTTGACACTTGAAGGCGTCCTAGACCTTGCTGCAACTTCAGTCACAAAATCTCCACGCTTAAAGTTGGCATGCCACTTCTCCACAGATGGGTACTTGTCACTCAATGTTTGCATCATACACTCATGGATTTCCTTTGGAGTTTTCTTCTGCAGGAACTTCATGATGGCCTGGTATTCAGCACTTGAAAATTCCACACTTTTTGTTGATATGTTTCTAGCAATGATCTGAGGGGAAAAATCAGAAATTAGAACTATGATCCTGCAGATTGGCAATTTACAAGGCAAAAAACACTCTTTCAAGCTACAGAGACAAAATTACCCTCGGGTTTTGGAAAGTAGGTCAAGACGAGAACTTTTCAGCACCCCCTCCCCATATATATTATGATCATAATTGTTAATTGTTATTACTACATTAAACCTCTGCCAGTCTGGATGTGTTACAGATTGTTGTACAGTTTGTTTCTAACTGTGTACTTGGAGTGATGGGGAAGAGAAAGCCCAGGTCTTTATAACTCTCAGTAATTTGCATTCATCCATGAGCAAGGAAAAGTGTCTAAAACCATCTAGTTCAGGTTTTTTTGGTGGATAGTACCAACTTACTGCTTTATCACACTAGGGGGCAAACAGGATTTAAACGAGAGTTAAAGGAGAGTTAAACAAGAAAATGTGTGATAAACATCAGGCATTTCCGATTTAACTCTTGTTTAATTCTTGTTTAAATCCTGTTTGCCCCCTAGTGTGATAAAGCAGTCGAGGTGACTATCCTTAAAGGAACCAAATCTCTTGTTCTAGGCATTCATATCCATTTTCATTATTTTCCTGAGGCTGCAGAAAGCTTTTCCCAGCCATTCTGGAGAGCAAGAACTATTGGGAAAGGGAACTTTATCTAAGGGTGCTTTATCTATTTGTCCTCCACGCGTAAACCCATGCTCCTCCCCTGCTAGTTCATTTGAGTAATGCTCTGGTTCCCAGTTTGACAGAAAAGGAAATACTGGTGTTATGGTGAAAAATCAAGATCTCACTGTAAAATACATTATTTTGCTAAGAAGGGACAGTGTTTGCTTTTAACTGGTACATTTGCCATTCACTCACAGAACTTCAAACATTCAAAAAATATACAGTATTAACACCCCCCCAGGGCTGCACATAGGAATTGCATGTTTAATAATTGCCTCCCTAATAAACTCCTCTGACATGTTGGAAAACGTCATCTAGAAGACTAGTATATGCAGCATAAAAATGTTGAATGTTTACATGCAAGGAATGGAGATTACAGTATCCCCTCCCAATTCGTGGGGGATCCATTCTGGAGTCCCTTCCACAAAAATGGCGACTTGCAAATATTTGAGTTCCATTGAAAATAATGGTGCACGTGCCCAAGGCACACACCACCATTTTATCCCTTCCTGCTTGCCCTTCCTGTGAAGAGTGAGACCACGGACTCCCAAGTCCATGAAAAGGGAGGGACAAGTGTACTTCAGATTACCGCTGTTGTTTTGAAGTGATACACTGTATGGATTACTGTCTTTTTTCATTTTCTTTTGTGACGAATACAAACATGGTTTTTTAGATTGTGATTTTGATGTGCAAAATGGTTACTCATACAAAAGAACCAGTAACTAAACCTTGCAAGCACTGGTTCTGAAGTTTCATCCATTCTTAGAAAGAGAAAATACAAAGTTATGGTGTCTTGATATTGGTATTGTCAATTTGCTACATAAAGGGCAATATCTATAACCATTGATAATATGCACAGAGTACAGTTGGCCCTCTATTTTCGTGGGGGATCTGTTCCGGACCCCTCTGCAAAAATGGAGGCTCACACATACTCAAGCCCCATAGGCTTGAATGGGCGTGTGCCTGTGTGTGCGCCCATACCGCACTCGGGGTGCATGCCCCATTGAAAATAGCAGAAATCTCCCCTCCCAGATCCATGAGTTAGGAGGGGAGACTGTATTTTGTTCCATTTATACTGACATTCAGGAAGAGAATGAGAAAAGATATATCTTTTTAGAGCCTGAAGTATGCTAACTATAAAGAAAATTTGTACAAAGCGGGAGCTTTCATTATATCCACAGCTATTCTTTGATGTTACTGAAGCATTTGTGCTGGCCAAATGGCTGTAATAAAGTTATTATTATTATGTTACTGAAGCACATACAATGACAATGTCACTATAGAAAGGAGGAAGGGAAAAGGAGTGGGGGAAAGGAATGTAAGACCATCCAGTTTTTATCTTAGCATGATCTTTCATGGCTGTAAACCCATTTCTCCAGATGCAGTACAGAGTTATATAGTGAGTCAATATAGAGCAATTATTATTGTCTATGGTAAAATTACTGACAGAAGGGAGTGCAAAGTTGTTTTGGTTCTCTTTAGCATACTTTAGCCTGAAAGCCTTGTGTTTTCCCCCTCCTAATGTAGATAAGCAAAATATCCTTTCCCAAGTAGTTTTTTTTTATTTATTAGCTGCATTATTATTCTTTTTCCCAGTGAACTTCTGGCAGAGTACATGGCTGTTACTGATTATCTCTCTCTCCACTTTATCTTACAGCAGCCCTATTGATCAGGCTGAGAGAGGGTCACTGGCTCAGAGTCACACTTGGAAACCCACTCTCAGTCCACCACTAACCATTCTGTACTTTTTACATAAATCTGAAATTTTAAGCATCCATCCCTAATAACTAATCAATTCAAAGTAAAAAATAATGAAAGGAATTTGGAACTTCTGTTTTTGTTGTTTTTATTCTAAAGCCTTGGAAAATGTGCGTATTTCCCCCAGTGAGGCATTGTGTAAATCCCAACTTCACTATATAAAATATATTATATAAATATCCTGTTTTAATTGATGGAAATTAATTATAAATAAATATGACATGGGGGTGTATGGGTTGGTGCTATGAGTGAATGGAACTGCTCTTTTCACTTCAATATCTTGCATCATACGATATGGCAGATGGAAATGATGTTACATTCGCTGCCATAGCCAACTGAAATCACTCCTTCTGTTTCTCTTTTGAGTTCACTTAACATCTGCATTTTTCATGTGTTATATCCTTGTGCTTAATCTTTTAAATGTATTAGTGTGTTAGCACAGTCATGGCATTATTTTTATTCATTCATTCATCCAATCTTTTTCCTACCAAAAGATCTAAGGTGGCTTGGGTTATAGCCTTTTATACTGGTGACAGTGTTTGTTTGGTAGGCTTAAAAACCTAGAATTTTGTTTTGGACCCTTAAGAATGGCCTATAGTTCTGCCATCATAATCTCCTGCTGACGGTCCTTGACACAGATGATGGGATCTACTTTTGCATCAGATCTAGTTTTCAAAGTAGAAGCAGGTACAGATTCAATGTGGGTTTTTTTGCTATAGAGATCTGTGATGCTTTGCTGAAAGTAGCAAAATGCCTCAAAAAATATTTGCTGCTGCTGCTTCTTAGGGACACAGCAGGCCAGGAAAGATTCAACAGCATTACCTCAGCTTACTACAGAAGTGCCAAGGGAATTATATTGGTGTATGATATTACAAAGAAGGAAACGTTTGACGATTTGCCTAAATGGATGAAAATGATTGATAAGGTAAGTCTCGGTTTCTCAAAATTGATTTTATACTTAAATAAGCTATAATGTCAGACTTTATTGTGGCAGCATACTCTGGAAAGTAAAATCTAGAAAGAATTTTCACCCGTTTTTTAGACTTGAATATTTGACATTTCTAAATAGTTTTATACTTAGAAGGAACAAAGACTGAAGATGGACAACCTGGTGTCCTTCAGATATTTTCAGTTGAAACAGCCTGTAAGTCCCAGATGACATGGGAGTATAGTTTAAAACATCTGGAGGGCATAATGTTTTCTACCACAGATTTTGACTAGTATGGATGCTGAACTGGATAGATTCTGTCCTGCCTTTAATTTGCAGTATCTGTTATAGTGGGTGCACAGAGCTGTAATAGTAGAGAGAAAGTTAAACCAATGAAAAAATGAACAGAACACGATAATAATTTGTGATAACCTGTACATGTGGTTTAACAAGCGAGGCTATAAATAATTCAGGTGCTGTATAATTTCATTCCAGTTGATATAAAATTTTAAGTCTAAGCCATTTTATACTTTTGTTTATTTTTCCCCCCAGTATGCCTCAGAAGATGCAGAGCTATTACTGGTTGGAAATAAATTAGACTGTGAAGTGGACAGAGAGATTAGCCGACAACAGGGAGAAAAAGTAGGTTAAATTAATTATGACATTGATGAAAGGCAGAAGTAATCTTTGTGGTAGATCACAGAAGCTTAACATTTGATTGATTATTGTTAATGTTGGACTACCTCTTCTTACTTTTCACACATCATGTATTTGACAAGTTTCTTTAAAATAGTCTCATTTGTGTGGAATTCCATATAAACTCTATTGTTTCCTCCTTTTTAGCTCTTAATCCCTGACATTCAGCTTGTGACAAAGCTCTGAGAGTTGGATTTCTATAAAATCCAACTGGGATTTTAGTTTAAATGATACACATATACATGATAATATTTCCATTGCTAAACAGAAATAGTTTGAAATAGGCTGGTGCAGTTGCCTAAATCAAGCGCCTAGGCCATGCAGACTTTATTGAAATATGTAGGACTACTGGATGTAAAATATAAGAGTTAGTCTGAGAAGTCCTCTCCTTTTTCGGAACCTCTAGATAAAAAACCCATTGCATATATCTTGTTTCAAAGCAGATACATGTATACAGAACCAGATACATGTACACATATAGTTATTATGATGTAATTCATATACGAACGCGTGCGCACATGCACATACCCTTAACTGCTTCAGAGCAGGGTAATAATCTAATAACGAATGACCAGACTAACTTCTACTTCCGAAAGAGCGTATACCGCAGTCGCTCCAAAATTGTGGAACAAGTCTCCTGGAAGAGATCCGTCACACTACCTCCTTGGAGGCTTTCAAGAGGGCACTTAAGACTGATCTCTTCCGGCAAGCCTACCCACCTGACCTCGTATAAGAAACACTGTTTCATCTCTTGACTAGGATGGGAGTTTTTCCATCATGCTGCCGCTTTTAATCCTTCGTTTTTAATTGTTAACTATTTATGTATTTTATTGTTGGGTTTTTCTGTCTGTATTTTTATATTGGGTTGTAATCCCACCTTGATCCGCCAAGGAGAGGTGGGAAAATATAAATAAAAATTTTATTATTGTTATCCAAAGGATTTGGAATTCAACCTCCAAATAAAGAGCTGAAGACTCAGCATGCATAGTCAGACAATAGTAAACAAGAAGAATATATTCTGTACTGCCTGCACATATGGCCTGGCATTTTTAATCCATATTGTAATCCAGATCCAGATTTAATCCAGATCCACACATTATAATGTCTTGTGTTAAGGGCATAGGAGAGCCACCTTTAGTATACTTAAAGGAAACATTTGCAGAAGTGGAACTCTTTAGCACTATTTTAGCCATATTACTTTGTAAGGACAGTCAAGATAAAACTTAAAATAGATACCCAAACACCTCTTCCATAACATCAATCACTGATTCTTAGAAAAATAAACAACAAAAACATTTAAAAGACACAGGAGTGGCAACCTTGTCTGAGATATTAGTACAGTGTTATTGAGGCAGTAATTTACTAAATGACATTTACAGAATTTATGGTTATCTATTTAGTGTCAACTTCTGTTTGCTTTTGTCCTAATGAATAGGTATATAAACAAAATGATTTAAATTGCTATGGATGGAAATATAATGTTGGCCAAATGCAATCACATTGAACACAGGCCAGAACCTTCTTAAGATATTTCTTTTTCTCCCTGACAGTTTGCTCAGCAGATAACTGGGATGCGGTTTTGTGAAGCTAGTGCCAAGGATAATTTTAATGTTGATGAAATATTTCTGAAACTAGTTGATGACATTCTAAAAAAGGTAAGTTCTGCAGTTTAATGAGATTTACAATATCCTATACATGTCTCCTCAGAAGGAAGGCCCATTGAGTTCAGCGGGACTTACTCCCACGTACTTGTATATGGTGTTCACTGAGTTCTGTTGCAAGTAGAATTTCTTTATTCATTCTTCAGTTACAGTGGGCCCTTGACATCTAGGTTGGGTTACAGGACCTTCCGTGGATACCAAAATCTGTGGATGCTCAAGCCCCATTAAACACACTGTAAAATTGTGTATCAGATGGCAAAATCAAGGTTTGCTTTTTGGAATTCATATATTATTTTAATATTTTCCAGCCATGAAAACTTGAATCCATGGGTATGGAGGGCCAACTGTACTGTAATTTGTGGGCTATCTATTGCAGCCAGTTTCTCAGATTATATTCATTCTGCACTTTTTGTTTCAGTTACAGTACTTAATGTTGCATCAGTGTAGTTGCTAAATTATTTATATTTGCTTCAGTGGGGTGGGGGGAGTAATAGTATATATTTACTCTAATTTGATCAGTGCATTTTTTATCTGAGGTGTAAATGAAAAATGAAAATTTTATACTATCTACAATAATGAATTCATCAAAGTATGGTGGCTACAATACTGAAAAAGTTTAATTTTCATAAAATTTGATAGGCAACATAACTGATTCTTAAAGTTAACTGTGTGATGTGTGAAAGTGAAGCTTTGCATGTATGTCTTTGTGGTTTAAAAGGAATTAAAATCACTTCTATTAGGCAGGAGGTAGCTGCTTCAGGCAACGTTTACTGGCAGAAACAGCATAGCAGCTTTTTGGGCTATGTGGCTGCTGTGTTCTAGAAGAGTTTATTCCTGACGTTTCACCAGCATCTGTGACTGGCATCTTCATTCACTGAAGACATCAGCCACAGATGCTGGCGAAACGTCAGGAATAAACTCTTCTAGAACATGGCCACATAGCCCGAAAAACTCACAAAAAACTATGGATGCCGGCCTTGAAAGCCTTCGACTTCACAATTACCATTGACTTTCTATCAAAGATTTGAATTTATTCTGTTATAAAGGCACTTCATGTTTATATTTCTGTGGATTTAACTGAATGAGATTTCATAGCATTCTGCATAGATGGCTTACATTGGATTTTCTTTCATTTTAAGATGCCTTTGGATGTAATAAGAAATGAATTGTCCAACAGTATCCTGTCCTTACAACCAGAACCAGAAATTCCACCAGAACTGCCTCCTCCAAGACCTCATGTCCGTTGTTGCTGACTTGCTGCTTTGTCCAGAGTAGAAGCTATGAGTGGGAGGAAAGAAAGAAGACAGCAGCTGTACTACTCTGCACTACAATCATGTGGAGTTCCTTGTTGCACTTTGATTCAGAGTCAGAGCTACACACTACTTTGTAAATATGCAAATATGGAAACCTGGGTAGGATTCAGCTGTAACTGGTTAAGCATTGGCCTTCCCACAAGTGTTTTTTCACTCCTCTTCCCCAGCACTATAAATATTGTACATTTGGCTGGGAAATACAGCACTCCCAATCCTAGGATGTAAGAAATTAAATCCATACTTATTCTGAACATAAATGTTGTAATAGTCCTTGATATAAAACCAGATCTCTTCTAGTATATGGTGCTTTGCTAGCTTTCTTAAGATAATTTTAAAAAATTAAACTTACATGTATAAAGCTTTTTTAAGCAGCATTGTTTCCCACAAAAAATGAATATGTTTCCTACAGCATCTTAAATTAATTGACAGCACAATCTCATGCATATTTATTCAAACTGAGTCCTGTTGTGTTTTTGAGACTTAGGGGACTTCCTTCTATGTAAGTATGCATAAGATTGCATTCTGAGAGTTCAGATTAAATGCTGATGCCACCCGTTCAGTTTTATGGAATTTATTTGTGTGGCTCCATGCGAACATTACTGAAATGAATGGGAATAGTGTAGCGACAGGGTTCAGTCAATTGAGTCCTAAACACACAAACAAATGTTATTTACAACACTCCTTTATTATTTATTATATTTTATGATGGGTCACTTGTTTGTGTGTACTGAGGTGATACGTTCTGTGCAGTTTCTAAAAGGATAAATTGCCAAGATGCACAGTTGTTTTCCACAAAGTTAAATTAGCTAGCAATCAGATTCTGTATAAAGCAGAGATATATTTGCAACTTATTTTTAAAAATAATATGAAAAGCATTGCTGCTGTCCTAGACAAATTCTTTTAAAATCATTTTTAGGACAAGACATTTCCTGTGGTAAAGACTATATATGTTTATTTGTCTGAAAAAATTGGGAAGATGACTTTTGTTACATATACCTTTTCTAATAGGTAAGCTTATTCCCATCAAATATACTGTGCTAAAGATTTTTTTCCTTTTTTGTCTGAATGAATTTGTGAATCATATCTTTTTGGTATATCTTTTATTAAAACTGCACTGTATAGTTTAGCTGTGGTAAACTGGTAGCTACGTATTTGAATAACTTAATGTGTTCTAAATGTTGTGGTAATGAAAAGCATTGTCGTTTTCAACTAAGGATGTGCCAATAAAATTTTGTATTTATGAATGACAATGAAACTGCATCTCTTATTAGAATTCCAAATATCAAATGTTGGCCAAAAAATTAAAGATATGGAAAGAGGAAAAAATTCAAAATATTTAACTTTTTAATTAGTAAAAGCAGTGTAAATGGGTCTGTTGACTTGCAGCATGACCCTAAACATGTTTATTCAGTTGTGAGTCCTACCAGTGATATTTGCTTCCTGGCAAAACATTGAAAGACTGTCAAACTTGTCTAAGTCAAACTTGTCTAAGACTTGCTTTTTTACAGTGTCCAAGTGGTCTTAGCAGAAGTACTGATGATGTGTGGATTATCAGCTAGAACCATTGGCTTTGAGTAAGCAAATTGCTTTTATTTTTCACTGCTCAAGTCTTGTCTTTTGCACTAAGCAATTAGTCCAACCATCAGTGTGTTCCATTGACTTTCCTGACATTTTGTCTTCAGGGTTCTGTGAGGAATTAAAAATGTTAAATAATTGGTTGCAGTTTAAGTGTACAGTTGCTATTGGTCTTGGTATACCTCTTTTAGGTCATACAGTTTCAACTAATAAAAGATGCACAATTCAAATGTATTTCTGCTACCACAATGTGCCTATACAAGTGTCAATCTTCACACAGATTATCGTGTGACTTTCTATAGTACTGACTAGATGAAGTTTGCCATTTTTGTAGCACCGGTAGGACTTGTAATAATGCTGTGGCAATAACAGTGAAAGCAACTTATGAACAGTATGCTTGAACTTTACAAACATTTAGGTGATTTTCTTGTATTTAAAGATCTGTTTTTGCTTTAGTTCTTCAATAAAAATGTAAGAAAAAAATCCTAGATAAATGTTTATATCTTACCAAAAATTATATCATCTTGTACATCCAATGAAAGCGTTTATTCTCCCTGCACACATTTTAGGTTATTCAAAAAAAGGCTTAAAGCATTGAGCATATCTCAGCTGTTTCCAAAATCTGTATTGTAGTAAAACACTGTGATGGTACTAGCTTTTGAAACCATGTTATTTTTTAATCAAATATTTTTTTAATACAAGGGTAGAAGAAAATGCTGATGTTAGTTCTTGATCTACATGTTGTCTTCCTATCGTATGTGACGAAGGGTATGCGTACTATTACCAGACACCACTCCAATGACCCTGTGCTTGCTGGGAACTGGAAAAGCAATAAAAACAGTAATAAAATGTATTTTTCCATCTGAGAATACAGAAGACCTCTTTGAAACTTCAAAGTAATATGGTACATAGCTTACAGGATACTTTGTTGGAAGAGAGCATTGAGTTTTGCATTTCAGCTTTGTCACTTTAGGTCTTCTGTATCTTGTTATCAGAGAAGGACTAGGTTTGTAAGCTTGAACACACCATTACAACACACACCCTATCATCAGTTTAAAATACTGAAATGTTAATGCCATTTTTACTGTACTAATGAGGGAGGGTAAATCATTACTGACTGGCGGAGCAATTCTGTGCATTCTGCCCAGGAATAAGCAACTGAATTCAGTGGGGCTTATTCTGAGGTAAATGCATAAATGTTTGTAACCTTGAGAAACCAGTTTATTCTAAATGAAACAAAATGAAGATAAATGCGAAACAAATATGATTCCCATATGAAGAGAGTGTACTTTAGTGCTATTCTGGTCTGAAATTAGACATAGCTGCATTTTTGCTTAAGACTAAATTTGTACAAATACAAGACCACCTTTTCTTTAGAACATACACTAAACATACTCCATACTGGTTGGAGGAAGACACCAATTCTACAGAACTCTGAAAGAGCTGTATTCTCTTAGTAGCAAGTTTTTGCATAATCTGCAGAGTACTTTTGCCAAATGTGTAATAAATATTGGGAAATTTTAAATGTTACATTCCAGTATATCCTGCCTTAAAAGGTTATATCATGAAATGGCAGTAGCACTTCAGTGTAGAAATAATGGAGAAAAATGGACACTGTACTGGATAATTTACATTAATTATTACTATATGTTGTCGGCAATTCTACATGAAGATTCAAGTGATTTTAGGGTGCCTCTTTTTCCAAGGCAGTTTTCTTTGAAAGAGCTTAGACTATAAGATCTCAGTTTTGGTTACTTCTAGTTCTCACCCATTAAAGTGCGTTAACATTAAGGTTGTCTTTTCAGTTTGAATTTCTAATGAATTATCAAGATTACTATATATACTCATGTGTAAGTTTAGACATTTTAGTAAAACAAATTGACCCCTAAAACCTGAGTCAACTTATCCACAGGTCATTCTAAGTACTGTACTTTAACTCCTATCAAGAAAGGAACCACCTCTTTCTCTGAGTGATGAAAGGCAAGAGCTTAGTTGTCCTGGGGAAAACTAAAAGAAGCACCGAATCCCTCCACTTTCTCTGCCATGGCACCACTTCTGACCTTTTTAAATGCCTGGGTGGGAAAATGGAAGTGGTGCCAGCTCTTTGGTGCTTCCCCTCAAAGGAGCACCAAGCGAATCGAGCTTTAAAGGATTAGAATAGGACATTTGTGTGTGCATGTCAGCTTTTCTAGGTTAAAATTGGACAAAGTGATCAAATCAAATTTTTGCTTTGCCTTTTCATCCTTTTTGACATGTGTTTTCTTAGCCCTACCTGTGCCTAGTCACTTCCCTCACACATCGCACAGCCACCATTTACTGTAGTTCTCTTCTCATCCATCCAGCCTTTAGAGTGAGCAGAAACAGTTAATACCTGCTGGAATTTTATTGACATCATTTTCCTCTGCATCCTTTGTTACATGCCCCTAAGTTTTATTCTTGACTTATCCATGGGTCATATCAAAATTCATAATCTTGGCCTCATAACCTTCCCTCTACTTACATGAGGTCAACCCTTATAACAGTAATGCAATTTTGTAGCTATGTATCTGGGAACAATTCTGTTTTTACACTTCTCTGAAACATACAATAGGAATAAGAAGCTGGTGGGATAAATTCTGTGTCAAGGGTTGGTATGTATTGCAGGACTGCCTGCTATTAATGTCTTAACACAGACATATACACTGAACATTTTCCCCTAGGATCAGATTGATCGTTATTTGGAAGCCTGCGCGTGATAAATAATTGTTAAATGCTTAGATTTTGCTTAGGATGAAGTGAATTGTTTAAGATAAAGTCTGATAAAACACTTAAGGGGAGGAAAAACAGGTTATAAGTTGTAGTAATACATAAAGTCCATTTGGCGTCACTGTTGCACTTTGTATAAAATAGGTCTATTGGCTTTAGCTTGAAATAGTGATTTCTTGAACCTCAGTGTGATTCCTTCCTCAAGAAAGGTTCACACTACATTAAGGTATACTTTATAAAAGTATTTTATTGCAATGTATTGTATAAGGAAATACATGACAGCATACAACAGAAAAAAAGTACTCCCCTTAATTCAAAAGAACAATATGGTTCCTCCTGAATGTACATTTACTATAGCATTTGTTATGCTATGGAATTCTGGAAATTGTAGTTTTGTGAAGCATTTAGCCTTCTCTGTCAGAGAGCTTTGGTGCTACAGTAAGCTACAGTTCCCAGCATTGAGCCATGGCAGTTAAAGTAGTATCAACCTGGTTTTGGATGCAGCCTTGACTACTACTTCCTGCCCAGCTGTTATCTCTCCTAACCTAACTATTAAGAGCTCTTTTGTTTTCATTAGCTTCTCTTTGTTGCCAGTGCTACTCCTTGAACTCTAGGGATGATGATCTACCAACATACACCTCAAGGTCAGCCAATCACTGCCAGCAACGTCTTGGAGCTCACTTGACCTGCAGTAGTTGCAGATACTTCTGTCTCAGTCCAAGATATTTCACTCCCTCATACAAAGAACAAGAAGGTACTCCTGCCCATTCCAGATATAGAATCCAGCTAAATGTTCAGACATTGGGGAAGGGACATCCCATCTAGGCCAACATGTGAGGCTAATTAGAATGAGCAATGCTGAGAAATTTAGGGGACTCCAGAAATGCAGTGAGGAGCTGCTATGCTGTCAAGTCGAAGGCTTTCACAGCCAGCATCCATATTTTTTGGTGGGCTTTTCAGGCTAAGTGCCATGTTCTAGAAGAGTTTATTCCTGATGTTTCATTGGCATCTGGTGCTGGCATCTTCAGAGAATTCTCTGAAGATGCCAGCCCCAGATGCCAGTGAGACATCAGGAATAAACATCAGGAATAAACTTCTCTGAAGATGCCAGCCACAGATGGTGGCGAAACATCAGGAAGAAAATCTTCTAGAACATGGCCACATAGCCTGAAACACCCCCAAAAAAACTATGGATGCCAGCCATGAAAGCCTTCAACTTCACAGTTGCTATGTTATTTCTGCCAGTAAATGTTGCCTGAAGCAGCTGCCTCCTGCTTAATGGAAGTGATATGGCAGCCTCACTAGGTGGCATTGAACTTCATTCTGTTTGGGTGGAATCAGAAGTTTTTCGAGTCCTTACTGTTCCTGATGAAAAGAAGTCCCTTGTTTAACTTCCTTACTGGTATATTCAGTAAACTTTCCAGGATAACAGGATTTCTTTTCCCTCATCCGTGCATGGCAAATGCAGCAACATACAATGAATGCAGGACTGGTCTTAGTTTTGACTTGGAAGGGTGGAACATTGCGGGAGATTGTGTGCTTCTTCCCAGTCTGGATCTCCTAAGCTTTTCATCTTTACTTATCCAGGTCAATAACCAGCATGTGTGTGCTAGCCTCCGCTGCTTGGAAAATCCTGATGGACTGGGTCACAGTGTTTTTTGCCACTGGAGGCAAAAGTTCTGTAACTACAGGAGAGCCTAACAAGGTCACATACTCTGTAGCCCATAGGACAGGCGTATAACTTAAACTGCCGGATTTAAGATAAATAACTAGTAGTTCATTTAAATCTATCAGGCTTTGTGCCGCATTGCATCTTTTTAAGCTATTTCTCATTGATATGTACAGTATATCTATTTTTATCATACTTTCTGGTATGCTGTTAAGTGAGATCCTGTTGTTACATTAGTGCCTCTGGGAGTTTTGATGTAGAAAATTTACTCTCTCAAATCTAAACAGACGGAGCAATATTTGCATATCAGATGCATAGGATTTTCTCAGGAAATTTAAATAAATAAATAGATGTATGTGATGCTGCATCTCTTTCTTCTTTCTTACATCTTCTCCAAACTCATTTTTTTTTTGGTGAGGTTTTTGGGTTAGCCCTTCATTCTCAAGCCAGGGGCAGCCCAAAACGTTTGCTGCCTCAGGTGAAGGACAAGATGACACACTTCCTCCTCACCCCTGTGGAGCCCAAATAGACTGGTAGTTGAACCTTTTATAGGTATACCTCAGTGAATGATGCAGATATGTTCCTGGGCATTACTTCTTCAATATAACATTTGGTAACAGAAATAATATGGAAAAAATTAGGATAGGTTCCTAAACCACAAAAAAGAAGAGCAGTTCTGCAGCACCATGAAGGCTTATCTGTATGGAATCTCAATTTGTAATTGAAAGATAGGATTCCATATTATAGGAGGAAGCTACCATATATTGTCAGATATCCTAGGTTAATGCATTACTTAACCAGTTAACCAATGATTGTAAAACAGTCACTAGACAGAAGACCAAGAAGTGTGTTTAGTGGGATGTGTATAACTATTAATTGTAAAGGCAATCCCTTAACATGAATGTCTAGTCATAACCAACTGTAGGGGCGGTGTTCATCTCCATTTCTAAGCCAAAGAGCCAGCGTTGTCAGAGGACTGCTCTGGTGTCATGTAGCCAGCATGATTGCACTGAATGCTATTACCTTCCCACTGAGGAGTGATACCTATTTATCTACTTGCATTTCCATGCTTTCAAACTGCTAGGTTGGCAGAAGTTGGGACTAGTGATGCAGCACTCGGGTCTCAAACTGCCAAACTTCCGATCTTCCAATAATCAGAATTGGCGTCTTAACCACTAAGCCACTATATCTCTACCACTACTAATATTAATTAATTAATACTATTAACAATAATAATAAACTAATTCAGGGATGATAAACCTGCTGCCCTCCATATCCATGTATTATGCATCCATGTATTCAAAAATATTCACCTCCCCTCAAAAAAGAAATTCAAAAAGCAAACCTTAATTTTGCCATTTTATATAAGGGATGCCATTTTACTACACCATTATACAGAATGGGACTTAAGCATCCACAGATTTTGGTATACATGGGGAGTCTTGGAACCAAACTAGTGAATACTGAGGGCCCACTGTACATTCTCCATTATCCCTGACCATTGGTCATGTCCACTGGAGCTGATGGGCCTAACAATAATGAGAGAGTCACAGGTTTCCTGCCCTGAAGCTAATTAAAATGTAAAATACACAAGAGCCCAAGGCCAAACAATAGCATATCCTCCAGTTTCAATCAGGAATAGCTTATACTGTATAATGTTACAGAGCCCTTTCAGACTACCCAGTTATTGTTGGAAGAAACAGCGGCTCCTGCACTTGTTCTGACTGCTCTTTTAGGGATGAGATGTTTTAGACAGAGAGGGATCAGGATCCTTTGTCTTCCTTTCACCACCTACCCCAAAAGCATTAGGAGCAGATAACATTGTCTGGCTCATTCAGGGTTAATGAAGTGACTACCCTCTGTTGCAAAAGAAAAAGAACTAGCCCATAGTGAACCTTACCACTTTCTTCCCCGTCTACATTTTGACTAACTGAAGACATGCAATATAATGACTCTCTCATCCTTTTCTCTTTCAGATTTGTTTAGAAAGGATCAAGCTATTTCTATCCAAGGATGTATTTCCTTAATAAATATTCCTCCTGTTGAGGATTCTAAACTTCTCTTTCTGCTTTCAATTTGGTTCTTTAAAACTTACCATTGTAAGTTAGGCATCTCCACTGTGACTGGAGTACAGGCTCTAACAGGTCTTTAATTCCAGTAATAATCTCTCACTATCCTTCCACTCTTAACAGTAATAACACTGTGATTCCACTTTAACAGCAATGCCTGCTTCCTATGGAATCTTGTGGTTTGTAGTTTGGTCAGGCACTAGAATTCTGAATGCCCCTCCATAAACCTCAAATCCCAGGATTCCAAAGGATGGAACTATAAACATCATTTATAGCACTATACTGTAACTGTATAGTGTGAAAGGACTCCAAGGGAAAAAATTCCTTACTTCTTTTTCAATTAAATGAGTCTGCCATGGTCATGTAAATAACTGTAAAGAAGATCTACATCACTTCCAAGTAATATTTATAAGCTAACTCTATGTGATCTTAAGGCTAAGAACCAGTTTCAAAAACCAAAACCCAGGAAATTAGCACAGCCATATTTTGCAATGACCTAGGCATACAAAGTTTTTTTCATTATTTGGAGAAATGCTCAGGTTCAGCCTTTAATGACTTCCCAGAATAAAAAAATCACTGCAATTTAAAAAAAACTCTACACATAGCCATATGAAGCATGTTTTTGAGCAAAGAAATAACATACATAAGTGGCTATAAGATTCAGCAAGGTTGCAGTCTGGAGCAAACATGATCCAGTTTCAGTAGTCATGCATCAAGATTATTATTATTATTTATTTATTTATTTATATAGTGCTGTAGATTTGCACAGCGCTGTACATAAAATCAATAAATATATAAGATACTGGTAATGGCTATTATTTTGATATCTATAATTTGTTTGCATATTTCTGCTTGCTATAAAAGGTTAGGTTGTATTCATAATACAGTTATAACATTTCAACACCACTTTAACTGCCATGGCTCCAAGGCTGCATTAAAGTGCCTGAGACCTTGGAACAGTTCCAAAAATAAGGCCTCTTTTGTGTTCACGTGTGAACTACTCCAGAAGTTGCAGTATAGAAATTTAATTAATTAATTAATGCAGCGTGAAAGAGATTTTTAAGTGTTTTGTATTGGTTTGCCATTGACACTGGCCACAGATTTCATACATACTGTAATTTGAGTTTTATTATATTGGGCCAGGCACACTATATTTACTTATATATTCATCCCATGTGGCCATACACTCATTCCTCCACATTTCCAGCATTGACTTTTGTGGATTTGATTATTCATGGATCTTACCGATATGTTCTCTCTAGGAATATCTAGGTCCTCCAGTGCAACTCTATGGTCAACTTTAACCAAAAGTTGCACTGAAGGGCCAAGAGACTCCTAGAGAGAGCACTCCACTAGGCGTTTGTAGCTCCTCCGGTGCAATTATGTGATCAATGCCTGGTAGGTGTTGACTACAGAGTTGCAATGGAGAACCTAGAGATTCCTAGAGAGGTGTTCTTTCAGATAAAAAACACATAATGTTTTTGTTATTTGCAATTTTACAACATTCATGGGGGTCCTGTGCCCCTAACCCCAGCGAATGTGGAGGGACGAGTGTATAGTGAACAAAAATATTGTTTGTGGTAACTCTTTAATTTTAATGTATTTACCAGTTTTTGAGACTATACAAGTAGCAGGAATATTTGGAGGGCCGCTGTTCATCCTCTGCATGCCTTATAGTTCTTCAATGATCTGAGAGTTTGGAAGGGGGCGGGAGCTATACTCTCAAGATGAATAGGATTCACGGTTTTTAGGCCTCTATAGCTTGAAAATGATGACTAACTGTGCCCAAAACATAGTGTGGAGACACTGGAGAGACACTAGTGGAGACACTGCTCTATTAACAGCAAACAGCTCAAACACACACACAGGCAACAGGGTCCCCTAACCTTTTGCCTCCAAGAGTCCACAGATCCTTTCCCTCTCTTCTCCTCCCAAGGAGACAAGGAAAGAAAAAAACTCAAGCCTACTCTCTGTTTGAAAAGGAAGGCTATCCCCCTTCTCACACCAGAGCAGACCCACACAGTGAAAAGAAGAGAATCCACCCCCAGGCAGATAAAGAAAAGAGAGTGAGAGAAACAGAGAGAGAGAAGAAATCCAGCACCGGTTTCTCCTTCCCCGCCCCCAGGCAGGTAAAAGAGAGAGTTAGAGAGATAGAAAGAGAAGAAATCCAAAAATCCGACACTTCCTTCAAAGTACCTAGCTGAAACTATAGCTCCCAATCAGAAAACACCCTTGCCTAGCAAGCAATGCTTCCAAATGTTCTTGAATCTCCCGGTCCTACTCTCTGATTGGTCAGTTAGACCTTACATCAGCTATGATGTCACAGCTCATTAGCATGTGATGTCAGCTCTCATTAGCATGTACCTCCCCCCAGATTAACCCTTTGTGGTTCAGAAGTCCCCAAATGACTGGAGGGCCCAGTCATTACACTTGCTTAATGAGAAATGGCCATGTTTCTGCATTCACCTGGAACAAATCTGGGCAGAGCCTTTTTAAGATACTGAGAAGCCAAGGGCAGAATGTTGATTGGAGGCCACTCCAATGGCATCAGTGTGGCATAGTGGTTAGAGTGTTAGACAATGACTTGGGAAATCCAGGTTCTTGCCCCACATCAACTACCAACGCAACTAGGTGACCATAACCTCTAGCACGCTTGATTTGCCAGGGATACTTCCAAATAATCCTCTGCCGTCCCACTTTTTCATCTGCTTTTAAAATGTCCCAGTTTCTTTCTCATCCTTCCATTTTGTCCTCAGCTTATTTACATTCCTACAAAGTGAGTTCAAAATATAAAGGAGCTTGTACTCAAATGGGAGTGGGAAGGATGCAATTCTCTCCATGTGTGAAGCCCCCTCTATGTGAAGTCCAAGGCAATTGCCACTTGTGCTCCCTCTTCTTTAGGTGCTTAGGAGAAGGAAATAATTTTCATCACTATTCCAGGATGGGCCTTTGAAAAGAAAGATGGAGGGGGAGGTGAGAGTTGTCTATTTGACACTAACAATGGCAACATCCAGCTAATACAAGCAAAAGAGAGGAACTGGCAAAACTCCAGCCTGAAGAAAAAGCAAGAAAAAACTCTCGGAGGATTCCTTAAATAGCACAGAAGGAGGCACTTTAGCAATTACGATCGATAGCTCAGACTGGAACTTGCTCCCTAATGATGAACCCACACCATTTGAGCTGCTTTGATATATTTCGGCATGATCAACCATCTCTGAAATGGACTGCTATTTTTGGAAGGCAAAGTAGATAACATTTCAGGAGTATTTGATTACAAAAAACCCTCTAAGAGCAGCATGCCCTCTGCTTTAACTTCATGGTCATCATAAGAAAAAAAAGGATGCTGTGGGTTTGGCCATAAGCACAGTTTAGTATGGCATCTCAAATTCTTCCCTAAATTGAAAAATACATGTGAACATAAAGGTTTAACTCATGCCACTAAGGCCAAAATACAAATGGAATTGTCAGGTTGTATTGCATGAAAGTGATTCCTTCAGTGCCATCTTGAAACAGTTATGGCTGAAGAGGTCAAATAAATGGTGGGCAGATAATTTATTACAAATTTGGCAAGCACATGAGCAGAAAAATACCCATCACTCTGCATGTCTCCGTGCATAGGTATGTACAGATAAGTGGACACAAATATATTATTGTAACCTTCAAGGCAGGATATGACTGCAAGATCTCCCCCCCCCCCCCCCAAATAGTATGTATAGCTCAAGATTTGCTTTAACACATTTTGATAGGTAAGAAAAAAGAAAAGGAAAAGGAAATTTTTGTTTTTTATTCACTTATTTCCTGTCTTTCTCCCAACATGGGATCTAAGGAATTTAACAGTATGAATTACAACAGGATAAATCTTTAAAAAAACACCTTTCTGCAAAGCCAATTGAGTCACTAAATACGCTGTTCAGATAAAAATGTCTTTACCTACTGATGGAAGAAGTTCAGCCTAGTTTCCAGTGGGAGAGAATCCCACAGCCTGGCAGTGGCTACAGAGAAAGCTCTCTTCTGTGTCCTCATCAAGTGTGCTTGTGATAGTGGTGGGACCAAAAGAAAGCCTTCTCCCACAGATCTTAACATGTGCATAGGCTTATATGGGAGCTATGATTTTTCAGCACCATCCATGCATGTTTCCTTGAACCAGGTCCTGTTTAGTTCTGCAAAGTTTACTTTCATGATTAGTTTTCTTATGAGTGAACGCTAAATGAGCACTAACAGTTTTTGATAATAGATACTGTATATACTCATGTATAAGTCTAGAAATTTAGATTAAAAAATTGACCCCGCAAAACCTGAGCTGACTCATCCATGGGTCAATGTAAGTACTGTATTTTAATGCATGCATATATATATATATATATATATATATGGTGAAAGGCAAGAGTTTAATCTGCCCTGGAAGCACTGATCCCCTTCTACTCTCTCATCCAGCCCGCCTTAAGTATGTACACAAATAGTTATGCCTGCTGGAATCTTGTAAGTTCTTTGCCATTGTTTTCCTTTACTTCATCCTTTACATCCTTCATTACATGCTCCTAAGTTTTGCCCTCAACTTATCCATAGTCATATCAGAATCCATAATTTTGGCCCAAAAACTTGCCCTCGACTTACATATGAGGTTGACTTACAGTCAAGTATATATGGTCTCTCTGGCTTTTCTTCACAATGGTAGTACATTCTGAAAGAAAGTGATGTTTAATATTGGAGCCCTTTCACGCTATACAATTGCAATTCTATATTTCACCTATGAAATCCTGAAGTTTGTACTTTGGTGAGGCACTAGAGCTCTCTGAGAGAGAATTCTAAATACTCTTTCCTAAACTGCAACTCCAAGGATTCCATAGAATATGACCATGACAAGTAAAGTGGAATCACAGTGCAGTATGAGTGGACCCATAGACTCTGGAAGACAAGTATTCAATCACCATTCAGCCATGGAAATCCACGAGGTGATACTGAACAAGCCGAAGAGGAAGACAATCGCAAATCTCCTCTGAATAAATCTTGCCAAGGAGAAGGAGGAAAAGGGGGGTCATGACAAGCTGGACTTGACTTGGGTATATAACAATCGCAAAGCAAAGCAAACCCTCCTCCTTTTGCTGCCTCTTTTCCTTCCTTTTGTCACCACTCTGATCTTCCTAAAATCTTTCTTTTCCTTCCTTTCTCCTTTCTTCTTTTCCTGTGTTCTCTGCTTTATAGTTGCGGCTTGATCTTTTTTCCTGCCCTCTCATCAATGACATTCAGTACTACTATTTTTTAAATGAGAGTTGTTGGGTTTCACATCTTTTCCAAGTACATTGCCCAGTTTAGAATGCTTTCCATCTAATCCATCGATGGCAAGTTGTAATTGCTTACGGATGGGGAAAGCCATTCCACACAAGGTCAGAAGAATACTCCCATTAAATGCCTCATATATTCTAGAAATGAATACTTATGATAAAAAAAGCTTTTGGGGTTCTGATACTGTAATTCAATACAGTAATAACCTACACATCTTCTATTATACTACACATTTTGTCAAACAACAAGTGTGTTAATAAATTCTTGATAATGAGATCAATTGTGTGTGTTGTGTGCTTTCAAGCCTTCCAATTTATGGTGACCCTAAGGTGAATCAATCACAGTGTTTCCTGGTGAGTTTCTTCAGAGGCGGTTTGCCATGGCTATCCTCTGAGGCTGAGAGAGTGTGACTTGCCCAAGGTCACCCAGTGGGTTTTCATGGCCGAGTGTGGATTTGAACCCTGGTCTCCAGAGTCATAATCCAACACTCTAATCACTATATCACACTGGCTCTCTTACAATCAATTACACACTCACAAAATCTCAAAATAACCAAGCAGTTGAGGCAGGGGGCTATGGTTAGATATCTTACATCCTGGCTATACTTGCAAATGTAGCCCTACATGTATGTGTGTGTAATTTCCATGGTGGTTTGAGCTGGTTTAGCTCTTATGGGTGAGAAGAGGCTCATTCAGCTCTTGTGTTATAGAAAGGCATAAATTCCAGCCAGCTGCTTTCCTTTCTTCATGCAGTGTGACTCACAAAGGCAGAGCACGGGATTATCTGGTGGAACTGATTATATAGGACATTTTACCTATTATGTGCTATGCAGGAAAGGAGAGAGAGCTCCAAATTACAGAAAGCAGTTTAGAGATTTTAAGGGAGAAAAGAAAGAGGCTTTGTGAGAAGAAGAAACTCAAGCTTAATGTCCAGTTTTGAAATGGGATCTCTTACAAAATTACTGATCACCAGCTGAAATAAGGGGGGAAATAACACTAAAAATGTCAGCAAGTGGAGGCAAATTTAGACATGGATCCTTATACCATGCCCATAGTCAGCAAGCTCTAGCTATAATAGAAAAATTGTTCCTCACAGATTATTTGGCCCTGCTCCTCACAAATAAAGAGTATACAAGGTCTGAGCATTTGCACCACCACTCTACAAACCCCCTTACCAAATTTAAACAGTCAATCAAGGCAAGCATAGCAGGGTATCCGTTCAACACTGGTTTCCTTTTGTTACCATGCAGCCATAGATTGAGAACTTGACCATAATCTTATTATGCTTTTAAATGTGTATCCGAGGCCTGACAGCTGGGTCCTAATGTGGTAAGTGATTTGAGACCTGGCACCCACATTACCAACTGTCTGGGCCTAGCATACTGCAGAAAACATATGCAAGTACCCATTGAACCCAGCCTTCCTTCTGCCCTAGTTACATGCCCATTTTAAGAGTAGATTTGCAAAATGCAATCTGTAGAAAAGATTTGAAAGATAATATAATCACTTAGTAAGAGTAGATTTACTACTGAGAAATCTAGAGAACAGTCAATGAGGTTATTAAATAAGGAGGCGAAAATGCCTGGGAAGCATCTTTGTAAAGCTTTTTTCTAATTCAACTTGCTGAATTTCAGTGGTTTCACCAGACCATCTTATATATCATTATTTTATGTATGTATTTGTGTGATCATGTGCACAGGTTCTTGTAATATATAATACATGTTATGGTGCTTTATTGCTACACTGTGATTTACTATTGGGAGCTTTGTCTTTCTTCTGACCAATTTTTAAAAATAATAATCTATCTATTATCCTTGCACAATAGATGTGTTTAACTGCACGTACGTGTCAATTTTATGTTTAAATAATGTCAAAATTTGGAGTGTTGGATGTTCCTGCTAAATATGTCAAAATTTGACAAGCAAATTCAGTGCAATACACAACTTACTGAAGTAATCAGGTCTTTTCACTAACAAATGAGGCCCAGGTTTACTTCATCAAGGCTTACCACCACCAACATCGTGACAAAATGCAGCCCTGTCACTAAGATTGTCATTTTTTTTCACTCCTGTATTATTTTGACTACCTTTGCCTGATGAAGGAGCCAGTGGAGCTTTGACAGCTTGTGACATGTATTTTATGTATTTGGGTTGGCCAATAAATGTACAATATCACTGTTTTGGATTTTGAATGTTGTTGTACTTTGCTATAGGGCCAACACAGCTACCTCTGGGTATCTTTCCTGGATGTGAAGATACTGCATTTTAGCCATAAAAAAAGAAAGAGCCAATGGACTGGGACTTTACTATTTGAAACTGGGGTACACAAGGGTAAAAGCTTGTGATTCCTTCTGCCAAGAAAGGTCTGAAGATCCACCTACCCCAAATGCCTCAAACCCTCCAAAAGCAGGCAATTGGACACACAGGGCTCGATTTCCTTCCCAAATGGATCCAGCCCAGTGCCCAAACAACCACACCAAAAGTTGCGAT
Organism: Sceloporus undulatus; assembly: GCF_019175285.1. Classification (NCBI taxonomy): domain Eukaryota; kingdom Metazoa; phylum Chordata; class Lepidosauria; order Squamata; family Phrynosomatidae; genus Sceloporus; species Sceloporus undulatus. The sequence continues at coordinate 190,601,588 of NC_056525.1, read as the reverse complement.
AGTGCTAAAGCATCCACTATATGGGGAAAAAAACAACAACAACCCAGCACAGGATGTGATTTCACTAGAATCCACAGTTATAATAGCACGGTTCAAGGAATGGTAGGGGATCCCATTGAAGGAAGACTGGCTGAAGACACAACCAAGGGGCACTTCTGTATTCCCCAGGAGGACTGGAGTGAAGACGTCCTCTTCCAACGTCTCCACTACCAGTCAACCAACCAGCCCCCAGGTTGGCTGCTCTTTTCCATGATTTGTAGGAAGCCTATGCTTGCTGCAGGGCTCCCTGAAAAGAAGCTGCCCTGCTGGACAAGATAATGGAAGTCCCCCTCACCTATGTCCTTGCACTGCTGGCAAAGGATTGCTCCAGATAAGTTGGGACTTGTCTTTGTCCTTGCCACAGGAAAGATCGGGTATAAACATTGGCATAAGTGAGGTGGAACTAGGCAGTTGTGTCCAGCTATCAAATACTGCAGTAGCAATTGCTGCAGACGTAGGTGCTTGTAGCACTATAGCAACTAGAAATAGAATTGGCCAGAAGGATATTGATATATGGCCTTACTGTTTACTGTGCATTATTACGGCTATGAAAGTGAGAGCATGATGCCAAGTAATCTTAGAGTACTCATTCTTTTGTGTGAGCCAAGCCCTTGTTCCAGCTGAATCAGTCATTGCAGTTAAACACCGACATATTTAAAAACAACGATTGCAGTCACAGGAAGATGTTCAAATTGAGCATAGGTAAACCTAAAGGCACCAGACCCTGCCTGATCTTGAAAGCTAAGCAGGGTCAGCTCTGGTTACTGCTTGGATGGGAGACCACCAATGAATACCACGTAGTATAGACTGTATTTCACAAGGAGGAACTAGCAAAAAACACCTCTGAGTATTTCTTGCCTATGAAAATCATGAAGTCACTGTAACAGGTGATTTAGAGGCGCACATGCTCACACAAACATGCACACATATATTATAGGGACAGGATGAAATCTTTCTCATCTGCCAAAAATGAAGAAGAAGAAACTATGGGAACAAACAGAACAATATAAAACTTAACCATCACAAAATAATGGGGGAGCAGGCACTGAAAATTTATGACAGCTAAGGAAGAAGTGGAGTAAAACTTAAAAGAATGCCTATAATAATAGATTAAAAATAAAGGTAAAGCTGAAAAACTACACTTTGGAGCTTCTTGGCAAACAGTTTCAGAGAGAACCATTTTTAAGCATATGAGCAATAGAGCAAGGAAGAGACACTTACTTGGCCTTGCTTCAGCCAATGCTTCTATTGATGTCAGGAATTTCAGGTACATATTTATTTGACAAATGAACCTGAGCAACAAAACAATGAACTTGAACTGTGGGAGGGGAACAACTTAATTTTTAAAAAATACAACCACGCATCTGGATCTAAGCTAAAAGGAAGTATTAAGACTTCCAAACTACAGGTTCCCAAGGAGCTGTTTTTCTCATCACAGTCATTTTGCAATGAGAGCAGTGATACCAGCTAAATTTTACCCCTTTACATAAATTTTGAAATACAAGATCTATAGTTAGTTAGCAAAAAAAGGTGCCACCAAAAGCGAAAGATTATTCTTAACAAGTTCAAGCTGAGGTTTAAAAGAATGTATGTGCATTTCAATTAAATATTTAGTGCCAGGTGAAGAAAGCACATTCATAGCATTGTGGTCAGAGAGATAATTAAATGTCAAAGAATTTAGCACACGAGGAAATATTACACCAGAGCTTTTTGTTTCAAAAACTAAAACAAAGACAATTACAGCATAAAATCTCTGCTTTAAAAAATCCTACACAATTTGCAGGACTTCTCAGGTGCTGGAATTGTATAAATCTGTAATGTGTTGTTCTTCACATAGCATATTCGCTGTGCATATCTTGACACCTTTTTGTAAATACTCAGCTGCCAGAAACTTCACAGCTTCCATCTTCTGTTAATTAATAGGCATACGGATGTCTCAGTTTCAAAAAGTCATGTGTCAAAGCACCACTTAGTGTGAATAATCACTATCTATCTATCTATCTATCTATCTATACAGTATATGGTTTGTTTGCTGCCTTGGAGTCAATTTATACATGGCTATGCCTCCTTAGAACAAATCAACATACAGTACATAGAAAATGCACAATCTCTTTAAAGTATCACCATGTAGCAGTAATTACCTTATTACAATACTATAGATACACATTAAGTAGACTCACCAAGTAAATATAGCTGATGAGTCAACAGATGCATTCAGCATTGTGCAAGTGGCTGCAATGTATCCTTCTGTGCTGCCTATCAGTTGCAATTTTTAAAATACAGAAGCTAGCCAAGAGATATTAGATATGTGCCCAATGTTCTCCCTCTCCAAACTCATAAAGAACTTTTAAGATTGTACTTAACTGTTCCCATCCCTATCACATTAAAATCTCCACTTCTTCTACACCTTTGTGTTTCACAACAATGTCACATAGCAATATTCTGCTACCCGTGTGGCAGTACTCATCAACACTTCACACAATAGCACGAATTGTGATAAAGAATCCTATAGCACCTTGAAGATTATGAAAAAATATTATGTAGTGCTAAAGACTATAGCACACTTTATTGCTGTTGACAAAATAATAATAAATTTATTTCTCTTTAAGAAGCTGCAGGAAATTTTGGGCCAGACTAGAATGCAGCTTTTGAATTGATTTGAATTACTCTTGTTCCAGCCTGGAATTCTGAACTACAGACTTCACTTGGTACCAAACACTGAGACACATTACTGCTATTTATTGGTATTGTGTGCCTTAAAGTTGTTTCCAACATATGGTGATCCTAAGGTGAAAGAAACCCTATCATGTTTTTTCTTGGTGCTATAAGTTTTATTGGTGGTGATTCAGCAGATAGCATATAGCAGAGAAGTTTTTCAGCCATTTTACCGATGGGGTTCAGTATGTCATCTCAGCTAACGGTAGAACTGGTTCTCTAAACAATTATTTCTACTCAAACTGTCCCATGACTGGCAATCTAATTCCTCATGGATGGTTAATTGGGCACAATGGAAGAGGGATTCCCAAAGGCTATATAGGAAGCAAACAAAGAATAGTGTGCAGATGTGTCCTACCTCCCATCCCAAAATTATGATAACTATCCAAGAAGAATGTTCACTCCCCACTCTATTCCCAACCTTGAACTACAAAGTTAAAGCACACATTATAAACACCCCAGCCTCATAAGACTCACTTGCCAGTTCATTACAATTTTCTGGTTCCCAACCAGCATCACACTACATTCCAATAATTCCCACCACCATTGATATAGTTATCTACTCACCTTGGCTTTAGACAGTGTCCTTTCTTCTGTTTTTGTACCCCAGTGTTAAAACGGAACTTGCCACCTCATCATCATAACCACAGGTAGTGCATTTAGCTTTCTATTCTCACATACAGCCTGCTTATACAGTCAGCCCTCCTTATCCATGGATTTTTAATCCACAGATACAAGCATCCACGGCTTGAAAACATTCCAAAGAAGTATACATTCCAAATAGAAAACTTGATTTTCCATTTTATATAAGGGACACCATTTTGCTCTGCCATTATATTTAATGGGACTTGAGCATCCACAGATTTTGTTATCCACAGGGGATCCTGGAACCAAACCCCAGCACATAACAAGGTCCCACTGTATAGGTTTCTTCCTGGACCATCCACCCCCATTCAACTGAGGAAGTAGACTCAAGTCTACGAAAGCTCATGTTGCATTCTTCTTTCACTTGGTCTCAAAGGTACTACAAGATCCCTTTGCATACTAAGTTAAAGCACAGGATCTAGCAAAACTACTAAAAACAAATCAATTCACTATGTGCCACTGGGTCAACACTACTTGGGACTATGCAACAGGATTCCAGCCTTTGGCTTAAATCCAGTGTTTGATCCCCAACTAGAGCAGGCCCATAAAGTCAATGTAAATTTAACTGATTCAGTAGTTCAACTCTAGTTGGCATTAACAATTATATTTAACCCATTTGTGTTTTTGGTGCAGTGGATGTACACAGCTATCTCTTTGGAAACAGTTGTGACAATGTTGCATTGATGATTAGTGTTGCATGGTAACACTTACTCATAGCTGCAGGGCTGGCCACACTTAATGCACTTTCTCTTACCACATGGCCATCCAGCCTCTGCTTAAAGACCTCCAAAGGCATCTCCTTCTTTGCAGGTCTTTAAGCAGAAGCTGGATGGCCATCTGTCGGGGATGCTTTGACTGAGATTTCCTGCATGGCAGGGGGTTGGACTGGATGGCCCTTGTGGTCTCTTCCAACTCTATGATTCTATGTATAAGAAGTATGTGCAAATCTCATCCTTAGTTTATTATGTTAGCACATTTGAGTTCAAAAATGCTTGAGATAGTTTTAAATCTAATTACAACGTGTTTGGATGGTTTCCTAGCCTAAAAACTACTAAGTAGATATAACTGTAACATTTGGCAACATGCAACTTCCCCAAGCACCTACACAGTGCATTCAGAAATGAATTAATATGTTTATTGGTTGTGCTTTCCCCATGAGTGGTACTGCAATAACACAACACTAGCATTTTGTTAAAAAAAAGCTAAAGGCGGGTGTGACTGGAAATGCCATTGTCCTGCCATTTAAAAATTGTTTAGTAGAGTTGGTCTTATCCTATTAATCCTCTGAATGTTTGCACAGAGGTAAGTCCCACTGTGTCCAATATGGCTTATCCCCAAATGTACAGTATACTGAATTCCAGCTTTAATTAGTTTGCTTGATGAGGGCAGCTTCCCTGTTGTATGCAGCTGGTGCTGGGTCACATGGTGAGCAGCACATTACAAAAAGAGAGTTGTAAATGGCATGTGAACGTAACACACAGGATCGACGCAATAGGTCACACTAGCATCTTATTTATTCTGGAGTCCTTGCTTTTGTAGTATGGCTGGTGGGATAATTTTGCAGAGCTATTTTATATCTAATAGTGGGGGTGCGCATGGAATGTGAACTCTTCCAGTAATCCTCCTCTATTTTTATTGCAATATATGTATGATTTTCACTTTGTGGCCAGCACTGTATGGAATAATCAAAGGAAAGGTGGCCAGCAGCCCATGAGAAAGCAGATCGTCCGAAAAGGGGGTTGAGGTGGGGAGAATGGACACAAATGGAGCATGTGGGAAATGTCAGATGAGATGCCTGAGCTCTCTGTCAGAGAATTAAATATCTCATGAAAGCAAAAACCCCAGGATTCCATTGGATGGAGTGGTATCAAAGTGCTGTAACTGTATGGTATGAAATATTCCACCTGAGAAGTGCTATTTAGACACAAGAGGCCCACTTATTGCTTTGCTAACTGCTTTTGAACTTGGAAAGTGTCCCAGATAATTTGTGATATGGTCTGGGATCAAAGAAAAGGCTTTTAAAAATGCTGTTCAGCTATCACCTGCCTGTATGCAAGAAGCTGCCCAAGAAGTTGTCATGCTGAAACACAGAACTAAAGCACTCCTGAATCATGGCAGTCCAATCTCTTTTCTTCTCTTGTAATTTTAATTCATTGGTTCCTGTTCTAGCCTCCAGAGTAGCAATAAACAAGCCAGCTTAATCTTCTATATATTGGACTCTAGTTATCAATAGGATAACTAGTCACAACTAAGACAAGCCTCTTTGATTTTGGTGGGTCTACTCAAAATATGACCAAAAGTAGATAGCATGCAGTTTGACACTACTTTAAACGCGGTAGCTCCATCCTACAAAACCCTGAGATTTGTAGTTTTACAAGGTCTTTAGCTTTCATTGCCAAAGAGTATTGGTTCCTCACAAAACTACAAATCCCAGGATGGCAGTTAAAGTGGTGTCAAACTGCACTGTAGATATACCCCAAGACTGGATCCAACCCAATAAACCTTCACAACTATTACTCAAGTTTAATATATATAGCACTTAATAGGAATTCCTGTGTCTGAAGATGCAGGGTTAATGACAAGGTAGCAAGTTTCTGTTTTAAAAAACAAGGAGATTCTTTGTTCTTTATAGCACTAAAGGATTTTTCATTAAAACTCAAGTGTTTTTATCTTAGTAAAGAGAGTACTTGTTGGAACCCTCCTCTTGAACCACTTTATAACAAATGGGCATAGTACACTACAATATGGGGTAGCATGAATATAGCACTACAGGGGGAAATATTTTTAACACTTTTAAATTGCTTTACATGCTCTCCCACCCTCCATTGCTCTCAAAGCTATCAGTTGGTCGCAATAAGTCTCAGAGGGTTTGTCAAGTGCAATCTGTTATAAGTTGCTCTATTTCAATTGTGTTCTTCTTCACAAGCAAATATAAAATGTCATGGCTGTCAGGCAAAACACACAGAGTAAGAATTGTATGCTTAATATTGGGGTTGAAGGTGTGATAACAGATTTATTGCTGAAATAAAGTTATTTGATTTGAAAAGGCATACAGTTTAAGTCGTTGGGACTTATTTCCTGGCATCACATTTTGAAAAGAGATGAAACCCATTAATTGTAACTGATTCAATTTGGGAATTAAACTTTCTGCAAACTTTTTCTAGCGCTGTCAGCACTGTCCTCTCTAATGCATGTCTAGATCTCAATTTATGCATTACATTTAAGACTATGGCTAACAAATATTTGTCTGTATCTGTTATTTAAACAAAGTATTATGTCCCCTTTGATATCAAACTATTCAGCTTTAATTAGTTAATTAAACCATTTGCTTATTTAGAGAAGGGCAATCAGGAAGG
>NC_056525.1:190507387-190594823 GCF_019175285.1 Sceloporus undulatus | reverse complement strand
ATAAAACCTTCAGTTAATTGTCAGTGAGTTAAAGACATATACATCAACACAAGTGATGAGCACTGTTTTGTATTCTTGAAACTGCACAAAGTAGGCATTAGCTCTATTGTTCTGTAGGTCATAGAAGTCATGAGGTGGGTTTTCCTACCCTTTGATTAAATTACTATTATGATTATTTACATTTGAATCATGCCTAGGGGGCTTGGTCAAGGATCATTGAATAAAACCTCAATTGTATTAAACCTTGTCTGAATGCACAATAACACCGCCTGTGACCCTGAGAGTATACCCAGCCCATTCTTCTAACTGGGGGGAAGAGTAACTGAATCAACCTGATGCATGGACTTTTAAAATATACACAATGGGCTTGGGAGCTGATACAAGATGATTTAAAATCTATTTCTGATACATCATACTTTTGCATTTGTTATTTCTTAATTTCACTGTCCTGATAGGTATGAACCATGTCTGATAGATAAACTGAAATCTTGTGCAGGATGAAACACTTTTGAGCATCATGATCACTAATAGGATTTGTTTCTGCAAGCCATGATAGCAAACTCCATATATAGCCAAGTGACACACAAGTCCCCAATTAACCTGGAAGATGTCCAAAATCCACAAAACAGTGATACATTTTTTGGCCAACCAAAATACATATTGCATAAGCTTTTGAAGCCCCACTGGATTCTTCATCAGGCAAATTTGCTAAAATTCATGCTGAGAAGCGTAGTAACTTGACAAAATGCAGGCTTGTGACTAACATCGTCATGATTTTTTCCCTTTTCTCCTGTATGATTTTTAACATATTTGCCTGATGAAGAAGCCAGTGAAGCTTCAAAAGTTAGCAACATGTATTATGTGCTTTTTGGATGGCCAATAAAGATATCACTGTTTGTAGATTTTGGATGTTATTGTACTTTGCTACATGGCCAACACAGCTTTCCCTGGATATGTTTTCTGGAAGATGTCAGTTAGAAACCGTTTTGTTCCTTCACATAAGATTTTAATTCTCTTAGCACACTCTCTCAGCCTCAGAGGATGGCAAGATCAAACCCCCTCTGAAGAGGTTTATCAAAAAAACCCCAAAAAAACCCAATAGGGTTGCCTCTAAGTTGGAAATGACTTGAAGGCACACAGTAACAACAATAGCTATTTCATGTGTATGTGGCTCAAGGCAGTGGGCTTGAATAAATAACGTGGAATAAAAGATATGTTGTCTGGAAGCTATGACTGTCAAACACACTAAAAGCATAGTGGTAGAAGGTACCACAAGGACCATCTTGTCAAGCCCCTGTCATGCAGGGATACACAATTAAACCACTGCTGAAAGATGCCCATCCAACTTCTGTTTAAAGACCTCCCAAGAAAGAAAACCCTTCTACTCTTATACAGCTCTCCTAGTTTAAAAAAAGTTCTCTCTTATATTTATATGGAAATTCTTTTCTTGTAATTTGAATCCATTGGCTTGTGCCCTAGTCTCCAGAGCAGCCGTAAACAGGCTAATTCCATCTGTACATGACATCCCTTCAAACAGTTAAATATACCCAAACCATTCCTCATAGGCCTTGCTTTCCAGTCCTTTGATCATCTTGCTTGCCATCCTTCTTAAACTGTAATGCCAAAAGCTGGATATAGTAGGTTTGAACAAAGCATATAGAGTGGTATCATTATTTCCCTTGATCTGGACTCTACACACTCCTGGTGATGTTGCCTAGGAGTGCATTGGCTTTTTTGGCTGTTGCATCATACTGTTGTCATGTTTAGCTTGTATTTTACTAAGACCCTTAAATCCTTTTCACCTGTTATGTTGTCACTGGACATTACATTTCCAATCAATGTATAATCAACATGATTATACAATTACCTGTGAAATAACATCTTTTTTGCATAACACAAGTGATGACATCCAGCTGCTCCCTCCTTGCTATTCCTTTGGTTCTAACATTTCATTTCTCCTATTTCCCAGACTCTTTGGGAACAAGTCTGGAGACCTCTTGGTTTGGCTGCAATCATTAGCAAGTTACTTATTAAGATGGAATTATGTCACTGATTATAATTGTGGAGTTGGTTGAATACAGTGCCTGCAGTGTTAAAGGTTTCCTACCTCTACTTAGCATTACAGCAGTTTCCCCAAACTAGTGCCCTGCAGATGTGAGGGGCCACCTCACATCATCCCAACCAGCTACAGTCTGGCACTTCTTCAGGGAACTAGGTTGGAGAATGATGTATTATAGCATGGAGTTTCCACCCTGACCTCACATTTCCTATTTATTAGAAGTCAAGAGGAAAGCTCTTGCATCTACAGATCTCAGGGCTATGTATCTGGGCTGTTAGTATATGAATAGTCTTCTGTGGATGAGAAATACTCATGTGCCTCCAGTGTACATCTGATTGGTAGGGTCTAAACAGTTTGGACTAAAAATTGGAGCAAATTGTACACGCCACTGATATAAGAACCACTAGTTTCCACGAGTATCCTTTCGACATTTAAAGCAGGTTCACAAAGCCCTACTCCACCCTCCAGTGGGGTGAGCAGAAAACAAAAACAGAACTGAATTGGGGGGGGGGGTTTACTTCTGAATAGGATTATAACAGCTGAAACAGTCACTAAGCAACCTCTTCCCTCTTCTTCCCAGAGTTTCACACAAAGATCTATGGAAAATTATATTCTGGTGATTTGATTAAAATTAAATTAAATTTTATTGCATAATAACAAGGTTTTTTTTAAAAAAAGAAAGAGGTTGGTTTTGTGTTCACAGTCTGTACAAAATAATACATTCACATTGGATCATAGATCAGCAGAACAATGGTGGTGCTGCCAAGCATGGGAGTCATATGTATTCATCAGTATCTCCTTCCCAAGGCTTGGCCCCCTCCTCCCTCCCCCCGTGATGAAATCCTTACTCAGCCATGAAGTCCAAAGGAAAGGCCTTGGGAATGCCATTATTTCTCAGCTTACCCCTTTTTACTTTGTAGTTGTGAGAATGAAATATGAAGTAAAACATACTTCAGCCTTTTCTAATCTCCCTCACAGGAGAGGAGGAAAGCTACTAGCTAAGCCTGGTGCATTTAAAAGTACTGTTCTTGCTGAAAAAGGAACCCAACTCACTAATTCTCAAGGAGGGAGGAAAGGAAAGAGGAGTTGCTATATCTCAGCCTACATTATATCATAGGATTGTTAGGAGAATAAAATGCAGGCAATGGAGAAACTATGCCATCCTGAACATTTTGAATACAGATGTAGAAAAGTAGTAAAATTCACCAGAATATGAGTGATGCTCTGGTATCTGAAGCAGAAAATATAAATAATGTCCACATGGGGGATGAAATAAATAGTAGGATACAGACTGAATCATATTCAGATTATATGCATCTGGGGAAATAGAGTTCAGTCTACAAAAGCTCATGCTGCCAACTTCTTTCTTTCAGTTAATCTCAAAGGTGCTCCCAGATCTCTCTACATACTCAGACTAGACCAGTTGAAATTAATGGGATTCAAGTTTGTCATGACTAATTTAATGGCTCTCCCCTTAATATATCTCAAGGACTGTACGCAGAGGCCAAAAGGTCTGCTTCCCTCACCCCAGCCTGGTATTGTCCTGTTCAGATAACACAAGCCAATAGCCCCAGGCTAGGAATGGGTAGACCACTTTTAAATAACCAGCTGCTAGTGGCAGTTTCCCAGAAACCCTGCCATGACAGCTGGTAGGTTCAGACAGCTATGTGCCCTTTGCCACTACTGCAGCCATTCTCTTTGTAGACCTAGCCATGGCCTGTGATGTCTGAAGGGGATGTCTAGCCACATGGATGAAGCCACTACATTTCTTCCCTTACAGGCAGCGGTGGGGAAGGAGAATAGGAGCAGTAGCAGTAGCAACAGGTGAGGCCATGGCAGCAGCAGCTCCACAATGCAGTGCCGTGCACACATCTCAACACTTGCCAGTTGGTGTGCCAGAACAGGTTGGCGTGTGATGTTGTGCCCATGTGTTTGGCCTCTTGATCTGTTTTCAGCTAATAGTAATGGAATATATGTGACAACTTAGATTCATTACTGAAAAGTCATTTTCAGAAGAAGGTATTGCTATTGCTCCATGGAGGTTTCCCAGCATGCAGCATTTGCCCCATGCTGTGTAATATCTGCATTAGACCCTTAGGAGAGTTCATCTACATATTCTGGATGTACTCTATAGATATGCTGATGATGCCCAGCTGTTTTTGTCCCAATCTCAGTCTGGAGATGCAACTAAGGTCTAGAATACCATCTGGAATCAAATGGACTAGCTTTGGCCTCTTCAATTCAGGCAAAATGCTAGTGAGTGGAACTGCTAACCCTGGAATAGGAGTTCATCCTGTTCTGGATTCCTGTGCATGTCTCTTATAAAGCAGATGTACTGTATTTGTTTTAGACCTCATATTGCTCTTAAAGAAGTGTTGGTTGTGCCCAGGAATAGTTATCTCCATGTTAGGTTAACGCAGTACCTACACCCTTCCACGGGGAAGGAAGACCTTGCCATGTGTCTCAACAAGATTCAGACTGGATTCCTGAAATGCAGTTTTAGGGGAAATGCCTTTAAAAGATATCTGTGAACTTGAGTTGGCGGAAAATACAACAGCTGGGCTTCTCATATGAGTCTGGAATTGTGTTCATAACTTACTCTGTTACTTTACCATCTCCACTGGCTCATGTTTGCATGTGAAATTCAAAGGGCTGGAAAGCTCTTATAAATCCCTAAATTGTTTGGTAACCAGATCCTTGAAGGACTGTCTAGTTCCATATGAATTCACCCACACTCTGTAGCTCTGGGAGAAAGTCCTGCTTTGCATAAGAAATTTTATTTATTTATAGTGTTTATACCCCGCAATTCAGCCACAAAGGCTCTAAACCAAAGCAAGGCAACTAAAATGGTCAAAGTTCTGGTAACCATGCACTATTAAGATGGCTTAGGGAGCTGGGTATGTTTAGCCTGGAAAAGGTTAAGGGATGATAGCCATGTTTAACTATTTGAAGAAATGCCATATTGATGATGTAGCAAGCTTATTTTCTGTTTCTCCAGAGACTAGGACATAGAGCAATGGATGCAAACTACAGGAAAAGAAATTCCACCAAAACATTGGGAAGAACTTCCTGACAGTAAGAGCTGTTCAACAATGGAGAACACTCCCTTGGAGAGTGGTGGTCTCCTTCTATGGGGGTTTTAAAAAGAGGCTGGAAGGCCATCTGTCATGGGGTGCTTTGTGAGTTCCTGCATGGCAGAATGGGGTTGGACTGGATGGCCCTTGTGGTCTCTTCCAACTCTATGATTTTATAACATTCCCAGCAGAGTGGAGCTAGGTGGACAGCAATGAGCATTGAAAATCCGGTTCTCTCTGTGTCCCTCCCTTGAGCATAGACAGTCTTTTACACATCTAAACACTTGCCAGTGTTCCTCCCTCAAATGTAGACAGTCTTTCAAAAGGCTGCTACTTCAGATATAGCTTTCACAGTAGTTAAATGGATTTTGTGGTTGTTATTTCCTTCTTTTTGTTTGTTTTGTTTGTACTGTTTATGGCAAGGTGATCTTTAATGAGTTTATCATTTTTGTTATCTGTCCTGGTGATTCCACAGAAAGGCAAAATAATAGTATACTATAATGAATACATGACCCCTGTTATGGGTCCAAAAATCTGTGGCTGGAGGCAAGCTGTCTTGTCTTGCGTTATGGCAGTGCCAGCACTGAGAAATTGTATTGTCCCTTTCCAGCTATGTTACAAAGTCAAGTACAGACATGAATAAAATCTTATTCTAAAAATGATTAACACTTTTCATTTCTGCTGTTTTTAAAAACATACAAACATAGATATCATATGCAAAAAGCAAAAAAACACAAGGCAGCTTCCAAGGCAGGGACAAGACTGGCTCAAGTACTCCTGCAATAACTGCGAAGAGCACAATCTACTACAATCCCATCTTCTTAAGTCTGAGTGATATCTGCATTTCAACTATTCAGCTCTTTATAGTTATTATCTATTTATTAGAACATTTTGTGCTGGGAGAGATTGGACTCTTCCAATTTTCAGTAATGGTGATTGATCTGATAATGCCTCTAATTTGTAATAACAGAGGGTTTTTATTACCAAATCCCATCAGGTACCATTGAGACTTTCATTTTTTTGTTCTCTTAATATATATACTTAATATTTTCAATTCTAACCATATTAACAGGGCCTAAGTGGCACTGAAAGAATAGTACATAGAAATATAATTGTACTGTTGAGTTTCATAACATTTCCACATGTTAAGAACTGTTTTATTTTCAAAGGACAGAAATGAGACAGAAGTGCTTGGGCAGAGTCCTTCAGCGAACTTTGACAAGTTAATAGAAATGTCCTGCCCCTAACTTTTACCTCATTTCCTGTAACTTAGATCTCCCCTCCTTTTGTTTATTTATAAGAAGAATTTGGTCTATAAGAAGCAGCAAAACACATTAAACATGGAAGTTCATCCACAATGCATCTTGAATTTTTCATTTGCCTGGCCTAGTTCTAATTAAAAAACTTGCAGCTCTTTGCCTGAACAGTTTCTTCCGCACCTCTAAAATCTCACCAAAGAAGAGATATAAAATATAAAATGATGACAAATGATTCAATTTTGCAATATTTTTATTATAATTCTGGAAGATTATTTTTCCATCTTCAAGCAACAAAATATTTTCAATATACTGTATACATTCAATACAAGCATGGATGAATAGGAACCATAAGGTGTAACTGGCTGATTGTTGTTGTGTGCCTTCAAGTCATTTCCAACTCATGGGGACCCTAAGGTGACCCTACTATGGGGTTTTCTTGGCAAGTTTCTTCAATTGCCATTGCCATTCTCTGTGGCTGAGAGTGTGACTTGGCCAAGGTCACCCAGTGGGTTTCTATGGCCGAGTAGGGATTTGAACACAGGTTCCTAGAGTCCAGGGCTCAAACCACTACATCATGCTGGCTGATGCAGAGTGGCAAATGGGATCACTCAATCATCCAAGCAGAAGTGCATAGTATCCCAGCCAAATAATAGTAGCACATGAGGAAACGCAAGTGCCTTCCCCTGCTCCAGGCACTTAAAAGACAACAAAGGCAAATGAGAGCCAAAAACTTGTTGCCCTTTCAAGAACTGCTGCCTGCTTCATCACTCCCTACAGGAAACAGGGAAGGTAGGTATATGGGAGGATTCCCCAAAGCATTACTGTAAGTGGTGTAATGTAGTGGTTTGAGTGTTGGACCATGACCCTGGAGACCAGGGTTTGATTCCCAGTTCTGCCACGAAACCCACTGGGTGACCTTGGGCAAGTCACACACTCTCGGCCTCAAGGCAGGCAATAGCAAACCACCTCTGAACAAATCTTGCCACACAGAAGCCAGTGGAGTTTCAAAAAGCTTGCAACATGTATTTTGTGCATTTTGCCTGGCTGACAAAGTTATCACTGTTTTGTGAAGATTGGATATTATAGTACAGTACTTTCTTACATGGCCAACATGGCTACCCCTGGATACATTTTCTGGAAGATGTCAGTTAGAAACTATTCTGTTCCTTTACATAAGATTTTAATACCTTTAGCACACTCTCTCAGCCTCAGAGGATGGAAAGGGTGCAAACCAGCTCTGCAGAAACCTGCCAAGAAAACCCCATGATAGATTTGCCTTAACAGAGCTCTGCTGCCAGGACAAACTACAGCTCCCAGAATCCCACAGCACACATGAAATTGCGTATGAACAAAATAACTTTATATGTCCATGGGAACCCTACAGAAATTAGGAGAGAAGCTGTCTTTTGGACTTAGCTCAAATTCCCCAAATGGAGGAATAGGAAAAAAGAAATTTAACTGGCTGATAGTTATTGTTGCTGTGTGACTTCAAGTAGTTTCTGGCTTATGGCAACCCTAAGGCAAACATAGGGCTTTCTTGGCAAGTTTCTTCAGAGGGGGGTTGCTTGCCAGGGCAGTTACAATGGGCTCAAACTGGATTATTCTTGCAGTGCAGATGCAGACCTCCTTCACACGGGGATAGGATAAGAATGGGATCTCTGTCCTGTCCTTATCCCATCTTTGACTCCGATCCTGCGAAGGGCTTTCAGATCACAGTGCTACTGTCCTGTCATTGAACAGGGACGTAGCTAGGATTTTAGGAAAGGGGGGGGGGGGGCCGACTAAATGCCCCCCTTTTAAAGGGGGGTTGGGGGGTGGGGGCAGCAGCACACACCCTTCTTTTTTTTCAAGGGGGAGGGGGGGCCCGCCCCCCAAGCCCCCCCCCCCCTTGGCTAGGTCCCTGCATTGAAGCAGCACTGCATTGATGCAAACTCCCATTGATGCAAAATGCTGGGCAATGCCGCTTCAGTGCCGGGATCTGCGTGACGTCGTTTGAAAGTCTTTCGCACGATCGCAGTCAATCGTGCCTTCTGGGCAGGACAAAGTCCGGATAAGCACGACATCTTATGAAAACCTTCTCTGGATCGTACTATAAGAACGGTAAAAGCCTGGGACAAGGAGGTTTCGTCCCCTGTCTGATGATCTCCCTTTAGCACCAGGCAAGCGAGAGGTAGATCAACGGATTTATTATCCCTGCTGCTGCTGCTGCTGCAAAGGGCTTGTGTTGTTGTTGTTGTTGCACAATTTCTCCTGCACCGATGCACCCTCACGGCCACGGCATTAAAGACCCACTCCGCCCCCAACCAGGGTCCAGAGGAGCCTCTGCGTTCAAAGAACCCAAATCCCCAAATTGCTCAGAGAGGGCTCTAGGGAGGGGAGGGGAGGGGGAGAGAAAATAAAAGTGTTTTGCCTGGAGAACAGGTTGGCTGGGTGACAGAGGAGGAGGAGGAGGAGGAACATGCGCACAGAAGGAGCAGGAGCGTCAGTACAGGAGGCAGCAGCAGCACCAGCAGAAGCAGAAGCAGAAGCAGCAGCAGGGCTTGCAGTTCCCTCTATTTCAGGAGCTCCTGAGAAGAGAAGAGGAAGGAGAGATCAGAAGAAGAAGAAGAAGAGGGAGCCTGCAGAGATTGGAGGAGGAAAGGATAGCCTGGGGAGAGGAAGAGGAAGAAGGAGAGCCTGGAGAAAGAAGGAATAGCTTAAAAAGAGGAAGAAGGAGAGCCTGGAGAAAGAAGGAATAGCCTAAAAAGAGGAAGAAGAAGAGGAAGAAGAAGGAGACCCTGGAGGAGGAAGAGGAAATAATAGCCCAAGAAAGGGAAGGAGGAGAGGAAGAAGGAGAAGGAGGAGGAGAGCCTGGAGGAGGAAGGAATAGCCCGGGAGGTGGAGGAAAAAGAAGAAGAGCCTGGAGGAGGAGGAAGATTAGAGGAGGAGGAGGAAGAAGAAGAAGAAGAGGAGGAGGAGGCTGGAGAAAAGGAAGGAAGATCCTGGGGGTTGCTGTCAGAAGGTGCAGGAAGGGAGAGAAAGAGCGAGAGAGAAGCGAGGATGGAGAGGACCTGCTGCAAGGCGAGGAGTGGATGATGGTTTGTGCAATCCAGAGGGAGAGAGCCTTTGCCTGCGTCGTCGCCCTGGTTGCAGCAGCTTAACAGGAGAGGCTTAACTTGAGAAGAAGGGGAAAAACAAGGAGGAGGAGGAAGAAGAAGAGGAATCGTGGACCCTTATTCGGGGAGGGATGAGAGAAGGGAAGGGGGCAGTAGCTGGGGAGCCTCGAGTGTCCCGCGTGGCAGTGGCGGTGGCCCTCCTCCTCCTCCTCCATCATCCCGGAGTATGGAGACTTTGAACGGAGGGGAGCCCCCCCACCCTCCTCCTCCTTCTTTACCGGAGCAGAAGAAGCAGCGCCTGCACCGCGCCCCTTCCCCGGCCAGGCCTTTCCTGAAGGACCTCCACCACCATCATGGCCGGGCATCGCCTTCCCCTTCCCCTTCTTCCTCCTCCAAGCCCCCTCCAGGCCCTCCCAGGTCCCCCAGCCTCTCCGCCAAAGCCCCCCAACACCAGCAGCAGCAGCCGGCCCTTCCTGCCCCTGCCTCCCCGGCGGCCAGCCGCCTTTCGCGACGCAGCTGCGCCAAGGCAGCAGCAGCAAGGACGGCGGCGGCGGCGTCATCATCATCGACGGCGTCGGCGCTTGTCTGGAGGGGCAAAAGCCTGGCCACCAAGCCCTCCCTGCCTCCGAGCAAGAAGGGGCCCCCTTCGGCTGGGAGGCCCCCCAACGGCGCCGCCGAGGGAGCGAGGCAGCAGGGGAAGCGGGGCAGCAGCGCCCCTCCGGCCCAGGCTGGCCCCTCTCCCTCCTCCTCCGCCTCCATCTCCCGCCTCCTCCTCCTCCTCCCTCACACCGACAGCAGCTCCGACCTCTCCGACTGCCCCTCGGAGCCCCTCTCCGACGAGCAGAGGCTGGCCCCGGCCGCCGGCAGCGATGGCGAGTCCAGCAGCGACAGGGAGAGAGACCCTCCGGCCCCGCTCCCTTCCTCGGGCCCCGCCGCTGCGCCAGGGCCCTCCGCCGCCCCCTCCGCAAGGAGCAGGGACCCTTCCGAGGGGAAGGGCCCCGAGAAAGCCGCGCTTCTGGCCGGGTGGAGGCCAGGGGGCAAGGCGCCTCTTCCGCGGGGAGACAAGGAGCCTCCTCGGGGGGAGAACGAGGAGAACGAGGAGGAGCTGCTGAGGGAGATCGAGGAACTCCGCTCTGAAAACGATTACCTCAAGGTACTGTTGCTATTTATTATGTTCCGCCTTTCTCCCTAGGCTGGGACTCAGGGCGGCTTACGACAGTAAAAACAACACCAACAGCAACGCCATACAGCTAAAAACATACACAATAATGAACAGCTACAATAAGGAAAAGAAATCACTTCCTAAAATGTCAGATGCACTCATCCGCATTCACTGCTTCTTACAAATTAAGCGGGATAGACATAAAAGTGTTATTTATTGTCGTTGTTATTATTATTATTATTATTATCCCTCCATATTCACAGATCTGATTGTTCGCGGATTTGGTTAATACGTTCTCTCTAGGAATATCTAGGTCCTCCTCCAGCACAACTCTATGGTCACCTTTAACTAAAGGTTGCATTGAAAGACCTAGAGATTCCTAGAGAGAACACTACTCTACGAGGCCTTTGTAGCTCCTCCAGGGCAGTTCTGTGGCCAGTGTCTGTCAGACTTTGACCATAGAGTTGCCCTGGAGGACCCAGAGATTCCTAGAGGTGTCCTCTCAGGTAAAAACAGGGTGTTTTCGTTATTTGCAGTTTTTCCATATTCACGGGGGTCTTGTGCCCCTAATTCTAGTGAATGTGGAGGGACAACTGTATTATTATTATTATTATTATTATTATTATTAGTGTATTTATACAGTATTTATATCCTGCCCTTCTCCCAAAGCTGGGACTATGGCTTACAACATTAAAAAAACACATAAGCACCATGCAGTACACATACAAAATCAGTACATTAAGGCAGGATTAAATTGCTACAATAATTAAAATGAATCACATACTAAAATGTCAAATATGTTAAAGAAGATAAAAATGCTTAAAATACTTTAATAAAAGAGTATAGCACCCCCAGGCCATCCTTTTAAAGGTTTTCTGTTTTTAAAGCCTGTGTGAAGAGGAAGGACTTCAAGGAAGTGAAATGGCGGGAAGTGGAGTAACGTTGTTGTTGTTGTGGAGATTATCCTGTTACGCACTACTCTCATACAGCGCTGCTATTCCGCTTTCTGCCTCCCTCTGTGGCTTGCTGGGGGTGTGCAGTTTTACCATGTTACCTCACCACACACTCTTATGACAGTGCTGCTCCTGTTGCAATCTGGGATTTGCAGTTTATGAAGGGGGCATTTAGAATATTGATCCAGAGAGCTCTTAGGCCTCACTGGACTCCAAAGCCCAGAATGCAATGGGAGGCAGTTAAAGTGGAATAGCAGCTCAATAAGAGGGTAGTTTGGTAATCTGGGGAGTGTAGTTGTTGTTGTTGTGGAGATTACCCTGCTACATACTACGCTCTTATAGCACTGCTATTGCAATTTTACAACATTACCGCACTATACACTCTTATAATAGTGCTGCTATTGCACTTTTAACTGCCCCAGCTGCCTACTGTTGCATTCTGGGATTTGCAGTTTATGAAGGGGGCATTTAGAATATTGAACCAGAGAGCTCTTAGGCCTCACTGAACTACAAACTCCAGAATGCAACAGGAGGCAGCCAGAGCAGTCAAAGTATAGCAGCACTATTATAAGAATGTAGTGAGGTAATGCCACACAGCATGCCACACAGGGAGGCAGAAAGCGGAATAGCAGTGCTATAAGAGAGTAGTGTGTAGCAGGTTAATCTCCACAACAACGACAACAACAACGACACTTCCCACATTACCACACTAACCTCTGATTGCGCTGCTTTTCCACGTTAACTGCTCTGGCTGCCTCCTGTTGCATTCTGGGGTTTGTAGTTCAGTGAGGACTAAGAGCTCTCTGGCAGAGAATTCTAAATGCCGCTCCTTAAGTTGCAAATCCCAGAATGCAACAGGAGGCAGTCAGAGCAGTTAAAGTGGGAAAGCAGCACAATCAGAGGTTAGTGTGATGATGTGGGAAATGCCATTGTTGTTGTATAGCAAGTGCTATAAGAGTGTAGTGTATTGACGCATTGAGGGTTCTCAGAAAGCACACAAGAGGAGGGTTTGACAGGAAACACAGAAAGAATAGCTAGGGAGGAAATGACAAAAAGGGGCATTCCCACTTACTTTTTTTTAGTACAGAGGAGATGTGGATCTCCACAGTGATGCAATACTGAATCGATGTTTCCACTATGTTTACCACGGTCAAATCTCTCCAAGGCATTTTAACCCGGTCCAGCATTCACACTGGCGCAGCTCCGCATCAGCATGGTGATGCCTCATGGTAGGGAAAGATCCCAGCGATCCGGATTGATTCGGTAGCACATTTGCACTACTGAAGATCCAGATTGCCCTTAAAAAAAAAGACATGGTTAGGTACCTGGTGCAAAATGCACTGGGTTAAGTGGGTTTTTCACCACCCCTCCTCCCCCGCAAACCACGCTGGGTGCATTCAGGGCCAGTGTGAATGTCACAGAAATAACCCAATTTCACACCAAGTTATTTCTGTAGTGCTAATGGGCCCATAATGAATTATTCTATAGCAATAGCAAGTACATTTCTGTACTGCTTATCAGTGAACTTAGCACTCTGTAAGCGATTTACACTGTGTAAGCCAATTGCCCCCAACAAGCTGGATACTCATTTTACCGACCTACAAAAGGATGGAAGGCTGAGTGGACCTTGAAGCCCTGCCTGGGATTGAACTCACAACCTGAGGCATCACAGGGTTGTTATCACGTGGTGTGATAACACATAGTCTTCACCCCCCGTTGACCTCCTCCTATTTCACATTGTACAGAATCCTTAGTAATTCTTTTTTCCATTAATATTACTTATAAATCGTAATTCCCATATACCACTAAATGTAATGGTAATAATCGTGACATAAACAACTAACAAAATTTAAATTACACCTTCAAATTACAATATCATACACACAACCTAAATGTATTTACATATACATAGTGAAGATTTGGTAAAAATGTGATGTTTTTAAAGAAAATTTAAAAAGACTAATTTAAAAATTCAAATTGGAAGTTTTAATTTAAAAAAAAATTAAGGTGTCTCCTAATGTGGTCCACACACCCCACACTCCTCTAGTAACGCCACTGTGTGGCATGCTGGGGTTTGCAGTTTAGGGAAAGGCACTGAGGGTTATTCTCAGAAAACACACAACAGGAGGGTCTCACAGAAAACACAGAAAGAATAGCTAGGGAGAAACTGACAATACAATGAACTATACTATAGCAATACCAAGTACATTTCTATACCACTTATCAGTGAACTCAGCACTCTGTAAGTGGTTTACAACGTGTAATCCAACAAGCTGGATACTTATTTTACCAACCCATGAAAGAATGCAAGGCTGAGTGGACCTTGGACCTGGGATTGAATTCACTTGTGGCTGCAATATTGGCATTTAACCACTGTGCCCCCAGGCTACCATATATACAGTGACCATATATTTATATGTATTGCAATGTAGTCACATATAAATATATGGTCATTTTATATACGGTAGAGTTGTGGTCTTGTTTCTTTGGGACATTGTTGTAAACAGTTCATTATATTGAGATTCTCAGCCAGATAGCTCTTAGTTTGCCTTGAACTACATAGCTCAGACAGGAGGCAGGCAGATCAGTAAAAGTGGAAAAGCAGCACTAGAAGAGTGTGGTGCGATAAGACCTATCTCTTATCTACACTATATACACTATTATCTACGCTCGCTACACTTTTATGGGAGATTATCGCATTAGATGCTAATGATGGAATTGAAGTGGAATTACAACCTATGATTCCTTTCCTTTTTGCACCACATGGTCACTCATCTGTCGCTGATCTGTTGTTAAAAAACAATTTCTCATTGATAAGTATCTCTTGTTAATGTAAAATTGCATAGTAATAATGGTATAACAACAGATCAACAATGGATCAGCAACAGATGAGTGACAACATTGTGTGAATCATAGGCTGCAATTCCACTTCAATTCCATCACTAGAGCTTTGTGCAGTAATCTCCATAGTGTGTGCCTTCAAATAATTCCTGATTTATGGCGACCCCTTGGGCCATGAACTTTGCCACAACAAATGACCATTCCCAGAATTCCATAGCCTGGAGCCAGGTTACTTAAAATGATGTCAAACTGGATTATTTCTGCAACATGGATGCAACCCAATTGGGCATAAGGGAGGCTCCCTTTAAGGCAAGTGGTGGGGAATGGCAGCTGCATGAGGCTGGAAAATCGCTTGGCACTTGTTGGTTCAAAGGGAGCCTTGTGCTGTGTTCCTCTTTCCTCTATCTCATCTTCCCTTTAGAGGAAAGAAGCTTAGACCTGGTGACACCAGAAGTATTGCTACCAGAGATAGTCTTACTTTATATACACTGTATGAGATAGATTGTCTCTGCAGAGCGATATGCCTGTCTACTGCATAAGTATGCAGATATACATACATTTTTTAATCACCCTGTATCTGCATACACAGAGAGAAAGAGGAATTCTGCAATGGGTTATAGATGTTTTGTTGATGGAATCTGGCTACTTTCTGGAAACTACTTTAGGAGATTTTGTATGAGATCAGTTAAGAAAATACAGTAAGGACATGGTTTTGTCATTTCCAAAGCTGTGTATTGCAAACACCATGTTTTGCTAAACCTGCGTTCAAGTCCTGACTTCTTGGTAGAACCTCTTTCCAATTTGAAATGAAGGATGCATGGTTTTGAAGTTCATTGTTTCATTCAAAAGAGACTTCTAAAACTTTTTTGCAACCTGCTTTAAGAAATATGCCAAATTTGTGGGTGTTTGAAGATCTCAAAGGGAGCAGAACTATAAAAGTGACAGATAAAGGTGCTATGTGTATAATCTTATTGCTTTATAAATGCCTGACTTATGCAGACTGGATGGTTGCAATGTGAGTGTTCTAGAGGCTGGTTAGACACTGATTTGGATGTGATATTACAGTTCTTTAAAGCTTTCTTTCTGCCTTCCTTGCAGTGATCTCTGTGTGATTATAATGATATAAGATGCCTCCTGTCATGGAGCTAATATTCTCTGCTTGTCTTTTAAAAATGACATTTCATAATACAACCTGAAATGATTAGGAAAAGAATGACAGAAGATCTGCAAAGGTGCCCTCCCCCCCATTTAGAAAAAGACAGGGGAAAGATCATGCATTTTCAGAATATATTAGGATTGACAACATTTTGTTGGATTTTAACAGCTGTTTGGCAGGCAAAAATTTAGCAGAGGCTTTTATCGCCATGGAATTAACTGGCACAGAATATTCCTTGGATAAAATTTTGCTTGCCAGGCAGCTGATAAAGCCACAGCAGTTCTAGCAGAAAGAGGTTGGCAATCTTGTCTTCACAATATGTTAGCATGCCTTAACTCTATTTGACCCATTGTTCAGCAAGTCCATTTTTCATTCTTGTTGTGTGCTGTCCTGCCAAGACATAGTGGGTTAGGTAAAATGCAGCACTTCATGGATGAATATGAAATGGGACTAAAAGTATGCTCTAGAGCAGGAAAAGAAGACACTTCCAAAGAATTATTTTTACAATACTCAAAAAGATTTGCGTGTGTGTGTGTGTGTGTTTGTCTGAATGTGTATGCCAGCTACAGTTTGGCAATGTAAAACAACAATTTTAAAAAGAAAATAATCTAGGTAAATAGACTGGGACTGCTGAAGAGCATCCAAAGAATTTTGTTTTTGATCAGAAAGTACGGTATATAGAAGTGGAAATTATAACTTAAGCATTCTGATTAGTCATTCTGTGGCTGGTGGAGAGCACAGACGACTAGAGAAATATCTGGCAATGCCACATAGGTAGACACAGGCTGATGGCATCAACTGCCAAGACCTTTTAAAACTTGGTGGTAAATGCCATTGGTCTGTGTTTGGCTACTGAAGAGAAGTAGAAGAGCATCCCAACCCATAGTGAGACTCTATCCCATTTTGAGCTAGCATTCTGCTCCTGGAATATCTAATTTTGATAAATAGAAAAATAAGCTGGTTGACAGCAAGCTTCCTTCCTTTCATGAATCATCAATCAAAAGAAGTATCCACTTATTTTATGCATTTCAAATAAGGTTTTGCCATTCCCAGTTTTACATGGAAGGAATTATGTTAGGTCAATGATATATCCTTCATATATTTGTTTGATAACAAAATGGGTAAGGAAGGGGCTATGCAGACCGCCTGCAGCCGCCTCCATCTTCCGCAGATTGGGGCTGCGGTGTGCAGTTGCCTTTCCAGCAGCTCCTTCCTTTGGTGCTGTGTTGTGTAAATGCAGTGCTAGAGGAGCGCTGTGATGCTGCATGCCGTGTGGAGCAATGCACAGCGTCACGCCGACGTGGAGGCAGAGTCGAGGTGTGCATTGTATGGACACCACATCCTGACTCCACACCCAGTCCGGCCTTAATGGCCGGTCTGCACAGCCCCAAAGTTAACATATTAAGCAAACCCATAGAAGCCAAGAAAGATTCTTAGAGATATGGCTTAATGGATTTCTCTTTTATGAAGTTACCGTTCAAAATGCTACTGAGATTAGGTAAACCCACATATTGTACCATTTGATATTTTTTCTTGTCAGTACAGTGTTTTGATCTGGATAAAGAATAGCTTCATTTTCTAGCCCAGGGGTAGGCAATCTTTTTGAGCCGGGGGCCGGGTTGCTGTCCCTCAGACAACTGGAGGGCCAAAGCCAAAAAATAAATAATTAAATTTATTTTTACAAAATTAAATATATAAATAAACCAGGACAAATGTAGGACAAAATTTTCAAATGGAAGACACTTTTTTTTTAAAAAATGGAGGACATGCGAAAAAAATTGGTGATTTTTAAAAAAAAGGTAAATATAAATGCATGTTTCTGAGGCTTCTATAGACAATTGCCCCCCCAAAGGCCCCGGCGGCAATCGGCAGCAGGACTGGGCTGGGGCCAGTCCCAAGGCCTCGCCGGGCCGCATCCGGCCCGCGGGCCGCAGGTTGCCTACCCCTGTTCTAGCCTTTTATTCACAAAATATATGAGAATTTTGCCTGCAGGGGGGTAGAATAAATGGAGGTAAAGACTGAA
This sequence comes from Sceloporus undulatus, assembly GCF_019175285.1. Lineage (NCBI taxonomy): Eukaryota > Metazoa > Chordata > Lepidosauria > Squamata > Phrynosomatidae > Sceloporus > Sceloporus undulatus. The sequence continues at coordinate 190,577,201 of NC_056525.1, read as the reverse complement.
TAGAATGTCCTCTTGATAAGAACAAGAAGGATTGGGATGGTTATTTATTGAAGTACCGCTGTACCATAGTTCTGCGGCCCTGTCTTGTGGATGTTTTACAAATCTGGATGGCTATGGCTAAACTAGATGTGACACAGTAGCCTCATTTGCCCTGGTTTGCCTTCAAAGTGAGGGGTCTAATTTTTACACTTTTCCCCTTTGAACATGAACTATCATACATTTTGCCTTCCTGAGCTATTTCAGTGGAAGGATGTCAGGCAATGTACAGCAAAATAAGGTACTCTTTATTTTGAATTCACCTTTTGTTATCAAAATCAGAAACTCTCCACCATTTAGATATGAATAAGGAAGATGTGATTGTCCCTCACATAGTTAGTGTGGGCCCAGAGCTTCAACTACATGTTTGTTTTGGGGAGAGGGAGGATGAAACTACTGGTGACCATGAGGGATTTGGGGATTTGTGACCACTCTTGGAAAATAACATTTCTTTGCCTGGTAGTATCACTAGTGTCAGGACCATGGCAAACAGGCCTGAGAAAATGACAATGATGTGGCCACTAGGGGGAGCTGTTGTGGAAGTTATTTACAGCTCTAGTGGCAGTTATATGTGTCAGCATCCGAACAGTGCATCGTTGGAACGTTGTCAACTGTCCTTCTGGGAGAGTGTGTCAGTTATGACAGTTGGTATTAGAGTAACTGCTTCTCTGTTTTTTGTTGTTATGGTTGTTTGGTTGGCAAAGTAACTTATTTCTTAAAGCCCTGGTGTAGAGTGAAGGCTTGAAGTGCTCTTGTTGTTATTTCTCAAGCCAGGAGCTTAAGGCCGTTTGCAGCGGTGAAGGATTATTTTCCTTCTTGGCCTGAATACATTTGCAGACATCTCTTCAGATCCCTTCTCCCTGGCGTCCTGTCGACGTGTGTCAACTCTGCAGGTGGTTGTGGTGGACACAGCGCGTCTTTCTACGCCCCAACAACTAGTAGTATAGCTGTGTTCTCTTTAAAACAAAGTGACCCTTTTCTCTATGATTTTTAAGCCTGTCTTGGAGCCCAAGACACTCTGCCCCAACATGACCCATCATACATACAGCAGATCTTCAGGCATACCTTAATACCATTGGAATGGTATTTGGGTTTTAACAACATTTTTTGTAGGATATGTAAAGATCCTGCAAAATTAAAAAGATTAAGGTTTGTTTAAATAAAACCTGACATAATGACCACGGTTGGCACTATGATGGAATACCCAGAAATAACTATATGAGCTATAACTAGTCAAAACATTTTTTTCTTACTAGGTCTTACAGTCACCAGACTCACTGCTCTTTTCATCATGAGTAGCTACTCATTTATATAGCTTTGGTGTGATGTATTGTCATCAGGCAGGTTATTGTCCTCTCTTTCAACACAGGGCTTTACTATGGTACTTTTGAGTTCCCAACAATATTTCTTTCACTCTAATTGTAAGTCTTTGACTGTCATGAACTTGAGGAATTCCTCCATTTTCCTTTTGGCTCTTAGTACCAGCAGATCCTTAACTTCTCCCTGAGTCTCCCGGTCTATGTTCCTACTCCTTGTGGAGTTGAAGATGACCCCTGAAGATCCTCAAATCACGCTGCCACCACCCAGTGAATTTGTATTGGATTTCCCTTAACATACACTGGGACTTGTTAGGGATTTCTAGGTCTCCTTCTTGCTAATCTTCTCAAGCATCAACCGAGCTAGGACACGTGTAAAGGAGTGTCAAAATAGCAGATACTTTTAAGGAAGTATTTATTATAGTTAAACAAAACAGAACGAAAAGATATAAATCACGCAAGATCCTAAGGGCCTTGCAGGTACAATATGTGTAATTCTAAAAGTATTCTTTTCTAGTGATGGAAGTGGAAACATCCTGTAACATGGGTGGTTGATTCCATCTCTTGCTCTGAAATAGGCAGGAAAAACAGACTCGAAGGAGTCGCCACCATAGGGAGCAACCCCCACCATCCCTCAGTCTTTTTACTGCCTCGCTCCAAGTAGCCAGAAAAATAACCAGAAAAATAATAAATAAGGCCTAAACGTTCTAATCCAGTGGTTCCCAACCTTCCTAATGCCGTGACCCTTTAATACAGTTCCTCATGTTATGGTGACCCAAATCCATGAAATTATTTTCATTGCCACTTCATAACTGTAATTAAATAGGTGTTTTCCAATGGTCTTAGGCGACCCCCATGAAAGAGTAATTCGACCCCCAAAGGGGTCCCGACCCACAGGTTGGGAACCACTGTTCTAATCTGAAATATTCTCATCTAACTGATAGATTGATGTAATATGCCGGCCTTGATGGATTTGAAATATAGTTACAGGTCTTAGTTTAGCATAGACTGTCTGCCTGAATTATGCCTTCTTGCTGTAGGCACAACACTACAGTTTTCCTAACCTGTAAGACTAACTCGAGGGAGTCATTCCCACCTCCAATTCTCACTGTAGAAACCACTAAACTGTTCAAGACTCTCTCTCTGCCTCTCTCTCCAACTGCCACTCTCCAGGTGTCACCTGGTCTCAGAGGCTTTTTCTCTTTGAAAGCTTCCAAAAGAAACTCTTACTCCTGCTCACTGATTGGTCAAGTGAGCCTTCAGTCAGCTGTGATGTCATTACTTATTTGCATTGCCTCTCTCCCAGCTTACTCTTATTACCTGGCAGAAGTCTTCCAGTGACTGGAGGCCCAGTCATTACAATTGGTATGTGTCGAACACTGCATCTGCACTGCAGAAATAATGCAGTTTGACACCACTTTAACTGCCGTGGCTCCATCCTATGGAATCACGGGATTTGTAGTTGGTTGTGGCACCAGAGCTCTCTGACAGAGAAGGCTAAATACTGTACCTCAGAACTACAAATTCCAGAATTCTATAGCATTGAGCCATAGTGGTGTCGAACTGCACTATTTCTCCAGTGCAGATACAGCCTTAGCTTTTTCCTTCCAATTAATTTCTTAAATTTGTAATAAATATTTAAATCAAATTACTGATTGATCTCATCATCTTTGTTTTTTAGATACCCCTTTCTCTGTGATGTGACACACACACACACACACACACACACACACACACACACACACCCCAATTGAAATGTCTTTGGAACATTAAAAATTTTGATTCTTTGGTCAGGATATTAGCTTACCTACGCCTGAAGGCACCCGACTGGTTAAAACACGTGAACCCGAGGCTAACATAGTGTTAAAGCATTTTAAAAATGCAAAAATTTCAACACAGTTCTGATGCTGCAGCACTAGAGCCACAGAACACCCTTCTCTTCTTTTTCCTCAAACAGCTCTCAGAGCTGCCTGAAATCCAGCTCTAAGGGATTCCCGACCCCCTGGAACAGTTTTTTTGGGGCGCACAGAGGCTGCAGTGGGAAGTGAAGTGGAGGTCCAGGACTGCATCATGACCTGAGCAACTGTGTCTCCTGTTCTATGTATTATATCAAATCATCAAATATCATGGCTAAAACTACTGCATGTACATTGTATAGCATGGCGTATAACTGAATGATCTTGACAGGGCAAGAAAGCTTATAGTTGATAAGGATTGTTGCATTTTTATTTTAAAAATGTAAGAGATTAGTTTTGGGGAGGAAGGAGGTTCCATTCTCTTGCAGTTAAAATGTATTAGTGACAGGAAAAAATAAATTTAATCTGACTTTAAGCATAAAACTAGCATAGGCCATTTCAAAAGTAGTGCAGTCAGCTGCTTGAATAAAAGATCAGCTTGGTAAACAATGGCGGTGGATCCATGTGTCTTGTTAGCCACAGCTGTGGCTTTGCTGAAACATGGCATTGTCCAGAGGAAGCACAGTGGATTATTTGTATAATGTGACAGTGATTTCCATCTGTAGCTCTCAATAGATCATATTAAAGTATCACTGGCCAGATGACTACTCCAACTGTTTAAAACTGTAGGCAATTGAAAACATGTTTGACTCTCTAATAGTCCTAATTGGTTTTCAATGCATAACCATACAGAGGCTTTTATTGTGTATAAACATTGCAACAAAAATTGCAGATCCACAACACACACACACACACACACATTTGTAATCCTGTACATTGTAACTGTTAACTCATCATGACATTTAAACAAAATATTGGAATGTGTACCTTATACAGTATTGAGATTTTTCTGACAGAGATTGCATGCAGCAATTAGAGATCTTGAGTATTGCATCACAGAAGGGTCAGCACAGGTAGACAAAGAGGGAGGACACTTGAGGTCACTCAAACTATATTCTAATCCTATTACTAACTGCCTGCTTTTCATCGCTGAAGGTTTTTGCACTTCTAACATTTTCATATGGATTAAAATCATTAGAATACGTTTTTTGACCCCAAAATAGTCATTATATATTTGCTATGATAAATATATACCAGTAGTCTGACCCCAGGATCCAAGATGGATACATTCCCAGTCTTACTGCAGATAACAAGAACCACAGATAATGGCAAACACTGTGCTGGAAGTTGACCACAGAGTTATGCAGGGGATTCCTAGATGCCTAGAGAGACTTTGTTTTTCTGGGCAGGGTAAGTGAAACCAAGATTAGCAATTTTTCTGATACTGGGGTTGGACTGTACAACTTTTAATAAAAAGTCCATATTTAGGTGATGCTACATCTTGTACAAATCCAGTGAAATCACCCAAGTAAAAGTAAAAGAAGTGAATTTTAACACATTTCCCCACCTGGTGTTTGTTTTCTTCATTGTTTACATGTTAGTTTTCATTTTTTAAATTTGAAATTACCCTTTTGGGTTTTATTAAGAATAGCTTCAACATGCATCTAGTATTGGGGGCTTTTGAGACCTTCCACTTCTTTTAAAGTTAAGCTTCTGCTTGGTTTGAGAGTTATTAAATATGAAATCAACGCAGCACTGTCCCTCCTGTTCTCACAGATCCTCTGAATTGATTCAGTCTTAGGCAACAGGGACACATAGCCAAGAAACTGCTGAAGACCACTGCTCAACTTGTGTAATGTAAACAGGCCTTCACAGACTGGATTAAACAGAAAGTTGGCAGAGCAGTAGCATTATAGCAAGTTGGTTATCTCAAAGTATTGTACTTTTAAGCAACAATCCTGTCCACACTTTAGGCTTCAAAAGGATTGCAGTTGCCATTCCAAGCAGACTTACATGAAAGTAAGCTCCATTAAGCCCAGGACACTTCACTTCTGTATAAGGGAACATAAGCTTGAACTGTTCTTGTGCGTACTAGGAAGATATAGGATTTCAGTCATAATATAGATTTAACTTACTGTCTTACAGTGTGTTCCTTTGATGGCCTTGGTGTCATAGACACCATACTTTATGAAGTGTACTTATGATTGGAGAATGGCTGTTAATGACATTTCCAAACATAGGTCACCAAAGTTAGATACCTACTGTAAGAACAGAAATACAAGTGACCTAATTTCATTTTCTGTTTATTTGCAGTGATGCTGAGCAACCACATGCATATACAGCCAAAGCTAATAATTCCTCCTGTATTTAAAGGTTGGAACCCACTTTTCATTTGAAGTGCTATAGGAGTCTAAATTTGTTAGCCACTCAGAGAATAAATGTTTAGCAACATTCCTTGTGGGAAACAGAATTCATCAAGCATTGCTGAACATTTGGGACTAAGAGGGATGAACTGTCCTCTCATTATCACAGTTTTTATAAAATAAATTAAGACTAAAACTGATAATGAGCAGACAGTTCATCTCTCTTCTCTGTGGCCACATAGGAACCATTTCTCAAAACCTCTGGAAGATGGTTTCACAACTGAGAGCATACGGAGGGACAAAAGCTAATTTCCTTAGATGGAAGGACTTTTTACCCAAGACTATATGAGATTCAACCTATATGGAGATGGACACACAGACATAGAGGAAAGAAGCCTGCTAGCATAAATGACCTGTCCACATTTATTGGAAAGGTTATTAGAGGGTGCTAAAAGAAGTTAGGAATAGAGAAAATTACTGAGTAGTGACACTCTATAGTGTGTGCTTACTATGTCAAGATACAGTTCTAAACAATTTGTATTTATATGCGGTGAGTTCTGTATCATAGATATCCAAGAGTGTGTCTCTCTTTAAGTCAGTACTTCTCAAATAGTGGGGCGCGCCCCCCCCGGGGGGTGCGAGGCTCCGTAAAGGGGGGGCTCGTTTGACCTCGGCAAATAACAATTTTATAGACAAATGATACTATTTACAGTCGCGCGGGGGGCGTGAAATGTTTTCTTCTTCCTAGGGGGGGCATGACAGAAAATAATTGAGAAGCACTGCTTTAAGTTCACATGTCCAGTCAGTCTCAAGATGCTCTTTCCGAAAACAGATAACTGTCCTGTCTTCAAGGGTAGAGATATTATTTGTAGGCCACTTCAGGCCATTTTGGGGAAAATCTGAGATATATATCAAACAGATCAATAAATAAAATAAAACATCTGCCAAGTGAGTGTGAACAATGTTGAGACAGGACTGGAAACAAGGCAGTCTACTGGTGCATGCTGGTTCCCACTGGATACAGGAGCAGTACATCAGTCCTGAGACAGTTGAGTCATGTGACACTATTGTTTATGTCCATCTGTAACCTGTGTTTGAACATAGCTGTTGAGTGACATGCATGTGTCATGATACTCTGGAGCTTCTTTCTTTTTGCATTTTCAGCATGACATGATATTTAAAAAGTCTGAAAAGATCTAAGGCTTTCATGGCCGGCATCCATAGTTTTTTGTGGTTTTTTCAGGCTATGTGGCCATGTTCCAGAAAAGTTTCTTCTTGATGTTTCGCCAGCATCTGTGGTTGGCATCGAAGATGCCAGCCACAGATGCTGGCGAAACATCAGGAAGAAACTTTTCTGGAACATGGCCACATAGCCTGAAAAAAACACAAAAAACTCTGAAAAGATCCTTTTTGAGTAGTTTTTCCTCTGACAAACATTGTTTATTTTTACAGCCCTCACTATATGCCATTCTTTTTCATTTATTGCATTATGTAATTAATATGGAAAAACCCTGTAGCAGGCCGCATCCACATAAAAGTAGCATGGAGTCATCCAGATTATCAGTCTAGATTGAATCTGCTATTGGTGAAGTTTTGAAGACATGAATTCCACCTTTCTTGGGGACAATCCTGTTGTACAGTACAATTAGGGTTAACTTATTGGATTGATTGCTTAATGTTGATCCAACATGTAGGCAAATCCAGTTAATTAATTGGGACTACTGTAGCTGGGACTAACAGCAGAATTTAGGCCTGTGCTTTCCAGACAGGAGTTGGAAGTGTATTTTGCTGCCACTATCACTTTAGTGCTAGCTAATTTCAGTCTTCTAGCCATATAAATTTTCCTCTCTCTTTCATTCTCTTTCTCTATATATCTTTCTCTTTAAAAATTACTAAATAAACTTGGTAGCAATAAGGCTATTCTGCAACCCAGAAACATCACCCCAGGAGACTTTCCGCTGTGCTTTCTGCAACTGGACTTGTTTATCTCGGATCGGCCTTTTAGTCATCAACGTGCTTGTACAAAGCGCGGGATGAGTCCTTCCTGAATCTTCGTTCACGAAGCAAAGCCAGAGAGAGAGGTTATTATTATTATTATTATTATTATTATTATTATTAATTCTATTTATTTATATCCCACCTTCGTCCCTGTATAAGGACTCAAGGTGGCTAAAAAATTTTAAAACAGTCTAAGTTAAGACAGTATGAAACATTAAAAATACAAAGTTTAAAAAAACAATTAAACAATTAAAAAGATTAAAAAACATTACATGATTAAAATTTAAAATGTAAAACTATTTTAAAAATCTTAACTGTTTGGTAGGACACAGTTTTAAAATTCCAGTTCTGACATTTCAACTGTCATCATTCTTCATTTTGTGGGTGTCACTATATTTTCTATACAGAAAATATTTTGTTTATTATTCTGCCTCTTATGTGAGACTTGTGCTAAACGTTTTTATATTTATGTATTTATGTCTATGCTGGGGTGGGGTGGCCATTAGGGCTAAAGGGCGAGGTATAAATACCTAAATAAATAAAATAAACCCCTGAGGCTCCCCAAATCTATATTCAGTTTCCCTGGATGAAGGAGCCACTTCTGAAATGTTTGACATCTTTAAAACAAAATAAAACCCATTTTGCAAACTGCTGACCACGTCCACTTTGGCGGTTTTCTTGTGTGGTGGGGGAGCAGTCTTTGCTGCCCCTGAAATGTTCCAGAGGCAGAAGAATAACCCCTTGACCTACTGTAGTCACCCACCCGAGATCTATATAAAAATAATATTATATACAAACAGAAGATAGATTCTCCTCCCATTGCATTGAAATATACTTCTGTTTTTCTATTATTTTATTTTCAAAAAAATGTCTGGTAGCTAAAATTGCTTGATTATGCTGCTCAGAGATTTCAGATGTTAGTCTTTTTACTGAATTGCTAATAAACTGCAGAATTGAAGATGTACTGTCTTTGTTAGATGCATATTGGGAGACATGCTCTTATGGTTGCTTTCAACTTCAGTTTTCTTTTGAAGCATAGAACTAAGTTAATAATAGAATAGTTGGATTCCCCAGAGTCACCATCTAGCAAGTTAATGGCCTACACATTGAAGCTGAAGACCTACATATAAAACTTTTAGCTTGAGAGATTTCAGGCAGGCACCAATTATATTAATGGGAATGACAGAGTTTGTACTAGAATGGTTAGTCTTATTCTACTGAGAAGATAATTTACAGTAAGCCTGAGCCCCTGAGTTATCAGGAAACATGTTTAGTACAGTTTTAAATCTGAAAGGTTGAACATATCAAGGAAGGTTTAATCTCTTTGTATTTCTAGTGGCACAGCAGACAGTATGTGTGTGGATAAGAGAGAGTAAATATAACAGTATAGTAAAGGAGAGCATTTCAACTCTGTATGAACTCACTGCTCAGTTTGATATACAACTTTTTTTTGTTAGAAGCAGTTACAGTATATGTTACCTTAAAGGGGATAAGGTTCATGTTGCAGAAATTCCATGGCTTGCAGTATGAAGATGAATGTTTGAAGACTGAGGCAGACACTTACCATAAATCTACTGTATTAACAGGCACAAAAATAATCTAAGATAACAATTGTGTACAACTAACATGAGTTCCATGTTAAAAATGAAGAACTGTGATGTTAGTAAATGCTAGTATTCCCCATCCTAGTGAGTTTATGATTACTGTGAAACCTGAACTGAATACAACAGCAGTGCATTGTACAGAACTGATTAATAATGCCATGCCCATTATTTCTGAAGATGTAAGTTATAATTGATATCAACATGCTGACATTGCTTATAATATTATTTCAGAGAAACTATTTCAGTGAACTCCACAGTGAATGGAGATAGATAATTCTCTCTGTGTCTTGGAAAAGGTATAGAATAAACTATTCGATACCTGACTTTGTTTTTGTATTATAATAGGATGAGCTTGATGAACTCCGAGCTGAAATGGAAGAGATGCGTGACAGCTATCTTGAAGAAGATGTTTACCAACTGCAGGAACTTCGGCGAGAGCTTGACCATGCAAACAAGAACTGCCGTATTTTGCAGTATCGTCTCAGGAAAGCAGAACAGAAAAGCTTGAAAGTTGCACAGACGGGTCAAGTTGATGGGGAGCTTATTAGAAGCTTAGAACAAGATCTAAAGGTGAGAGGAGCACTTATGCATAAAAGTTTCTAAGGGCTTGTTTACACCTGGGAGGAAACACCAAACTCACCCCAAAGCTGGTGCTGGCAATCCTCATAAAATCTGGCTATTTTGGAAGATACTGGTTTCTGGCCCCTTAACCTGATTTTGGTCTGAACTGAGCAAAGTCAGGGGAAATCCCAATGTTTCCCAGAAACATTGTCCACGGATTCTTTGGACATGTGGACAGCTGGTTTGGGTCCAGTTCGGCCCAATCCACTGTGCACATGCCAAGAGCCATGTCATATCCCCCTTTCCTGTGCTGAGTAGCACAGGAAAAGTGGATGGCTTATTTTCAGAGATTCTGCCACCACTTCCTTCTGGGCAGGAGCTCTGTGTAAAGCCTGTCTGGCATGCTACTGCTTCTGCTGATGACAGAAACAAGTACCTGGATATGTAATCAACAAGGATGGGGTTGCTCTATAACAATAGCAAGTACATTTCTGTGTCGCTTATCAGTACACTTAAGCACTCCCTAATCGGTTTACAGTGTGTAAGCTAATTGCCCCCAATAAGCTGGGTACTCATTTTAGCAACCTCAGAAGGATGCCAGGCTGAGTCGACCATGAGCCCATGGCTGGTATTGAACTCACAACCTTGTGGTTTGTGAGTGAGTGTCTGCAATACAAGCATTTCAACACTGCACTATCAGGGCTCTGTCCTTTCATTGATCATCATAGGGGTGCGCCAATCTAATCTCAGTGTCCTGAGATCCTACCAATCTGGATAATTATCAGTCAGTGTTGAACATTCCATTTTTGGCTAAGGTTCTGGAGTGTGTGCTTGCCTTCCAGGTCCAGAGGTTTCAGGATGAGATGGATTATCTAGAAGCATTTGAATCTGGTTTCAGGCCTGGTTAAGGGACAGACAGTTTTGGTTGCTTTGGTGGATGACCTACACTAGACGCTAGACAAGGAGAATGTGTCCCTTTAGTTCTGCTAGACCTGTTGGTAGCTTTCAGTACCATCTTTATGGGTAACCCTGCTGAAATAGGACTTGGGGGCACTGTTTTCCAGTGGCTCTGTTCCTTCCTCGAGAAGTGAATCCAGAAGATGGTGCTGGGGGACTCCTGCTCGACCCCTCAATCGTTAGCTTATGGGGTCCCTCAGGGCTTGGTTCTGTCCCCCATGCTATTGGACATATACATGAAACCACTGGGAGAGGTTGTCAAGAGTTTTGGGGTTCAGTGCCACTAGTATGCTGATGACACACAACTCAATTACACCACAAGCCAATGAAGCTATTTTGGTCCCAAACATTGCCTATCATCAGTAATGGATTGGATGGGGTTGAAACTTTATCGAGACAAGACTGAAGTGCTCCTGGTCAGTGAAGGCAGATCAGGGAATAGGGATTCAGACTGTGCTGGATAGGGTTATACTCTCCCAGAAGACACAGGCCAACAGCTTGGGTGTGCTCCTGGATTCAGTGCTGAGCCTGGAAGCTCAGGTTTCAGCAGTGGCTAGGAGTGTTTTTGCAAAGTTAAAGCTTGTGTGCCAATTGCACCTACTCCTTGAAACATCAAATATAGCCATAGTAAAACATACTTTGGTTACATCTTGGTTGGATTACTTAATGTGCTCTACATGGGACTGTCTTGAAGAATGTTCAGAAACTTCAGCTGGTCCAAAGAATGCTGTCTGGGGCTGGCTACAGAGAACACAAAACTCCTTTGTTGCAACAGCTTCACTGGCTACTAGTCTATTTGGAATAAAAATGATGGTTCAGGTTATTTGAAGGACCATATTTTTTCTTACCAACCAGGTGATACTTCGAGATCTGCTGGAGAGGCCCTTCTTTGTTTCATTACTCTCATGGGTACATCTGGTGGAATCACAAAAGAGAGCCTTCTCAGTGACTGCCCCCAGGCTCTGGAATTCACTGGCACCCTTCCTACTTTTTTTTTTTGTTTTTTTTGTTTTTTTTGTTTTTTTTGCAGACAACTAAAGACTTTTCTGATTAGACAAGCATTTGATGATTGATTTTTAACATTATTTTTTTTAATTTGTGGTAATCCACTCTGAGTTCTGAAATGGGAAAAAAGCAGGATAGAAATAAACATAATATGCCTGTGTCATACACGGTTTTCAGCATACACTGAAAGCCACGCCAAAAGAAGTAATGGCATGTACACCTGTGGTGCGCACGCTACGCTGTAGGCATGAACCCCATTGTTTTTAATGGGACTCCATCATAAGTTGTATTTTCGTTATGCGGGGGGGGGGGGCTTATGCATTCAGGAAGGACCCACTGTAATAATAATACAAACTAGGCGGCAAAGAACTACTGTAAATCATCTCCATTTTTCAATCCAGTATTTGTTAAAGAATCAAGCAGAAAGTATGTTGGAACATGACATGAACAACAAAATTAGCTAACTAGACTCATAAAGATCCTAGAATAACTCATCAATTTAGCTTACAGAGTAAAGCCCTGAGAGTCATAGCATATCTTAAGATGGATTTGCCCCCTTGCCATCCAAGTGGCAACAAAATATGGTATGAAAAATCAAATTCTGTGTTGAGTGAGTAGCTCCTAGAAAAGAGTTAACAACACAGCCTTGAAGGAGTGCTGTAAAGCCACGGCATTACGGCTATCACACCTTTTTGTGGCTCTTTTTTGTGCCCTGCAAAGGCCAGATTGGGGCCGCGGTGTGCAGTTGCCGCAGCCCTGATCCAGCAAAAATGGAGGCATCTGCAGGCTGCCCCTTAGGGGTAGTCTGCACAGCCCCTTACTTTGGAATCCCAAAACTGGATAATAGTGAACCCTGTTGAAATGAATGCCTTCCAGTGGAAGTTGGCATAGAATCATGCTGGAGGAACACCTTTTTAGGCATTTCTAGATTCTTCAACATGACTCTATGGTCACCTTCTGCTGGAAGCATATCACAGAATTGTGCTGGAGAACCTAGAAAATAACTAGAGGGAACTTTTTTGGGGGGGAGGATGTGGGAAAGTGAAACCATGGGTACCAGCCCTAAGAGGATCATACTGTATTCCCAGAAAGTGGGGGATGGAGGAAGGAATGTTTGGATTTATCGCAGATATTGATCTTGGAAGAACCACAAATTTGTTAATGGCTGCCAAGTGTGTATTCTAGAATAAGAATAAAACTCCTGTTTCTTCAGATCAAAATGGTGTGGCAAAATTTGGAACAGCAAAGGGGATTTTTATAAATCAAAACAGACTTATAGAAGAACATCTTCTGTATAGGAAACAAAAAATAATTGTAAAGTAGAATTTAATTATCATGTACTGGAGTAAAAAAGTTAAAGATTAAAATTAGTCTTACTACTACTAGTAGTAGTAGTGCCATCACCATATTTCTTTATATCCCGTTTCAGTGTGAAGGCAGTTTACAACAGTTAAAAATAACATAGTTAAAAATATACCAAAAGCAAAAGTTTTTTAAAAATCATGAAACTATCTATCAAGATCAGTTAAAAATGTAACCATTAAAAATAAAAAAAGAAACAAAACACAAATAGTTCAGTACAATTTTGCAAGGCCTGCTTCCCTTGAGCAGTCAGTACTGAAAGGCCTGTCAAAATGGAAAAAAAAAGTTAAAGCATCTTGTGGAAAGATAGCAAGAAAGGTACCAGTCTAGCAACTCTTGGAAGGGAATTCAAAAGTTTGGGACCAGCCACCGAGAAGGTTGTCTCTCTTGTTACTTGTGAAGGTGGTCGGACAGAGAAAAGGGCCTTCCCAGAAGATCTCAAGGCATAAATAGGTTCATATGGGGGAATATGGTTCTTCCGATTATCTGGACCTGAGCTATATAGGGCTTTAAAGGTCAAAACTGTCATTTTGAATTGTGCCTGGAAATAAACCAGCAGCTAAGGTGTGTGTCAACGTGGTTAGATCTGATGTCTCTTGGAATGGGTGAAGCTGGCACACAAGCCTTAACTGTGCATATGTCTCCCCCCGCTTTACCATAGTGTTTTCAGTTATGTATATAAGTACCTTCAGTTTTTATGCAAAGGGATCTTGCGGCACCTTTGAGTGTAACTGAAAAATAGCAATTGGTAGCATGACCGTTTGTAGACTTTAGCCTAATTTTACAGATGCATGTGGAGAAGTAGGTGTAAGTCTACGAAAGCTCATTCTACCAACTTCTGTCTTTCTGTTAGTCTCAAAGGTACTGCAAGCTCCCTTTGCATACTGGTTTTCCAGACTAAGACAGGTTATGTCTTCAGGTTTTTACACATTGGATCTAGCTTCTTCCAACCACCATTGTCTGATCTTTCCTGGGATGTAGTGGATCGTAGAGGGAGGTGGAATCAACACCATGGCTTCTTCTATATCATAAGTAGAAAAGCTCTGTTGGAGCAAAAGCCTTCCAACTGTCAATGGAAGGAGGACTCCTCATCCAAGCCTGTGTATTTATATTTTATGTTTTGATTGTAGCTTAAGTAACTTTGTTTACTCTTTTAAATAGGTAGCCAAAGATGTATCTGTCAGGCTGCACCATGAACTGGAGAATGTGGAAGAGAAGCGTGTTAAAGCAGAGGATGAAAATGAAGTCCTTCGTCAACAAATAATTGAGGTGGAAATATCCAAGCAGGCATTGCAGAATGAGCTGGACAGGTTGAAAGAGGTACGTTGCAACCTAACATAGGTCCAAAACACACTGGAGAAATAATCCAGTTTGAGACCGCTTTAACTAATCTGGCTCAATGATAGAGAACTCTGGGAGCTATAGTTTTGTGAGACATTTAGCCTTCTCTGTCAGAGAGCTCTGATGTTGCAATAAATTACATTTGCCAGGATTCCCTAACACTGAGCCAAGCAGTTAAAGTAGTCTCAAACTGGATTATTTCTGCAGTGTGTTTTGGACCCATAGTTAACAGTAACCAGTTTAGAGTATACAGGGCTCCCCCGGGTTACGAAAATAATTCGTTCCGCCGCCGCTTTCGTAACACGAAAGGCTTCGTAAGCCGAAAAACCCATAGGCGCTAATGGGGAAAAGCCGCGATTTGGTGTGAAATAGCGCCGAAAAGCACCAAAAATTTTTTCGTAACCCGAAAAAACATTCGTAACCCGGAACAGTTTTTTTAAATGGATTTTTTTCGTAACCCGGAAATTTCGTAACGCGGCGCATTCGTATCCCGGGGTACCAGTGTAAATGACTTGCCAAGTAAAGTTAATTTAAATCCTTCCAAACCTCCTTTCACATCTGCACTGGAGCAGGAGGGAGAAGGAAAGGATTATTTTTCTGAATTTCACCACTGAAATTTTGTAGTTTTCTTTCATTTGTCCTGTAGTATCCACCATCTAGAAACCCAGTTTTTGATTCATAGATTATCAAGTGCTGCAGCAAGGTACTTGCCTCTTATTGCAGGCAAAATGCTATTAGTGATTATTGACATGGGTTGTCCTTGATTGATCAGCATGTTTCAATATTTTTGTAAGATTAAATAATTTTCCTCATTTTATAGAATGTTCCCCATATTAAATACTTTTCCTATACACAGGGATGAGCTAAGTGCAGAAGTGTTGGACTAGGGCTCCTAGAATTTCTCACCATTAGCAATTCTTACTAGGATGCTGGGAATTACAGTACAACAATATTTGGAAAGCTGCACTTTGTCCACCCTGCTGTAGTGGAACTGAATAAATCTGGAAGACTTAAAATAGAGATGTTAATTGAGCCACATGGGGCTAAGCCTCTGTTTAATTCCTCACTGAAATCTGTGGGGATGCTGCCAAGCAAAAGGAGCACTGGCTTTATGTACAACTAATATTTTGTATGTAGAGAATAAAAGTGTTTACATTATACATTTGGCCATGTAAAAAGCACACTTTTATTTGGTACTTATAATACTTTTTTATATGTCAATTAAAAATAGTGTAAAGAAAGAAGATGGTTGTGTGCCTTGAACTAAATCAAAAAAGCAATCATAACCACTCATCATTCTACATGTGGATATCATGTAGCAGCATTTGGGAGGATTAGGGATTTATCATTCCCAAAAGTTTATGGGGTATTTTACAGTTTGGATTCCTGAGATTTCACTTTAGTTTGTGTTTATCAGAAATATTTTCCAACCTCTGTCTTCATTTCCAAGGCACTATATTTCAGAGGAAGGCAATGGCAAACCACCTCTCAGTATTCCTAGATTAAGAACACCTTTTGAAATTGATGGGATTGCTGTAAATCAGTAGCTAAATTTATAGGAGATAGACATGCTTGCATGTACATACACACACACCATTATTACAAGCAGTATAAAAACAAAACAAACAGTAATGTTGGTCCATAAAAACTAAATAAATGTCAGTGGATAAATTAAACTTAGTTCCAACTAAAGTACACCTGTTGAATTAATAGGGCTTTACATGTGTGTTGATTTACCAAGTTTCCATTAATTCAACAGATATATTCTACTGGGGACTAATAATAGAACTTTGCCTAATGAAACAAAGGGTTGGATTCAGATTTAATCATAGTTGCAATAAAGACATTGAAATCAAGGGGCCATAAGATATGATTGTCCAGTTGATTTTAGCAGGTCTAGATCTAACTCAGAAAAAGAAATAAAAGCAGAGAGTAATGATATATAACATTTGATAAACTTTAAAATGTGTCTAAAATGAATAAGAATAAAATAGATCCTTGAAGCCATTACTGGATAGTAAAGCAACACTTATATAAATCCCACTGTTTCATTGCATCCACTCTAGCTGGGACTAACAATTGGATTTAGGCGAGAGACTGCTGCCTTTAGCTACATAACTCTGGCCCGAAACAGACTGGGCAAAAAAAGTGGCTTCCAGCCGCTTTGGGGGCATGGTGTTCAGATGATGCATGTCCCCAAAGCGACTGGAAGCCACTCTGCTCCTGCTGGCAGCCTACATCAGGAGCAGGTCATGTGGAGGCCGTGGTCCCAGCCCGATTGAGGCTGGAGCGGCCTTTTGCCACTCTTCCATGCCATCTGCTTCAATGTCTTGTCATCTGAACACTACTCCCAAGAAGTGGCTGGAAACCGCTTCTTTTGGTCCATCTTTTTCAGGCCAAAAGCCCTGTCTGCATGACACAAATGAAGCATCCTGTGAAAAAATATCAGTTTACAAATAAAGAAAGCAACAAAATAAAAAGAAGATTCCTAGAATCCTATTCCTGGAAACTGTGAGCCGCCTGTCATTAAGTCTGTTAAACCCTTCAGACACATAATCATTTGCTGCACCTTTTTTTCACTTCCAAAACATGAAAGTGGAGGGCACAGTATAGGAAGACGGTGTTATTTGGGTTTTATATTTGTTATTTAAATAGTTTTATGCCATCTTTCTACCTGCAGTGGCAGGAAAAAAGTAAAAATGTCCCCTCAAAAAGCAAAATGGTTAAGATGATCATAAAGAGGATGTGGAAATGATGGTAAAGGCGCTGCTCTTTGCTGCGCGAGGGAGCCGCTGCGTGCAAACCGCGCGACTCCCTCGCGCAGCAAAAAAGGAGCTCCAAAATGGAGCTCCTTCTTGTGGCACGGCTATGACGCCGCGAAGCGCTGCTGGCGCACTCGCGACGTCATAACCACCGCGACATGTGCGGACGCACAGCGTCTGCTACGTAAAAATGGCGGTGGCCGTCTGGAACGGCCGCCGTCATTTTTTACGTGCAGAGCGCGTATTAGGGTTAGGGAGGTGCGGAAGCACCGCACTTCCCTAACCCTAGTACGTGCTCCGCGCGTACTTTAATGGCGGTGTGTAACCCGCCTACGTATGGATCAAAGAAATACTAAAAGCAATTTTTATCAGTTCTGGCAGATCAAGAGCCCAGCTACCAGAGTAAATTATAGCAATCATTCCTACAGCAATATCCAATTATAAAGCAAAAGCTCACATGAACATAAAAGTGTCCTAATACTTATAAAATTTTGAAATATGTATGAGGTAAATTTGTTGTAGAAGGGAGTGAAACAGCTTGAGTTTAGTCATTAAGAAAGTCCTGATCCCACCTAACTAAACTCTAAAGTATAGAAGGGCTTTTTTATGAAGATTGATCAGCTTTTAGAGCAGAAGGATGGTTTTTAGAGCACAGTGACTCAGGCTGCTTAAGACTTCAAAGTTTTTATTTGATTTGTTTTGGTTTTTGCAATTGGAATTATGTTTGGAAATTAATTGAGAGACAATGAAATGTAATATTGTCATACGGACATGGCTGTGTCAATAGCCTGGCTATACTGTATTCTGAAAGCTGAAATTTCCAGATGAAAGTTATGAACCTGGACTTAGAAAACCCTTGGAGACTGTTCTTTATAATGTTTCCTACAGCAGTGTAATAACAGGCAGTGGATTTTAAAACCACTCTGTGTGTGTGTGTGTGTGCGCGCACACACACACACTTTCCAGTCACCTGTCAACACATGACTACTATCCTATTAATTTCATAGGGTTTTCTAAGGAAAGGGATGCTCAGAAATGGTTTTGCCAGTTTCTTCCTCTGAAATATAGCACATAGCCGTTATACGTATAGTATTTGTTGGGGATATTTATATAAAGAAACTCAGGAATTTGTACCTGTTTATATAACTGGGTTCCACAAAAGTTATTATATCCTGAAGGAAAAAATGTCCATAGCAATGTGTTCCTTGTGTTGGAAGTTATAAGCTTCATTTCTGCATCTGTAACATGACCATGGTTGCCCATCTTTAGGTTGTTGTTGGAATTAATATGACAGAGTTTGTGAACTCTTGAATATTCTACATTGAAGAACATAGAAAATTTACCTTTTCCAGATTACAGTTTATCATCCCCAGCCCGGATGATAAATTTAGCTTGTGTACAATGGAGACATTAATATAACATTTGAAAAGAAAATTAGTCTATCTGTGACTGGATAAAGGGCTAGCTAAGATGATCCAGTACCAACTTCATCCATGATTGTAGGTAGTAGGTAGAGATCATCCTGAGCCATTTCTGAACATTAGCCAAGCTATTTCTTTTAGTCATTAAAACAGCTGGGCTTCTCAGTGTTGTTTTACAGCCAGTTTTGAACCTTAGGGCCTAGATAATCTGAAAATCAGATAAACTGTTTCCGGAGGGAACTCACTGTAATTGAAAGATGCTATTTCACTTCAGGGTTATTTTGGAAATGCAAAGCTGTGAAATCATCATGTTAGGCATGGAGGGATGAAAGTTAATATTTTGTAGCCTTAGAGGGATCAGAAGAAAATGCCTTTCAATGGTTCCTCGGTAGAAAAAAAAGGAACTCCTTCAACATTTGTTCCTTATACTGTATACAAAGATGCTCTTGTCAGACTTTCCCACACTTATTTGCCCGTTGTTGTTGTTGTTGTTGTTGTTGTATGCCTTCAAGATTTTTCTGACTTATGGCGACCCTAAAGTGAACCTATCACAGGGTTTCTTGGCAAGATTTGTTCAGTGGGAGTTCGCCTTCCTCTGAGGATAAAAGAGTGTGACTTCTCAAAGGTCACCCAGTGGATTTTCATGGCCAAGCGGGGATTTGAACCCTGGTCTCATAGTCTAACACTGAAATCACTACACCAAAGCAAGGTTGGCTCAGCTGGCCCTTAGCTGTCATGGGCAGTTAGGATTGCACTCTAAATATGCAGGTGCTGGAGGCAGGATATTGTTGACAATGATCCAGCCTTTGAGTTGTGCTAGCCCATGCGAAGTGGAAGTGAGCTACTCCTACTCAACATTCCACAAAAGCACTGAAAATGTATGGAGCCTCTTCTGTTTCTTCAGTAAAGCAGCTACATTTTCTTTGCAGCTGCCTAGTGTGTGTGTTGGTGTATTCTTTGTTTGGTCTAGGAACTTTGAGCTAAAGAAGAGTGGGGGGAAAAGCAAACAGTGCAGTGGCAGAGTTCAAGCTGCTTTGTAAAGGGTAGCGCTGCTGAAAGAGACAAAATGCAGGGAGGATTAGGAATGGGGGAGCAGCTGCAGAATGATTTGACATGAATGTTATAAAACAGTTTAGCAACAAGTGAATGAAATTGTGTAACCTGAAAGAAAGAGGGATTTATTTTCTGTGCAACAGCTGTATTTAGCAGCTGATGGCTCCCCTTTTATTTTTTGCAGGGTGGCATATGAAAGCCTAATGGCCAGCAGGGAGAACAATATAAAAATTACTACTGTTCCTATGATTAGAAATTGTATTTTATCTCCTGTGTGAAAGGTTTTTTTTTTTTTCATTTTTCTCTCCTTATGATGCCATCCAGAAGAAGGCAGTGCAAATAGGTTTCAGGAAGCAGAGGGTACATGTGAAACCCTTTCCTGCTTCTGGGTGCAACCATGGCACAATGACTCTTCCTGTGTGAAATTTCTCTTTAAGAACACTGTGTGATGCCATAGCAATGCTGCAAACAGAAGAAGGCCTGTACCCTGGAACAAATCCCTTCACCAGTCCGTTAAATGAAGCTGGATACCAGCTGTGTGCCACATGGTACCACCACTTGATGCTTTTGTGAGCTTTCATTATTAACAGAAACAGGGGCCTTGTTTTCTATAACATTTGACTTTTTATATTTTACCCTGGCTTGTGAGCAGCAAACTTTACAAACCGATAAATGTTTTACAACATTTATACTAATTTCATCCAAACATCGAAATCTTTCTTGTCTGTGAGATGAAAGGAGACAAATAATATAAAAAGCAAATCCAATAACATCCAAACAATGATACCTTTTGGACCAACCAAAATGCACAATTATATGTTGCAAGCTTTCCAAGTCACACTGCCTTCTTCATCAGGCAAACAGGAGAAAGAAAGTGAAGATATTAGTCATAAGCCTGCATTTTCTATTTCTGGTCTTAGTTCAGATGGTAGGGAGGGCTATCTGCAGTCTGGCACCTCCCCCTTTTGGCCATGTGGTAGATTTTCAAATTCAAGAAAATTGAGGGCCCATTCACATTACATTTTAAACCAGTTAGCAAACTGGTTTAAATTGGGGGTCATTCATACCTGCACCAGATTTTCCTAACCCCAATTCCGGGGGCAGAGCAGTGTAAATCCTCCTTAACCCAGGTTTTTTGAGACAGGGATTTCAGAGATTCCCTTCAAAAGAAATGTGTTTTTTTGCAGGAGTCACCAATGAGAACTTACAAGTCAATCCCATTCGAAGCATCCCGTCATCTCTGCTCTTCCTCCTCCTCCTCCCCCTCCCCCCCTGCCGGACACAGCCCTAGATCTGCCTTCTTCCTCTTGCCCTCTTCCTCCTCTTTCTTCTCCTCATCTGCCCCCCCCCCCACACCTGCCCTGGATCTGCCTGCCTCCTCTTGCCCTCTTCTTTCTCTTGCTCCTCCTCATCTGCCCCCCATCTGCCCTGGATCTGCCTTCCTCCTTCTGCCCTCTTCCAGCTCTTCCTCCTCATCTGCCCCCCACACCTGCCCAGGATTTACCTTCCTCACTTTGCTGTCTTCCTCCTCTTTCCCCTCCTCATCTGCCCCCGCAGCCACAACTGTCAGCATCGAATCTTTCCATGGCATTTTACCATGTTCCCGAGTGTGAACAGGAATCGAGATAAAATGCCGTGGAGAGATTCGATCATGACAAATCAATGCCAGAGAGAATTTTGATCGTGGTAAATCAATGGAAATAACCCAGTTTCCACACTGGGTTATTTCCTAGTGTGAACGGGCTCTTAATGTCCATTTGCAATTCAAAGAAGACGTTTCCTTGAAATCCAGCATGTCTCCAAAGTGAAAAAAGGCAGTTTAAATAGATGGGTATAATCTTACCAAGAGTCCCAGATTGTTCACTGTTTGTAGTAGGCATGCAAAGGAATGCTTCAGATAGGTCAGCTTTGCTTTGTAAATATGGCAAAAGAATGACCATAATTTATTTTAGTAACTAAGGGGGAAAAGAGGGATTTTCTCTTGAGAATTTAATTTTTTTAAGAAGTGAGAAGAGAAGGTCAGTTCTGCTTGGTATATTGTCACTTGACTTTAATGATTATTTAACTAAAAAATAACAACAACAGCGAAGATGATGATGATGATGACGACAACGACAACAACTTAGTTAAAATATATATATCTCTTTCCCTTCTCCCTTCAAATTGCTTGTTGTGCACAGGCAGCTTTTCACCATTGGGATAATATATTCAGGATTTTTAAAAGTCAGCTTTACATAATGTTTCAGCTCTGCTCTGTCATGTTTGTGCACATTTTATAGACCCAGAGTTCTGTGTCAGACAGAACTGACGAGGCTAGTGTATTTGGGTAGCATTGCTTTTTGAATTTGGAGTTCCTGGTAGTCATTTTTGAGCAGCCTACCTTCTGATGAGATCTCTTCAACAAGGTCTGAGAAACCAAAGGGAAATTCAAACCTAGAGTGGGGAGGATATACAATGGGCCCTTCCCTTACACAGGAAGGGAACAAATCTCAAATATGTCAACAAATATAGAAAACAAAACAATGGCCCCCAGACTGGAAAGATTCAATATACATTCTAATGCTAAAGAAAGAACTATTTTCCCTTGTAAGTAAGATGATACTCAAAATTCTACAGCAGAGATTTTTACCATATACAGAAAGAGAAATGCCAGATGTTCAAGTTCGGTTCAGGAAAGGGTGAGGCACTAGGGATCATATTGCAAACATATGTTAGATTATTTATTTATTTATTTATTTATTATTAAATTGAATGTACAAAAGAATTTAAAAAGAAAATTAACCTCTGCTTTATAGACTATAGAAAAACGTTGAGTGCGAAGATAAAAAAACCTATGAGTCACTCTTAGATAAAGGAGATGCAACAACATTTGATTATCCTAATGTGTGACCTGTACTCAGGACAAGAAGCTACTTTCAGGACAAATGGAATGATTTCCAATTGGAAAAGGGTTCAGGCAGTATTGCATTTTATCACTCTGTTTAACTTGTATGCTGAAAACATCATACGTAAAGCAGAATCAGATTCAGAAGAAGGAGATGTGGAAATTGGAGGAGGGAACATCAATAATCTAATATACCTAGATGACACTTTTAGCAGAAAATACAAGACTTGGAACAATTATTGAAGAAAAGCAAGGAGAAAAGTGGAAAGGCAGGTTTATAGTTGAACATTAAAAACAAAAATAATGACCACAGAGGATTTAGATAACTTTAAAGTAGATTATGAAGATATCAAAATAGTTCAAGATTTTTCATACTATGGCAATAGTCACAGTGAAGAACATAGTCATGAAAACAGAAGAGGATTAGGACTTGAAAGGACAACTATGAAGAAACTAGATAAGATATATTCAGTTATATATCTTTATATAACTGAATACTAAAATCAGGATGGTACAAGCCATCTCTCTGTATGGGTGTGAAAGCTAAACAGTGAAGAAAAATGATCATTTGAAATGTTGTGATGGAGAAGAGTTCTGCATAGTATCATTTTGGGAGACAATTTAGTCTGATAATCTCCATAGAGTTCTGAGTCAATGCACTCCCTGCACAGAAGCTGGTTTACTTGGAGTTGCTGAATAGTTCTTTCACTTGGGGATTCTTTGATTTGTATCCTGCCCTTTTCCCAACTTGGGACACAAGGTGAATCGCAACATGGGTCAAAACAAATTAAAAGTTTAAAAGTATATAAAACAGCTACAGTTGAAACAACAGATAATACAAAAATTAAAAAAACAATTGAACAATCGTATTAAAAACATTAATTGTAATTGGTGCTAAAAGACATTTAAAATAATGATGATAATAAAAGTACAATCCAACACAAGCTAATTAAAAGAGCCACCCAAAGGCCTGGATAAACAGAAAGGACTTCACCTGCCAGTAGAAAGAGAGCGCAGAGAGCGAGCCAACCTCAATTCTGGTGTGAGGGAGTTTCACAGCCTGGGAGTAGCCAGCATAAAAGCTCTCCCTCACGTTCCTTCCAAACATTGCTGTAGCAATAGTGGGACCAAGAAAAGAACTCGTCCCTGAGGATTTTCAAACTCATGCAGGCTCATATTGTAGATAATGGTCTTTTGGATAATCTGGGCCAAAACTCTTTGTTTTTAAAATTCTTTTCCCCATTTTCTGTTATGTTTGGGTGATGGATCAGCTCTGCTATTTTACCTGTGCATATATTATAGTCACACAATTCTTAGGTACTCTTCTAGGTGTTAGTTTATTTTTTAACATAGTACTAAAGTTGTAAAAGCCATCTCTTTGGATTGTTCTGTCATTGACAGATTTCTAATAAAGTTTGGTTCTCATCCTTTGTGCTCTGCCACTGCACAGTTCAAGGCTATCGCAGGCATGGTATTTTCAAGTCCTTTGAAAAAATATTCTGAAACTTTCCTGTAGACCAAGGCAGAAGGCAGATAGAACAACTCCATCTTTTTACTTATCCAAAAACCAAATAGGAGATAATACAGTGATGCTTTAATAGTAGTTAGTGGCCAGCTAGGCAACCCCTAGTTGGATTGGATTTCTGCTGTTATCTTTTGAGAATGTATACAAAGATTGAACACTGGAAACCATCTTTCTCTGTCAGATTTCAAAACTAAATGACTGTAAAAAAATATTTTACATAAAGATATCCCATGTACTGCTCATTCCAAACTCACATTGTAATGACATGTTTATAAGAACAGCAGAAGCAGAGCTCAGATGTGACAAAGCAAAGGATATGTGTAGAGAACTGTTTTACACAGTCTGCATTTACTGAAATACGGAAATCCTAGGGTCTATGATGCCTCTTGAGTGAAGCTTGAATATAACATTCTTTTGCTTTAGTGCTGTCAAATTCCCATCTGGAGCAATTTGGTGCTATTTTTTGTAGGGATCTAAGTGTCATGGGATGTGACGCTAGGCAGCAGGCACATATATAGATACACATGGAAAATGAACATTGTAGTGCCATGCACAACTTGTGTATATTACCACTGTGTTGTAGTAGCACACTTTATGTACAGTATGTGCATTACTGTGGCTTGAATGTGAAAGTCCCATGACTGGAGTCTCCCACCCATAGGTAGGGAACAGGTGTTTTCTTTTACCTTGCTGCCATTAAAGGCTTGGGGATTGCAGATGGGGGGATTTTTAGAACAGAGTGGATTGGAAAAGGGAGTAACTGACAAAACCACTGGCCAGGAAATTCATTGGATTTTCTTACCTTTGAAATGGGGAGAATTTGGGAACGTTTAGGAGGGGTTAAAAACTGTTGCATTTTTGATAGTAAATACAGTGGTCCTCATTGGACTTCAGCTCCCAGAATCCCAGACTATTAGCCAACATGAGTGAGGTTTCTGGGAGCTGAAGTCCAAAATCTCTTCAACGGCACAGTTTGGGGACCACTGCTTTAGGATTATGAAATAGTCCAGAGATGTTTTTAAGGATGTCGGCACTGTTCCATATTCACAACCCATTTCTATAGTGTCCAGTGGCTGCCTTGCCAGATCTTCTGCCTAGTTGCAATTTTGTTTTCAAACAGGAGTGCATCATGCTTTAGAAGGTATTCCCCCACACCCCATAAGGTGAAATTTGGACTGATCCAACATTTTGGATTAGCCAAATTAAAAACCCAATTAACATAATAATAGTAGTGAATACTACCCCTTCCATACCATTTGTTGTTGTGTGCCTTCAAGTCATTTCCAACTTATGATAACCCTAAGGTGAGCCTATCATGGAGTTTTCTTGGCAAGATTTGTTCAGAGGAGGATCTCCATTGCCTTCCTCTGAGGCTGAGGGCATGTGACTTGTTCAAGGTTATCCAGTGGGGTACCATTGCCAAGCAAGGATTTAAGCCCTGGTCTCCAGAGTTGTAGTCCAGTGCTCAAATTCATACACTATGCTGGTTCTCCCAATACCATTGCACCCCTAATACAAAACTTGTCTCTCACCACAGATTTAAAAAGAGGGAAGAAAAGGAGAGGAGTAGGGCAGGTGACACAACCCATCACTCTATTGCTGTTGCTGAGGGGGAACAGAAAATTTAGCCTTTTGGATAATAATAACATACTAAATTGTTTTTAGTATGTTATTGCCCCACAGACTCATCTGTAAGCCTGACCACCTCTAAATCTTGTGCAATATCATCTTACTTTTATTAAAATTAATAATCTGAGATAAGTCCCTTGGGTTAATCATAGCCAAATAAATAATAGAATTTGGGCTTTAGCAAAAGTGCCATGCTTTAAATACGCTAGAGCCTGTCTTGCTTCCCATTGGCAGTATTTCTGACTTGGACCAGTTAAACTTGTTAATTAACTGCATCCAAAAAGGAATTGGATGCAGTTAATTAACAATTTTGACTGGTCCAAACAGGAATTGACTGCTGGGGTTTTGAAATGAAGAGCAAAAGCTCATCTGCAAAAATAGTGTTTTAAAATTGTATTCATACATGCACAAATCCATTGATCCTGGAATTCTGTCTAATAGCACATGCTAAGGGTTCTAAGCACAAATTAAACATTAAATGACACAATGGACATCCCTGCCTTGTAGTCTGTTTTAATGTAGGAAAGTGATGAGAAAATACAATTGATCATAACCCTTCCTCTTGGTGCTGAATATAATTTTTTTATCAATTTCAAAAATATTTTAGGAAACCCAAAATTAGCCAATATAGCACGCACGCCCCAACCACAAGTTTGCTATCCACAGGTTTGCGCATCTGTGGACAGTAAGCATCATTGAGTTCAATGGCCACATGTGCACACAGTTCTGGGAGAGTAGCTGTGCATGCCCTCATGGCCATTGAATACTGTGGGATTTAAGGTCCCACAGTTTTTGCCATCCACAAGGGTGGTGGTGAAATGGAACTCTGCAGATAAGAAAGGACCACTGTACTATGAAAGTAATTGGTTAGTGAATTTTATCTAGGGCCTTTTAGACATCTAAAAAAATAATGGCTGACTTTTAAAAATTAGGAACCCGTACAGACGAGCCAAAAGAAAGCTGCTTTGGGTCACTTTGGACTGAGGTATGCTGTTTAAATGATGCATGTGCCCTAAGAGGCCAGAAGCCACACCAAAGCCACACTCCAGTTCTAAGGACTGGAGTGCAGCTTTGGTGCAGCTTCAGGCCTCTTAAGATGTTTACACACACATATTTAAACAGCATACCTCCAAAGTGACCTGAAGCCTGTCTGTGCTTTTGTGTTTTTGTTTTGTTTTACAAATGCGGTACTAAAATACTGTACTAGGCTTGCTTTTGAAGTCTAGGGTTGAACTTGAAGTGTCTGTTAACATGTATAATTTTGATGTCATTTTTTTTTTTTTGGTGCCTTACTGTGCCCTCTTATCTTAGCTACAGAGGATTAAAAGATGTAATTGGTTGTGAATGCATGACCTAAGAATGATTTACGCATAGGGAATTGTTGTAAAAATTATTGCTTTCCAGAGTAGATAGATTTTTAATTCATCTCACATGGAGACAGTACATAAATAGCTGCTAGACACTCAAAATAAGAAAGCATGGATTTTGGAGGGGAAATAGTTATACTGTACATTTTCAGTATGAGGACTATAGCCTGTTGGACCTCTGTGATGATAGAACACATGAGACAAATGGCTTTTGCTTTAGGAATTCCCTTTGTTTGATGGAGGTTGAAGGGTTTGGCAAAGTTCCCAGGCAGATCAAAATGGTAGATATTGAAGATTTCATAATGGTTTATAGTAAAAGTACTAGAATTTTTGCAAAGGATAACAAATCTGACTGAAAACTGAGATGAGCGACTTGTCATAGTTAAGGATCACAGTGGAACTCATATCAATAACAAATCCACATCACTTGCCTACAATTTAATTTCCTTACTATTTTAATTAATATTGTATATGTTGAACATGCATTCCAGCTCTGAAGAACTTTACTACTGTATAGCCTCTTAGAAATTCTATGATTTTGTAGACATATAATGTCTGTGGTAGAGGACAGTGTGAAATTAATTATTTTCTATCAAGCATGTACAAGAAAAACACAAACCATTCTATTTGTGTTACTAAAATGCCAAACTGATTCAAATTGCTGATTTGTTAGAATCATCTTTGTTCTATCTTTTTGTTAACACTCATTTAATTTCCACTTTCATCTCTTGGCTAGATTGTTTTAAATCCTGTTCAGGTTTTTTCCATCCTCCCAAGGGAATAGAGGCCTAATTCCAATTGTTAGTCACAAGTAGTATAGAATCATTAAATTAATGTGAACTTGGTACATCAGTGCTTATGTAAATTTTATTTATTTGTATTTTGTGAGTCTACTTCAGTAGGAAATAATGGTTTAGGCCAGACATGACAAGTTTTTACAATATAAGATAGCCCAGTTTATTTTAGTAGGGTTGATATTATGTGGCTCTCCAGATGTTGTTGGACTGTATTTCCTAGTTTTTCCCACCATGAACCAGGGCTGATGGGAATCTAAGGTTAACAACTTCTGGAGGTCCATTTGATTCTCAAAGATGGCAAAATCACAAGCATGATTTGTAGCCATGTTTTATAGGACACAGCCAGATTTTAAACAAATTACAACGCGCGCACACACCCCACAAACCTGCAGGCACAACAGAAGCACTTCAAGTCAAAGGAGAGGGGCATAGTGTTGAGAGACTGACCTGAGTTTTATGTTAAGCAGCAGAATTTGACAGAAGGAGAACCATGAAATGAACAAAACAGATAGGGATGGGATAGTTGTTACAGAAGATTTTAGAATAGTGGAGAAGGAAGCATGGTTTCATTTTGGAAATGATAGCAATGATTAAGAGGAAGAGCAAAGAATGTTAATAAATGCCAGTTAGGCAGAGAGGAACTTGCAAATATCTATCTCTGAAAATGAAATAACAGTGCAGGGAGCTGGCCCTAAAGCAAAATGAAAGAAAAACAGCACACCCACACACCACAGCCTGTTCTTTTTTTCCTTCCCCCCCCCCCCTTTTTTTTTTTTTTTTTGCGGTCATTTGGAAACATTTTCCTAATTCAGCTATAGAGCTAAGTGACTCCATTTTCACAAAGTGTACTGCTTTACAGCCTTGAGGCTACTTAGCAAGCTTAAAAAATCCCTTGCAATGTGATACATATGCTTCTTGATGTAGTTTGCCCCTACGCCTCATCTCCTGCCTGCAGCATAGGTCCAGAACATGTGACCAGTTGGCAAGACAGGCAAGCAGTCTGTTTTTCTTTTCCTGATCCATAATATGTTTTCTAGCAATATTAGAAATCACTGTAATAGCTTTTTCTTCTCTGTGTATAGAAAATAAAGAAGGATGCTGTTTGCTTTTGTTGATTGTTAATGTGTTGCTTGCCTTTTAAAATAAATTGAATAGAACTCTGGGGAAAATAAGGAAAAGGCAATTCCCAGGGCTGTTGTGTTGGGTTTTGCAGTAAGGGGTAGATCTGTTATGTCTCTGCCAAAGTGAGGGACAGGTTTTGCTGAATAAATGCTTTTGAATCTCCTTCAGTTGTAGTATAACACTGTCGTGTGCTGTTGATCATGATTTGTTGCTGTTGTTAACTGCCATCAAATAGATTTCAACTGATGGCTACCCTATGATGGCTACCTCTTGCAGACCTTGATAGAGTCTGTTCATCTGTAATGTGGTCTTCTTTTCCTCCTGCCTTCTATCTTGCCAAGCATCATTGTCTTTTCTAGTTAGTCAGGTCTTCTTATGATATGGCCAAAATATGACAGTCTCTGCTTAGTCATTTTGGCTTCTAGGAGAGAGTTCAGATTTGCTTTGCTTCAGGACCCATTTATTTGTCTCTTTGGCAGTCCAGGATATCCATAGAACTCTCTTCCAGCACCACATTTCAAATTAGATTATTCTCTTATTATTTTTTTCACCATCCAGCTTTCACTACCGTACATAGAAATTGGAAATACAACAACAGGGACAACCCTAACTTTAGTATTCTATTCTGAGGAGCCAAGCAAAATGTGCCAAACAGTTACTGGCAGCAGCAGCCATAGAGGTTGATGTTGGCAGAAGATTTCTCAGAGACAACAGCAGTGAGACCATAGCTAATTCTTGTTAGCACTGCACAGAAGGTGGGAATGGTAAACCATTCCTGAAGACTTTTACCTTGATAGCTCTATTATGATTATTATTTACTGAAGCATACACATGCACAGGACCTGCATTCATTTTTTGATTGCACTGTCAAGGAACTTGTTTTGCTTCCCCCCATATGACATATTGGCTACATTTTTCAATATTGCATTACATCAGGACTTCACTATCTTCCTTCAAACTGAATCAAGTATCAAAAAACACACCCTTTGAACTAATTGTGTAAATAACTTTCCTATGAAATAGGAATCTGTGCATGAGCTGAGAGGTTGTATTAATTTGTGCTAGACTGCCATGCAAGATAATAACACTAATTTTCATATGGCCTCTTTCCAAACTATATTTACAAGTACTCATTTTCATCTTCTTTTTGGCTTGTACTCTATATGTTTAAACAGAGTCTGTCAGTTTTCCCAAGTGTGCCAGTACACTCTTACTCAAGAACCAGGCAAACAATAGGCTATTTCTAGAGAGGGGTTTTTTTCCCTTTGTGCTTTCACTGCAGATGTGGTAGAGTGAACAAGAATATATGACATAAAAAAGGTACTGCAAATACAAGCACATTTTTGCTTCTTGATCAGAGGTTGTCCATATGAAGAATGGGAGGAGGGTTAAACAGAAAATTAAAAAGTACTATACAGTACTCTTGTAGTAACTGTTTACCTTCTAGAAGAGGAAGAGACTTGGTGAAGTTTCAAGGCAAGGTTGGAGGATGGGTAGTAATAGAAAATTAGTTTTATTTGATTTCATTGGTATGACCTCTTGTCTCTGACTTTGGTGACTTCTTGTCTCCAATCTCTGTTCCACCATTCTTACAAGCACAAGCTGCCACTACACTAGTATGCCAAAAAACCAACCCAGAATTGAAAGGGTAAAGTCATGTCTGAAAATTATCACAGCTCCTCCCTTCCTTTCTATTTCCACTGGGCTTTAATTTTCACATTGCAGATGATTTGGAAGGAATCTTAAGTCATCATGACTCAAGCTGTAAAGACTATGTGTTCAAGCCCGAGAGAGAATTGCCTAGTAACAAACATTATCTCACTTGTACATAGTGTAATATACGGATATCCTCATCTGAAAAATATGAGGTGTGGACTGGTTGTGCATTATAGTACTTTTTATATTCTAGATATCATTGGGGTTATTGGATCCCAACAGTTGCTGATTTCTGCTACTCAGTGTATAGTACTGAGTTGTACATCTCAGAAGAACAGTGGTGCCTGTCAAACTGACTTGTAGTCAAAGACAAGCAGGACAAAGATGAAAAGAGGTAATAGAGCTGAGGAAGGCAGGGAAGAATTGTCTAATAGGAAAAGGTCAGATGAAGCTTAGCAGAACAGATGGAAAGCATGTTCATACTGTAGAAATTTCAGGAACCGCTTGGCATTTTCACATGTTCAGGCCCCTGACATCCAAGTCCCAAATTAAATACAATATCCATTATTCAACATGCATCATGCAACATGCAACATGCATAAAATTTAAAAGTGATTGAGAAATACCTCTTCCCAGATCACTCCAGAATTACCATATTTTCCAGCGTATAAGATGACTGGGCGTATAAGACGACTCCCAATTTTTCCAGTTAAAATACAGAGTTTGGGATATACTCGCCGTATAAGACTACCTCTCTTCCAATGCACACCAAATAAAAATTTTAAAAAACACATCAGATTTGATTTCAATATGGTAATTTTAATTCAAATACTTATGACATGCAGGTACTTAACAGGAAACCTTGTTATATACAAAGGCTGCTTGGATTGGTCAGCTCTCCCTGCCTGCCCAGCCCTCCCTGTCTCCAAGACTATCAAAGCGGTAGCTGCTTTCATATGATCATCGCATATGGTGGGGATGCGGCTGCGGCCGTTTTTGAGCTTCCCCCACCATATGTGGCGACCACAGATTCTCCAGTCCGGCTCAGAAGTTTCAGCACCTACCCTATAAGACAACACCCGGCATATAAGATGACCCCCGACTTTTGAGATTTTCCTGGGTTAAAAAGTAGAACGAATGGGGTGCTCGCCCATGGCATGCGCACACTGCTATGTCACTGTGCTGCCGCACGCCCCATTCATTTGAATGGGGCTCACGCATAGGCGAAATTCACCTTACGCGGGGGGGGGGGGGTTCTGGAACGGATTCCCCGCTTAAGGCGAGGCTCAACTGTACTAGTTTTTGAAACTCCCAGATGAAAAATAAGTAATTGCTTTGCAAGTAACACTGAAACTGTCGTTTTAAAAGAAATGATTTGAAACTCAGTAGACATTAAAGCATGGATACTTCCTAGGCTGGACCAGGCCAACTTGACCGAAGGGATTGGGAGACTGGGAGGGTGGACACGGAAATCACATTGGGAAAGGAGGAGGAGGAAGGAAGAAGGTGGCAGCAGGGAGAGGAGGGAGGAGGAGAAGAGAGAACTGTACCTGGGGGTCCCACATAATCCAAATTGATCTGATAGCTTATTCTCACTATTGGAGATTCGGATCGAGGAGCTTTTAAAAAGAACCGCTAAGGGATCCGATGCTAAATGCACTGGCCTAAGTGGACTTTTTAGTGCTTTCCCCCAACTGCACCAACTGTGGTTGGAGTGAGTGAGAACTTCATGGAAATAAACCAGTTCCACACCGGTTTATTTCCATAGTGTGAATGTGCCCTATGTCTATCAATATGGCATTGTGTGTGAGTTCCCTGAAATGTAGACCTTTTCCCCCCCCCAGTTACACTGTATATAGCATGGATGGTGATTCCACAGTATACAAATATTGGTTGAATACAGACTCTGCCATACTTTAAAATGCTATTGATTTCAGTGGATCAACTATAGAAAGCCCATAAATGTGAATCCATCTCACTATCTTTCATTCATTTCTGTAGAGCTTCTTCTGATGATATGAAGCATATCATGTTGAACAATGCATTGAACATGTAAAAATAATTGTGGAACGTTGCTCATTTATTTTCTAGACACATTGCAAAGCTTTGAAATGTCTTTGCTCAAAACATGAACCTTGGCAAACCAGCATAACACAATGAAATCTTTTTATGTCACTTTTTAATGGTAAAGTTAATTTTTACAATATTCTGACTACCAGGTTGCTAAAATACAAAACCTTGCAACTGTGCACCTGCCCATTCAGGCAGTTATACAGGAGCCACAGTCTCATATGATTTCATAACTCTGACATTACAATGCACATGTTAAGTAGACTGGCTATAGGAGTAGAATATTCTCAAGTTCGACAGCATATTATCTATCCTAACTCTCTAACATGGGTCTTTTTTAGTCTTGAAAGCAGCATGGTTCTCTGGTTACAACAATCTAATGGTTTCATTATTGAATTTGTTTTATTCTTCCCTTGCTAGATAATGGAAAGCTGGAACAATTTGCAGACAGTGCTGTTTAGCACAGTTTTAAGCTCCACTGCCACCACTTTTATTTTGATCTAAAGCAAGTCTATTGTCAATCAGTGCAAGCCACCTTAATATACAAAGGGAGAACAAAAGATTTCTTTATAGCAACAACATAATCTTATTGGTTTCACAGACCAATGGGTATTGCCTGATTGCAAGGATGTAGGAATCAGTGAGGTGTCATCAAATAATGTGACATTTTCCAAATAGTGTCACTTTTTGTTATTGTGCTGTTGTTGTTATTGTTAAAAAGATGTTTGTCATAGTGATTGTATTAAGCTTATACAACTATTGTTCTTCCATCTGATTGAAATGGAACAAAATTATGTTTTATAATTGAAAAAACAAAAATAACCACAATTCACTGAAAATGAGCCTATCAGGAAACTTTTTAGAAGCACAATATGACAGAATTTGGTATGAACTGAATAGAAAGCAGCATTGCCTAGAAGAGTGACTCCCCAAGTGGGTGGTATGCCACCCCTGGGGACGATGGAAGTATCCAGGGGGGCAGTGAGGTAGAAAGGGGGCAGTAGGGGGTCAGTGAGGGGAAAAGGAGATGGCAGGGGGACCTTCAGTCAAAGTATTGGAGTTCAGGAAAGACAGTGGGAACCAGCAGCCTTTAGGACCATGGTGGGGATGAGGGTTGCATTAAACTTCGCTGCTCATTTTGTATGGTGATGTCTCCCACTCTCTGCCTGGCCATGTGAGTTCACTCCTTTACTGCCATTTTTCGCTAGTAGTGGCAGTTGGGAAATGGGTGTGAGGCTTGGGCACAGGGCATAACATCTGTGGCTCAGAGCAGAACCATTTTTAGACAGACTGGAGCAAAGAGTTAGAGTACATGGTGGTGTGGGAGAAGTGGCGGCAAAAGGGAGCTTTCAAATTTGAGACCCTGCTTAAGCTTTGTGAGCTTTGCTGGGACTTGTCCTGCAGGTCGGAGTTGCACTGTTGCTACTACTTTCTTTCAACAGACAGACTGAGAGAAGAGGTAGCAGAAGAAGCAATTTTTTGGGGTGGGAGAGTGGACAGTTGAAGCTGTGTGGGGAAGACATGTCTTCCATTTTGAGAGCATTTCTAAAGAGCAGGGTATAAATACAATAATGATGATGAAGATGACGATGTCTCTGGAGAAGGAGTACTGTAAAGAGTCCTTTGTCTTGAAGTGGCTCTTATAGTTAAAATCTCTTCCTTTCCTGGTCCATACCAGCCTCCAATCCAGAGCATGTAACTTCTGTAAACCCCCCTACATATGCACCGGCTGTTCTCTGCCCTGATGAAGGATTGAGAGTCGCTCCTCTCTAGTGAGAAGTTTCTTCCTTACACCTGGTCACCCTGGGAGCAGCAACTGAGCAGCAACCAAGACGCCTTTTGTCCACACTGTCCTTTACTGCAAGGCTGGCATGGATAAGAGGCTTCTCAGTTGCTGCTCTCAGGATGATGGAGCACAAAGCGAGTGGCAACTGAGCAGCGAATAAAACAGCAGCCAAGAAGCTTCTTGCCTGCACTGGCCTTAGCTGCAAGGCTGGCACAAGCAAGAAGCTTCTTTATTGCTGCTTAGCCAGCTGCTTGGTTGCTGCTCCTAAGGTGACTGGCTGCAAATGGAGCAGCAACCAAAATGGGTTGTTTTGAATTTGCAGTCTAGTTGTGTCCGTTTGTAGTGCTTATCTTTGTTACTAAGTCAAAGGAGCCAGCGTTGTCAAAGATGACTCCATAGATTCATAGAGAACACTAGACCTAATATCAAAAATATGTGCTGGGGGGAGGGCTCTAGGGTTGCCACTCAAAAGGAAAGGGAGCGGCAGCCTGAAAAAGTTTGGGGACCACTGGTCTAGAGTATTAATGCCACTAATTGTTTTTCCTCAGGTCACATTAATGTCTCCTCTCTTCCAGTTTTGACATTTTTACTAGAAAGATCATTAGCTTTTCAGAAGAAAACTGCCCAACCCCTTTTTAGTTATATTTATTTTTAAAATAAATATTGGATACCCAAATGAGATATTCCATAATTTATAAATACCCATCATTGCAGTTTTGCAAACAGAAAGGAAGTTTAAATTTTGTTTTGTCATACAGTCTTACTAAATGTTTTTGCAAAGAAGACTACAACAGTTCTTAAAGTAGGTTGTATTTGCATGTTTTTAAAAGGTGCTTGTCTCTTGGTCATACCGGAAGGTCTAAGAGATGTAATGGATCTTCGCAAGTGAAAAGTACAGTGGTCTGGATGGTCTAGTTGAGGTTTAAGTGTATGTTCTCAAAACTACCTGCTGCTTCCAGTATCACTTCTTCCTCCTATTGAAAATCTCCTTGGCTGTTACTGCTGATGAGACAGCACTACCATTGCCACTGCTGATGCTCATTTTACTGGTGTACCAATCCTTGACAGAGAGGTAGGAAAGTGATTTGGAGCCTATAAACTATTGAATCATCTTGCTTATTTAGCATTTGCCTTGCAGTGGAGCAGTGTGTATCATCCAGCTCCCACACATTCATACCACGTGGAATTGTTTTGTGAAATGGACTGAGGAAAAGAGGTTATATATACTAGTATGCCCTCCAACTGTCCCAGTTTGGCAGGAACAGTCTCAATTAATCCACTCCACTGTTTCACCTGCTTTTAAAATGTCAATTTCTCTCGCCATCTCCCACTTTCCCCTTTTATATAATTATAGAAGGGGCCCTATGGGCCATCAGATCCAGCCCTCTGCTCAGTGCAGGATCTCCCAGCACTGCACACTGCAGAAATAAATCCAGGTTGCTACTACTTTAACTGTCATGGCTCAGTGCTATGGATTTCTGTGATTTGTAGTTTTGTGAGACACAGACTTCTCTGTCAGAGTATTCTGGGGCCATAGCATACTACAGTTACAAGAATTCCATAGCATTGAGCCATGGCAGTTAAAGTTGTGTCAACCTAGATTATTTCTGCAGTGCAGATGCAGCCATGAAGACATCCATCACCTCTCTAGGCAACTGGTTCCGTTTCCGATCTGCTTTCACAGTCAAGAAGTTCCTTGTAATGTTCAATCGAAATCTACCCTCCTGTATGAGGCCTAGTTCTACCCTCGAATGCAGCAGATAACAAGCCTGCACTATTCTCTTTGTGATAGCCTTTGCAGCATATAGAGTGTGGTCATGTCACCCCGCAGTCTTCGCTCTACCGAGCTAAATGTACCCAGCTTCTTCAATCTTTCCTTATATATTTTGTTCTCCAGCTTATTTCCATTGCTGCAGAGTTCAAAGTGCAAAAATAGTTTGCACTAAATTAACAGAGCAGGAGGGAAAAGAGTGTCTGGTAGGGGATAGACTCTCATCCTTTCCAGTAGGCTCTAAAGGCAAACTACTGTAGCCTCTCCTACTTTTTGTGTTTTTACTCATTAATAGATTTTGTCAGCTTTGTCTGCATGGGCCAAATAAACTAACTTCCTCTCAGTAGAGAATCCTGATGACACACAGCCCAAACTCCGGTTCTGGTGCAAACAGACTGGATCATAGAACCAGGGTATACTTTTAGCACACATTTTTAAAACTCCCTGCTTGCTCTTGACCTTTCCATAAGTCTTAGTCAAACATGTTGGTGTCTAAAAGCATAAAACAGTTTCAAATGAAGCAGTTCTGATTCATGGCTTATATTTGGGTCTGTAAAACTGACAATATATTCTAAACGATAGACATCATATTTTGTGTCAAAAAGAAGAAAACCCTATTGCCCATTGTGAAATACTGTGTGTGTAGTTCTCTTAATGTATGAACACCTCAGCTTCTACATTTCCTTTCCTTTATCATATTGCTGCAAGATATCTGAAGCTGAGTAACTTTGCTGAACATGCAGTGTTCCTCAGCATTTTTAGAAATATTTTAATCATAAGTAAAGAAGGGTAAGGAAGAGAAGAAAAATCCCAGCATGGTATATTTCTTTTTTTCATCCATTAGTAACTTATTGGGAGTAGTGAGTGTGTACTAGCACACTGAGTTTGTAGCAGTTTTCTAGGTACCATGCAAATTTTTGTCACAAAGTTCATCCTAATAGGGAGGCATGGGATGCATAAGTTCCTTGCATCAAGTCAAATTATCTAGGAGTCAGTGTGTTTAATTTTTAAAATTTGTGTCATGACAGAAGGAATCAGGAATCATAAAGAAACAAAGATTTAACTTTAAAATCTGCCAGAGCAAAGTCATGTCAGCATTACGCCATAAGCAAAGGCCCAGTTTGTGGAACTGCTCAGATTTTTTCTGCATGCCAAATTGCTCTTGACATTTTGACCAAGATGAAATGACAATGCAAAAATATTAGACTTAGGGCAGATAAAGTTATTGGAAGTAAATTTGAGTTCACAGTAATGCACAAGTGCAGGCAAAATATGTTTCCAGAAGAGAGGTTGGCTGCTCCCTTTTTGCTTTTTTTTATGTAAAAATAATCAACAGTTCACAAAACAATTGGCTTTCAACAGAAAGAATTAACTAGCACAGCACAAAAGAAATATAATGACAAATGCTTCCAGTTTATTGATTCAGTACAGTTTGAAGAAAATGCTGCACTGTGATTTGTTGCCTTGCTGGTGAGCATATTGTTTCCTGACATGCAGCATGCCATGGATGTTGATTTATATACTCAGCATCAACTCTCTCTCCCACCAGTGCTTACAAAAGAAAAGTGCAGTACTGTAGTTTTGTTGGTGTTCCTCCTGGCTAATGGTTTGCTTGAAGTGAGGGCATGTTTTCAAATTGACAAACCACAAAAGCACATGGCGGGGGAAGGAGTGGGATTGTAATGAGAGGCTCCACCACCACCCATGTGCATTTATGCAAAGACTCTTTTTCATGTACAACTGTATTGCAGAAGAACTTCTCCAAGGAGAAGAAAATTCTGTAAATGCAAGGTTGTTAATTGTACAGTGAGAACTCTCAACATATATGCACAGGGTCTTCTTTGGGCCTTCATAAGACAACATGGAAAGCAGGTACCTAGCTCTCATCTTTTCCTCCAGGGAATGTCTGAAAGGGGTAGGATTAAACTATTTTTTTCTTCTAGTCTTTGAATTACATGGTGGTACACCTCAGTAAGGGTGTCCTCAACTTTTTTAAAAATTAATGTAACAGGAAGATTTTGTATCTTTGTACCTTTTGTACCTTTGATTTCACCTGATGCTAGTGTTCTATTTAATGTTCCTGAAAATGGGAGACATTGCCAAATTTATTCTGAAGCAAGAAGGAGTTACTACTGTACAAGAGAGTAAAAATAGAGGTATGTATAGGATGAACATAAATAGTCCATAAATAGTCCATGGTCACCATTGCCATTTCCCCAACATCCAAAAAGGCCTTTTGCCACTCTACT
The DNA here is from genome assembly GCF_019175285.1 of Sceloporus undulatus. Classification (NCBI taxonomy): domain Eukaryota; kingdom Metazoa; phylum Chordata; class Lepidosauria; order Squamata; family Phrynosomatidae; genus Sceloporus; species Sceloporus undulatus. Next base: position 190,538,770 of record NC_056525.1, on the reverse strand, counting down.
CAAGAGAAGCTGATGGTATTATGCCATTCAGATTACCTCCCAGTTAGATTAATGAAATTGAGTTCCTTGAAATAAAGGGAGAAAATTAAAAAAAAAATTGTGGCCTTGTTTTGGTGTTTGTCTTGCTTGTTCTTGATGCTTTATGTGCCTCGATCCATAGTATTACTCCACAAATACACACACATCCATTTATAGAAATATGCATATGCACACACATAAATATACAAACTCAATCACACACACACACATTGTAATGTATTAATTTATTCTGATTGTTTCTTAAAATATTCCCCCCTCCTCCTTTTTTGTATCTGACTTTTGGCCACCCCGTCCTCTCTCTGACCCTCAATCAACTTTGATTTAGTAGTAGCAATGATCATGTAAACATGTGGATTCCTAATCTTGGCTGCAATGTATTGAAGTAGAAGTATGCTGGAAGAGAGAGAAGAGAAAGATGAACAGAATCATTAGACTGCCTAGATTTCTTTCCTATTATATGCATCGAAAACTCTGACATCATTTTTAAAAGCAAGTTTGGAAGGAGTAGAGAAAGCTGGATGGACTGACAAAGCACTCAAGGATATAATAAAAGATAATGGTGCCAAGCTATGATGACATGTCTTTTCCGTCTGTAATCCAATTCATACATGAGTTTACTTAAGGTGCTCACTGTATTTGACTTTGATCTGACCATGCATTCTTAGGAAATAATTACAGCATATTGGTGGGATCAAAAATTTTATTTCTACCAGCAAAAAAGGGCTTTATTTATGGAAAGTTTACTCTGTATGATTTTTTTGTGGAATCATCTGTCCCACAGCTCATTCCATTCAGCAGGGTCTCTTCATTCTCCATGTAGTATTTTCAGAGGATGCCATGGGAGACAGAGTCAGGGAACTCTACTTCTGTCAGCCCAGCTAAGCTTACATAAATCTGTGTCCGATACTAATATTTGTCCCTGAAGCTTAAAGATTTGTGCTGTTAAAACAAATAGGTTAGACTGTAGTCCTAAAAACAAGTATCATTTGTTTATGCCCTGCTTTTTCTCTATAGCCCAGATTTAATGTGTGTTAAAATTTGTTACTAGGGGAGTGCAAGCTTTGATGTTGTTGTGTACCTTCAAGTCATTAATGATTTATGACAACCCTAAGGCAAACCTATCATGGGCTTTTCTGGGCAGAATTTGTTCAGAGGGAGTTTGCTCTTGCCTTTCTCTGAAGCTAAGAGAGTGTGACTTGCCAAAGGTCAACTAGTATATTTCCATGACTGAACAGAGATTGGAACCCTGGTTTCCCAATGTCTCCTAGAATCTTTTAACTTGCTAGTGGAAAGAGAGCAAGGACAGAGCCATCATAGCATACTGTTCCCATACCAAAGTCTAGGAACAGCAGCTGAGAAGGTAATCTCCTTTGTTGTCTCCAAATGTGCCAGTCAAGGTGCCATTAAAGAGGGAAGGACCTCTCCAGAAGATATTAGATCTCTGATAGGCCTATTGGTGGTAGTGTTGATAGTGGTGGTGTGTGTCTTCAAATTGTTATCGACTTATGGAGACCCTAAGGCGAACCTATTACTGTGTTTTCTTGGCGAGATGGTTCATAGGGCATTTGCCTTCCTCTGAGACTAAGAGAGTGACTTTCCCAGGGTCACTCAGTGGGTTTCCATGGTTGGATGGGGATTTGAACCCTGGCTTCCCAGTGTCCTAGTCCAATGCTGATTTCCCATAAAGGAAGATGTGGTCCTTTAAATAGCCTGAACTCAATTATATATGCCTTCTCCACGCTGTCATAGGGTTCAAACAGATGGCCACGAAGGAGTGGCTTGAAGTCACTCTCACCCAAGATGTGATGGAACTGCAGCAAGCATATGTTATGGTCCTGAGGGTGCCCCTCCACTGCTGGCTCAAATAGAAGCAGAAAAAATCTGCTCCTTTTTCGGGCAGGTTTGGGTGGCCTGGAAGCAGCTTCGGTACAGCTTCCGCATGGTTTGGAGTGTACATCATCTAGTGTTCACACCCCCGAGCCATACAGAAGCCAGCTTTATTTGCCTGTCAGTTCGGGCCCATAGTTGAGGAGCTCATTCATAGATCAGAGAAGCTTTGAATCCAACTTCAGAATGCCTCCATTTCAGGGCCTACAGGTACCTGTTTGCTTTATACCTGCAGAAAGTTCTGCAGGTAAATAAGACACCTAAGACAGATGTACCTCCTTTCTGATGCAGTATCTCTGTTTGGGAAGAGGCCTCCAAACCTGCCTAACCTTCCTCAGATGAACCCTCATATACAGTATCTCATTTAATTATAATATTAAAGTTCATCAATAATGTGCTCTTTAGGTTTATTTTAATGTGCAGTTATTCTCCTCTTATTTTCTACCCAGTGTGGTATACTTAAAAAAAAAAACACCCTCCTCATTAAATTTTCTTCATAATTTCATTTTAAGAAGGTTATGACTATTTGTCTTAGATCCCTTGTATTATGAGCTTTAGGCAGAATGAGGGATGGGGCAAAAACAGCACGTGCCCAAACACTGTGGCAATGGACAATACCTTTACAATTATAAACGGATAGATGTGCAAGAGTAGATTATAGAGGTTATCTGAGGCATGTCCAGCACAGAAAGGATTGTGTTGGCAGTCATTTAATCTATCTGCTCCTTAGAATTTTGTCTAATACTTCATAGAAAGTTGAGGCTATTTTGGTCCTGAGAAGCTGATCTGTTGTTTTGTTTATAATTATGAAGCTTAAACTGTTAAACTTATACTGAATACAATATGTAAATTCTGAAAATGACAGAGTATAAATTTTTTAAAAAAATTCTAATTGAAAAATTTACTCTGTTCTCCTGGAAATTTGTAGATGAATACATCTGTCCAGAGGGGTTTTTGCAAAATGGAAATTATTTTTAAAAAAATCAGTTTTCACACTGAAATCACAATTTCCAATTTCCACTCGAATAATCTTAAATTCTAGTGTGCAAATCCATTGGTAGTCTTACCTAGAATAGACCTATTGACATAAATAAAACCTATTGAAATGCATAAGGCGTAACGTTTTGTTGTTGTGTGCATTCAAGTAATTTCCAACTTCTGACAACTCTAAGGCACACCTATCACAGGGTCTTCTTGTCAAGATTTGTTCAGAGGGAGTTTGTCTTGCCACCCTCTGAGGCAAAATCAAGTGCCCAAGCTTACCCAGTAGGTTTTCATGGTGCTAGTCCCAGTGCTTTTGCTTTAGGTAAAATTAGCACTTTGGCTCACTCTAATATAGATCTTTAGAAATGCTTTGCTTTCTGAGAAAGCAAGTAGAAATATTTGCATCACTTTCACTGTTGGTTTCAGGAAAAGATCTATAATCCAAATGTGTGGAAATGCACAATTCATGTTTCACATCCTATATTATTAAGGGATTTCTTTGGTACAATAAAAGATATAACTGTTAAAATAGCATCTGAAATTGGTTTCAGTATCCCACTGAATTTTGAACCTGTATGTACAAGCATGACAGATGTCTTTTTTTTCCTTTAAAAAAGTTGAGTTTGTGGACTGTAATATAACTTTATATGAATTTCATATTAACTTTTAAATTGGGCCAGTATTTGTAAAATATTTATTCCTCATTTATAAAAAACTAAGAAGTAAATTAATTCTTCCATAACGTCTTAGCAAATGAAAGCTGAAAACCTGTGTGCATCTTTGTGTGCATCTCCTTTGGAATAAGCTCCATTGATTTCAAAGGGAATTACTTCTAAGAGAACATTCAGAGGATCAGGCTGCCAATTGGTTCATAAAGTGATATAAAAGGACTACAGCAGGCAAAGGAGTGTGCTCTATTTCATTAGGTTCCAAAATAGTGGGATATTGTGCTTGAACAAGAAATTTGCCTTCCTTTACTTGTTGAAGCTTATTTGGAGGTGAAACAGACTGCGGGTAAGGAGTGATTTGCAACTGCCCCTTTGCTTGACGGGTTGGGGCCATTGCAACCGCACGCCATGCCCCCAACCCAGCCTTTTCCTGACGCAAAAAGGAGCGGCAGAAAGCTGCTCCTTTTTGCACCAGGGAAAGGGCACCTTTGCCACCATGTTTTTTCAGCACATTACGTGTAAACGTGCAGTCAGCCATTCAGCTGACTCTTTTTGACTGTCTGTTTTGGCCCTTAATATCCTTCAACAAATTACTCTGTCCCAATCCAGTTGATTTCACAAGACTGATTGATGATCAAAGTGTTACTAAAAAGTCCCGGACGGAGTCACAATAAATAAAAAATAGTGCTTGATTTTTTTTTTACATAGAATTTTAATTTTATGACTGATTTCTGTAAGCAATTGAAGCCCATCTTTCAGAAGAAGCAAAACAAAGTAATACAAACATATATACACAAGTAAATAGTTCAGAACAATTGGGAATACTAATAGTCATGACCTATTTTGCTACGTTGTTATGAGGAAGGATGAAAATCAGCATTTTTTTAAAAAAGTAAATAGATCAAGGGCTATGTAAATGACAGTGCTGCATCATCTTTGCTGTAATAAATGGTAATCCCACATTGCTTGGAAATAAATTTCACTGAGTTCAGTGGGACTTAATTCTGGATAGACTTGCATTGGCATGTGGTGTAAATGACATGAGTATTGCTTCTGTTAGATGGATTATTATGAACTATTATTTTCCTTATGAGCCAGTGTGGTTTGATTATGACTGTGGAGACCAGTGTTCAAATCACTGATCAGCCATGGAAACCCTTTGGGTAACCTTGAACAAATCATCCTCTCTCATCATCAGAGGAATGCAAAGTCAGGCCCTATCTGAACAAATCCTGCTAAGAAAACCCTGTGAGAGGTTCACCTTGGGGTTTCCATAAGCTGGAAACAACTTGCAGGCTCACAACAACAATTCCTTACCTTGGCCCGTTACATATGGGCTAAAAAGTACGCGCGGAGCGCATACTAGGGTTAAGACGGGGTGGTGCTTCCGCACCGCCCTAACCCTAGTGCACGCTGTGCACACACAAAATGGTGGCAGCCGTTCCACACAGCCGCTGCCATCGATACGTGACGACCGCGCCGCCTCCAAACGAGGCGGCGCGGTTGTGACGTATTGGGGTTGCGGCAGGGCGCCTAGGGCGCCCTTTCCGCGACCCTGGAAGGAGCTCTGTTTCGGAGCTCCTTCCGGTTTGGTCCGCTGGGCACAGCCTTCAGACGGCTGCGCCCAGCAGACCAAAGGAGAATGGGGCCAAACGGCCCCTTTCTCCTTCTCCCCGCCGCCGCGGGATGTCCTTGGGGCTTGAAGCCCCAAGGACACCCCTTTCCAGGCTGCGGGGAAGGGGCCTTTTGCCGCTTCCCTGCAGCCTGGAAAGCGGCGGATCGGGGCTTCAGCACAGCGGCCTGCCGCTCTGGCCACTGAGGCCCCCGATCCGGCGGGGAAAGGTGCACCTACAGGCCGCCCAAAGGGGCGCCTGTAAAGCACCTTAATGTACAATTTGATCAAGCAACAGTAATAAAAGGAAAAGCAGAAGAAGCAGTTTAGCAGTTATTTCCAGTTCTCTGCACTTGCCTGAGTCTGCGTAAGCATCAGTTTGCTAGATCTGGATTTCAAGTGTTGAGATCTCCATGGGCAAACTGTAAAGCAGTGGTTACATCACTTTGGCCCTCCTATGATGTTTAGACTTCAGCTCCCAGAATTTCTGACTGTTGGCCAAGCTGTCTGAGGCTTTTGGAGTCAAAGTCCAAAACAACCTGGAGGAACAAAGTTTGGAGATCACTGCGGAAAGGGTCTGTTGAAGATCACAGGTTCAATGATTGTCCTTATGTAATGGTATCTCAGCTGTTGGATATATTAGAAATGAGGGGAGGTAAGGATAGGGAACAGCTTTGGCTTTGATTCATTTTGAAAGTGCAGCTTACACACAGTCTTGGAATCGCACAATTTTTGAAACATTTAAAGTTCCACAATGACCTGCGGTTTTTAGCTTTTTTTCCTTTGATGTATAAATTTGCCATAGAGCAGGAAGAATGTAGCAAGTATCGTGTAAAGGTCAAAACTGAAAGAACAGACACTCTTGTGAATAATTCCTATTTTAACATCTGCTGCATCGAGGGACAAGCAACACTCGTAGACACATTTCTGTTGCATGTCAGTAGTGAGATCATGATTTTATTTGAAACTGGGTGGGAAAGCAAAAGCAATTATGTCAGTAACTTGGTGTTTCCATCCCTTTCTTCATTATAAAGAGTGGTTTTCTAAATGCTAGAGATGTGTGTATAAAATGCAACACAGATTATACTGTTTGCCTTAATAACAAAACCTTCTCCCTTAATCATTTAAAGAAAAGTTATTGCTTTAAACACCTCAGAAAGAGAGCCAGATACACCTCTCCCTTTTTCCTTCCTTTTTTCTTTTCTGCCATTGTCACACCTTCACCTGTTGATCACTGGGCAGTGAATCCTATCCTTCTCGTGGCTCCACACATTCTCCTAACGATCCCCATTCGGCTTTTCCTGTCTCCCTGCTTCCCTTCCTCTGTTCCCTCTGGAACTGTTGCTCTTGCTGCCCTAAAGCACAGCAATTCATGACCTTTTCTTCCAAATCCTTAATCTCCTCGCTCGTCACACAAACCTGGCTTCCAGCCCATGATACTGCAGCCCCCCGCTGCCCTTTCTTTTGGCGGTCTCTCCTTCACCCACACAACCGCCCGAGGGTCGAGGAGGAGGGGTTGGTATCTTGCTATCTAACTCCTTGCCAGTTCCAAGTTCTACCTTTCCCCCCAGCTATCATTTTCTCTTCTTTTGAGTTTCATCCTATTAGACTCTTTTTTCCTCTACAAGCTCCGGATTGCAGTTATCGTCGCCCTCCTGGTTCTGCCACCCAGTTCCTCTCAGACTTTGAATCATGGCTGGCATTCTTCTTTCAGATTCAGTCCCCACTTTGATCCTAGGTGACTTTAATATCCACCTTGACGATTCAATACCCTACAACGTCCCCTTCAACCTCTCCTAGCTCTTTTGCCTCCAACCACATTCCAACTCCTCAACTTCATTCTCTCAGTCACTGTCTGACCTGGTTCTTGCTGCAAACTGCGCCATTTCTGACTACCTGGCACTTGATTTCCACTATCTGACCATCATTAATCCCTTTTGCTACTACTAACCCTCCTCGTCATACTGTTCAACGCCATTTTCGTAACCTTCAATCTGTTGACTCTAACCATCTTGGTCAGACCCTGGATTCATTCTCTCTTCCCTAAATCTGGGGGACTCTGCTGACTCAGCAATGTCCATTTAACTCACTCTTCCTCGACTCTGACCATTTTCCCCTGTCCCTCTGTACGCACTTCTTCCTCTATGACTAGGCCTCAGCTCTGGCTTACCCCCATCATTAGTTTCTCCGGTCCTCTTCTAGAGCAGCCCAAACGTCTTTGGAGAAGTCCAAACAGTGGCTAACTTTATTCATTACAAATTTGTTCTTTCTTTTCTTCTTCATGCGCCCTGCAATGGCAAAGCAAATTATATACAAATCATTGATCTCTGTCAATGAGAGTGCCCGCAGCGTTTGTTCTCCACCTTCAACTCTTTGCTTAAACCTCCCTCTCCTCCTGTCTCTTCATCATTCTCTCCTAATTATTTCATCTCAAAGATTACCACTATCGCTCTGATATAGTCCCCCCCGATTCTTCTTCTGCTCATAATCTTCTATCACCCTCACCTACAAATTTTCTGGGTTTCCTCTGCGCTCTTGGTGAACTCTCTTCACTCCTGAACTTCTTCCAACCTGCAACTTGTTCTTTGACCCAATTCCTACTCGTCTTCTAATCTCTATAGCTCCCTCTTTTCCCCCCACTTCTCCAATCTTCAATCTCTCTCTCCTCTCTCCTCTCTACAGGCTCCTTCCCGGCGGACTTCAAAAATGGCTCTCATTTCCCCAATTCTGAAAAAACCTTTCTGACCCTCCTCTTTGTCTAGCTATCGCCGATTTCTCTTCTCCCTTTCTCTCTAAAGTTTTGGAAGGGTGTTTATTCTCGCTGACTTGAGTTTCTTGAAGCCAACTCCATCCTCAATCCCTTTCAGCCTGATTTCCGCCCAAGGCATTCCACAGAGACAGCTCTCACTAAGATCTTGAATAACCTTTACAGGCAAGGCTATGGTCTTTACTCTGTTCTCATCCTTCGTGATTGTGCTGCAGCTTTGACACCGCTGATCACTGTCTTATAGGATATACTGGACTTTCTGATCTGGGGTTCTCAGACCTGTTCTCGACTGGTTTCGATCTTATTTGTCTGGCAGATCTTTTGCGTGGTTGCAGGCGGTCAGATTTCATTCCTGTTCCTTATAATAATATAATAAAATTTTATTATATCCCTCCCTTCCACGATCAGGGCGTTACAGTAAAGTGTAGAACCAGCAACAACAATCCATACAGCGTACAAAAGATTAAAATACAAAGAGCATACAAATACTCAACTATTCAAAAATAACAGGTAAAGCCCCATAGCCCAACCTCATGGCCACGGAGGAGGAGGGAGGCCCACAGGATTTATTCGGGGGAATGCCTGTTGAAACAGGAGGTTTTTAAGTCCTTCCTGATTGGGCCAGGGTGGTAGATGAGCGGAGCGCAATGGGCAGCGTATTCCAAAGGGCTGGTGGCAGCCGTGGAAATGTCCTCCGCGTGGTGGAGGCTAACCTAGCCCCAGGCACCGTCAGTAATTGCGCCCAAGTTCTGAGGGTGCGAGGCGGAATGTTACGGGAGAGGCGGTCCTTCGGTATCCTGGCCCAAGCCATTTAGGGGCTTTATAGGTATATCCACACCTTATATTGAGCTCGGAGCGAATGGGCAGCCATGGAGGTCTTTAAAACCGGTGTTATATGGCTGTCCTGGGAGCACCATTGACCACCGGGCTCCATATTCTGCACCATTTGCAGCTTCCGAGTTTGGTATAAGGGTTTGCCCCATGTAGAGTAACATTGCAGAAACCAGTCTCGAAGTTCCAGAGCGTGTACACATTTCTAGGTCCTCTGGGCAGGTATGGGCGCAGCTGGCGGATATCGCCGAAGCTGATAACAGTTGCTCTTGACCGTCGTTCACTGAGCAGGTGTGGGAGTTTCCCCAGGCTCTGTTCTGGTCCCCTTCTGTTTTCTCTCTACACACGGTCCTTAGGTAAACTCATCAGCTCTTTTGGTTTTCCTACCATCTGTATGCCGAGGACACCCAGTTGATCTTTCCACCCTGACCTTGCTCCAAGGCTTGAAAGCAAGTTTCGTCTTGCCTCACAGCGTCTCACAGTGGATGTGTCATCGGCGTTTGAGCTCAACATGTCCGATGGAGCTTCTTTTTGTCTTTCCTCCTAAGTCCACCCTTCAACACGCCTTTGCGTCTCTGTGATAAACTTCTATTTAACCAGTCCAGCAAGCTGCAGTCTTGGTTTATTCTTTGATTCTTCTCTGGCGTGTATCCTCAGATCCAGACCACAGCCAAGGCTGGTGGATTCTTTTTACACAATTGCCAAAACCGACATATCTCTCCGCCTCTACGCCAAATCCTGGTTCATGCCCGTAGTGGTCTACAACTAGATTACTGTACGTCCTCCTGGCGGGGCTTCCTCTTCTCACCCCGTCCATTAATTCTGTCCAGCATTCAGCTGCACGCATTACCATCCGCCCACTGCTGTAACCATATCTCTCCGTGTTGGCATCCCTTCACTGGCTCCCGCCCCTCCGCGATTCAGTATAGCCCTGCGGTGGCGTTTAAGCTTCCATGGGCGGGCCCCTCCTTACTTATCAGACCTTATTTCTCCTCACTTTCCCACGCGGGCCCTCCATTCGGGAGCAAGGTCTGCTGTCCCAGCCCAGGATTTCCTGCTCCCCATCTCAGATTCGCCCCTTTTTCACTCGCTGCCCCTCACTCTGGAACCTTCTTCCCCTGCGGCAAGAGCCATCACTTCTTTAACCAGCTTCAAAACGGAGTTGGAGACCATCCTGTTCAGGGCAGGTTCCCAGGCATTGCGGAATTGGTCACTTGCTATTTGATGTTCTTTTTGATGTCTGTTTATTGAATCATTTCCTGTATTGCCGTATGTATTTATATGTATTATCCTCTAGAGAGGCTCCTTCCCCACCACAACTCCCTTGGTGTCGTGTCTTTTTTAGATTGTAAGCCTGAGGCGGGAACCGTCCAATTAAAAGATTGTATGTACAGCGTGTGTAAATTTTACAGCGCTTTAAAGAAAGGTTAATATAATATAATAATATGGGCCTTAAGGGCCCGCATAATGGACCACAGTGGCCAGGAACTGAGCATATTCCCTCCATTGTAAGAAATCTTTTGCTCAAAGGAAGGTCCTTCAATCAGAGGATGAGCACCTATGGATCCACCTAATATTTTCAGGGTCTGAGCTTCAAGGCAGACAGTCATTTTATACCAAAAGAAAGCTGCGTTTGGTAGTTCACAACATGCAAAACTAAGACTTTATACTTTCTTTTTAATGCTTGTGGTCCTCACATCATGTTTTTTCATCCTTCTTTCACCGTAATCATCTGACTATCAGCTAATTTATCTATTCTGAGAGCATCAGTGTTTATTGTATATTGGAGCGGTATTTTTTTGGCTGTTGGCCTTTAAAAATACGTGGGCCCACTGCTGTTTTCCTTCCTGCAGTGTGTACTGTAATCTGCTGAAAGAGTTATTTGTAGTACTGATGAACATGGCAAACATCACATCTAAAAGTTGTTGAAGAGCAAACGAGTAATAAGAACTGATTGTTTGTAACCATTTGGATAACTGGCCGCTGCAGTCCTGTATCATGGGAATCAATGTCCTCATGACCTTACTCCAGAGGTAAACATGGATAGGTTTTGCTATAGGGAGATCCATGAAAGAGATGTATTAAGCCACTGAGTTGTTTACTTTAATAACAATTAATGTACTTTATACCTGAATGCTAGGTGTGAGTTTATAAAATGTTCAAAGGTGGCTTCACTTTGGCTGCTCATGCAGATTATAAATGGATAACTTTAGAGCTAGTAATGCAGGGATTAGATGGGGAATAAGTGTAGATAGGGATCATTATTTCAAGCCAGCTTTATCAGGGCTCAAAATGCTAGAAAACATATCCTGCTTCAGGCCAGCTAAAAGTTGAAAATGATGAAATCACTATTTTGCTGTCTGCATAGTACTTCATCATAATATATATCCTCACATGTCAAGATTAGGGAGGCAGACCAGTGAGCTCCTAAATCAAAATTTGCAGATGCCAATAGGATAATTTGCTACAAAGGCAGTAGAATCTATGAGCCACATTCAAACACCAACGTGAATTGATAACTGTCTTTCTATAAACCTAAAACATTTATGAAGTTCAGATGGTGCTACATTAGTCAAATGAATTCCTCTGCTTTGGGATGATGGAAGGAATCATAGGATATCTGCCAAACTTCTTGGAATAATTGTTCATAAATGATCGGCTAGTCAGATGGGCCATTCTCTTCATATGTATTTAGGGCTGATAAAGTTGCAACGGTCCCAAAATTTGGCAAATTGATCAAATTCAGACACAATATGGGTAAAGATTAGGAGAATTATGGGGTAAATTGAGACATAGTAGCCTACAATCTTTTTGCGACTATGTTTTGTTAATGAAGCTAGCAGTTGACAATGAGAGATCTGGAGTCAGAATAACGAGTATTCAGTGTACCTTCTGATCCTGCCCTTCTTTGCGGGTGAACTCTCTCCACACCCAGGGAGTGGAAGAGCTCAATATGTATGCTATGCATCCTAGTGTGAAGGAGACATGATACATCCCCTTAAGAAGAATGCCTCCCTAGGTCAGGAAGTGTTTGTTAAAAATATTGTATTTTATGGCAGAAAAAACGGTTTCCTGTGTAAAAAATGCTATTTTCTGCGCAAAGCAACCAGGTCAAATTTGGCACAGAATAAGTCCTGAATTGCAAAGCTTTTGTCAGTCCAAGATTTCTGCCAGGGTCTTGATATAAAAACAAACATGTTTTCTATTTTTTTCCAAATATTGTGGAATATTATTTCCACCTTATTAAATGGTAGCTAGGAAACTAAAGATTCAGCATTCTAGCCAGAGCTGGTTACTAGCTTAAAAAATGGATAGGGCCCATCATTAATCCTTTTTTTTAGGAAGGAATGAACAAGGGCTGAAACTGTCTTACAGCAGGGCAGTTGTAGGGCTGACCGTGTGTCATGGCCATGCTGAAAGTCGTGGAAAGCAGAAAGTGCCCAGGAATTTTTGGACCAAATGAAGACGCTGTGGGTCGGAAGTAAATGCTATCTCTTAGCTATGGCAAGTGAGTTTTGATTAGGAAAGGGGTTGTGAGAAGAAGGGGCCAACCTGAGGTTTTTTCTCTCACCATAGCCCACCTATACATTCTGTTTATGAAATTATACTGTGGGATACAGAGGCTAAAAAGTGAAAAAATCAGGTGCCACTCTTTTGTATAGTTTTTAAAGTCTTTAGCTGAAAAGAACTGACTACAAGTGGAAGATAATTTACTTGGTCAAGAATCCCTGAGTCTTGACTTTGTGATCTGTAATGAAATTTTATACAGATGAAGTTTTTTACAGACAGTGAATAATGATTCTTAAAACGTTTGTATTGGTCTTATTGAAACTGGCGCGTAAGGTGATTGAGTGATGCAGAGTTTGTGTTTAGGTTTTTTCCACTAGAATTTGTCTTTGAGACGTTTATTGTAAAGAGAAAACATCTGAAGTGCAAGTCCTAAGCTGATTTTTTTTTTTTTTTTTTTTTTGGAGATAATGATACTTTTCAGGTTGAACTTAAAGAACAGGATGGTTTACAAGGTTTTATTCATCCTTGCTGGATCTTGAGTATCCATTTATCTTATGTTCTCCTTTACTTCTGTCACACATCACCATGTATTGTAAGCCATTATTTTGTCTTGTGGTGTTTTGGAAAATCTCTCATGACATTTCCATTCTGAATTTCTCTTCATTTATTGTGCCTGATGGAGAGATTAAACAGACAGTGTGGAATTTCTTCAGTGGGAGACTTATTAAAGTGGGCAAAACATTTAATTTTTGTAATTTTAGGTAGGCTGACCCATGGATATAATGGTGAGCTAATGCACACTAAACATTTGCAGCCAGTAATGAGGCTGTGGATGCTACACTACTCTGCTGATCTTCCTGTGGAGCAGGCGCCAGTGTAGCAGGGAAGAAGGATCACGTGGCTTCCTTGAGGGATTGCTGAGCACTTATATTTAACCTTGAGCAGGCAGATCAATGGATGTTTCAAGTCTAATGATGACATTGTACGGCACAAGCCAGAGTGTTAATGACTGTGGTGTTTCAACTGGTTATTTTATGCCAGGGATGGGAAAAATATTCAGTTACTTGAGGGGAGATAGGTCTTTTTGAGTGTCTGAAACCCTGATAAGGGAATCTTCCGCAGGCCTTTTCAGTCTATTACCATCCTTTCATGAAAACATTTGAGGAATACTCCGCTGCTCTTATTCCTGTGATTCATTGTTTCCGGTCTCCCAAGCTGAAAGGCTGGGGTGCGAATAGTCAGGAGAATAATTGCAGCAGTACCCAAGCTTAAGGATTGCGCATCATTGTAGATCTTGGTCCTATGACAGTGAAGGTAATAAAACTATAGCCTCCCGTTCTGCCTGGCTTTTCCACCACCTTCCATGTCACGAGGAATGGGTGGGAGAGTGAAAAGAGGTCTATGGAGGTATAGCCTCCCCAGTGCTTGTCTTACGCTCTGCCAGCCGTCCATTGTTGCATGGGGACAGGTGGGGTGAGCCCCCCACCTTGCCACTGTAGACAGTTTCCGATGAACATCTTCCAAAACTGCATAGTTTTTTCAAAGAGTCTGGCGCAACATAAAATGATAAATTTTCATTCTTCTTGCGTGAATGATAATTTACATGCAGATCCTATGTTACCTTTGACCAGGAAATAAAAGCAACTCTGCAAGAGACTGCCTGGGAAATGGTATAAACCAACAAAAAATCATAAGCTTCTCTTCACAGGATATTAAAGGTTAAAAATGTTGATTTTATGTTTTAAAGTGGTTTAAATTTTATGAGAAATGTGCAGAGCTTGCATTGTCATTCGCATCCCTGAATGACAGTTTTAGTCGTATTTGTTCCTATTTGTAGTAAGTGCTTTGACGTAGGGCCTAAGCAGAGGGCAGATGTACGGCAAGCCTGTCTGAGTGTCGTCTCCTTGGGCTGGCGCGTACCAGGCGATTTTACAGGCTGCAACCCTGGCACGTGAACCCTCCACCACATGCCCCATACCTTTTCTTTGTTGCGTCTTAAAGAAGACCTTGTCATGGTTCTGTAAAGACGGAACAGTGCACTTTTATGCACCCTGTTGAGAGGTGCCGAATCAACGTCACAGGCCACATGAGGGGGTCTTTGGAGCAGATGTGATGGTGGAGGCAGGTACGGTATGTGGGGAGGGTTCTGTCTGGACGGCCTTATGTTTGCAGCTGGAGGCTGATTCTGGCGGTATGTTCTGTGTCACCTGTACAGGCTATGCTAGGCAGGGAGCACAAATTTTGACCCATGTGTACGGCCCTTAACCAATCGCTATGGAGAGAACCTTCAAGACATTCGTCATCAACTGCTTGCTCAGCTGGCAGACTCCGGGCTGGTGGCTTCTTTGTTAATCAATCCATCTGTGATGAGCGTTCTCTTGGTTCTTACTGCTTTCCTTTATGTTTCATATCTCTTGTCTTCCCATTGTAAGTTGCATCTCGTGCATGTCCAGTACAATAGTCATGTTTTGGTTCTAGACTTTGCTTTTTTCTCCAGGCAGGCCCACGCCACAGGGCTAGCCTGAAGAAGAGCCCTCCCTCCAGTCATGCTGCTTGTCAGGCTCAGAGGGAGAGAAGAATGCTGGACCTCATCCCTCCCCCCTCCTCTTATTCCGCTTTGGTGTCGTGTCTTTTTAGATTGTGGGCAGGGAACGTCTTATCCCTTTTTTAAGCGCCGATTCCCAGTATTGGGCGGCATATAATAATCCTATTATTTTATTATTATTATTATTATTATTATATGTGTGCGAGGCTTGATTTGTTCTCAGACCCATTTATGGTCTTTTTGGAATCTTATACCTAAAACTCCCTCGATCACTATATTCCAAATGAGTTTTCCCCTTGTAAGTTTTCGTTCTTACTGTCCGGTTTCACAACATATAAAAAATAAAAATACTTTGGCATGGATGATCTGTTTTAGTGTGTGATAGATATATCTTTAGACTTGAGATCTTATTGTGCTTCATAGCACGGTTGCAAGGTTGCATCACATGGAGAATAATGCATTTGACACTGCTTTACTGGCCATGCTGGGATTTGTAGGTTGGTTGTAGCATCATAGTGGCTGACGAGAAGGTAATGTTTACAAAACTACGTTTCCCGAGGTCCCATAGATTGACCTGCGTTAAGTGGGGGTAAACCTGGATGATTTCTGCAGTGGAGATGCAGCCCTACTTGTCTTTGGGTTGGTTTTTTTATCTGTTTTGATTATGAATGAGCCAAGGTACTGTATAGAAAACCTTTAGCGTGACTATCTTGACTCAGAGGCCTAAAAGTGATAATGATTGTGCTTCAGATCAAACAAAGCTAATATTTACTGTGAGTGTCTTATCGATGACACTAGAAACATGTAATGGGCCGTCGAGATAATCCCAGCTGTATTGGGATTTTTGTTTACAGTAATACAATATTATGAGCCTAAATATCACAGAATGGCTGGAGAGCACTTGGTTTGATCAGGGTTCGACATAGAAGCATAACAAATCGAGGAATCTTACAAGCGATTAAAATTTTAACATGCAAAACCCCAAAATAAATTGTAGCATACCTTCAGCATAGTTACTGGATATGAGTGAGAGGAACTGTAATAGCTATGTTGTTCAGACAAGGTAAAATGGGATTAATTATAATCTTCTGCATTTGTGTAGTTAATTGTAATCCAGTTCAATGCGTGGATAAAACAAGCTGATTGTTTATCTATTCCTTTTTTGTTTTTTTAAAAGGTCTCAACTTTATTTATTTATTCATTCAGTTTTATGCATGCAGTACATTTCTATACTGCTTACGAGTACTAAGTGGGTTTATAGGTTTTATCAGTTTTAGAGCTGTTCAATCTCATACTAAAAGCTAATAGGTACACAAAAATTGACTGCTTACTATCAATTAACATGTGTCTCAACCAGTGAGTCCCACGAGGTTCATGGACTTGCCGCAGGTAAGTCATGGAAATAGCCTCGCCCACTTGGTGCTGAGATGTTTTGGACAGAGACCTCTCATCTTAGACCTGTTTGCTGGGCTAATGAAATATCGCCTAAACATCTGAATGTACTAAGTATGTTCAATAGTGTTAAAGCTCCGCAGTCATTTAGATGACCTGCAAGTTCGCCTGTCGCTTTTTTTTCTCTAGTTTTGCCCCCCCCATTAGGGGTAATTGCAATTAGAAGGGGGGGGGGATCCGGAATTTTTGAAGTCATGGGAGAAAAACACTTGGGGTTTTCCCCCATTTTTTTTTGTCCTGAAAAATCAGAATCAGAAATTGAAATGTATGTGGGTAGCAGTGTTTGTAAAAAAACAGCACATAAAATGTTTGTTGAAGATTTGTGAAATTTTAAAATATAAGTCTTAAGGTGTAAAACAAGATTATGAGTAGTGACTTGGGAAATCTACTCCTACACTACTTATAGATATGCTATGTACAGGTAGAACTCAGGGTAGAGTTTGAGGGGTGTTTAGGCCAAAGCATGGCTTTTGATATGACCCGATTGATAAGGAAGGAAGTTGGGGGAAATGGATGTTTGGTTTAGGAGAGAATCCAGAGGAGGGGGGGAGGTGGAGAGAGAAGGCGTCAACATCGGTTTAGAATGAAGGAATGGAGGAGATTGGGTGTTTTGGTGGAGAGAAGTTTTTTAAATCGTTAAGAAAGAATCTCTCTTTCACACACACACCACACGCATACACACCAACATTCTGCCTCAGCGATCTTTCAGAATCACCTCGAGGGCATGGAAAGGGCGGCATCAGGGGATGCTTCTTTTTTATGGCATTTGGTTATATTACGGTATTACCCATATTATAGTTGACCAAGTTTAGGGTCATTTTAGGCATAGATTTCTTGACTGATAGCCAAGTGTCTATGGTAAGTGGCCGGTATCTTCTTTTTGTCATCTACAGAGCAGAATGAAGAAACAGACAGCTTAATTTATATACCACTTATTGAACGAGCAGTGGTCTAGCGTTTACAGCTGTAAGCGATTGCCCCAAAATCTGGGTACTTTATTTTAGCGCCGAAGAGTGCAGCCTGAGTCAAGCTTGAGCCTTTGTGGTATGAACACATTCAACCTTATGGTTTTGAGTGTGTGGGCGGCGGGTACAGGCATTTAACCACTGTGCCACGGGCTCTTCACGGGGACACAAAGAAAAATTTTTTAATAACAAGGGGGGAAACAGACAGGGAGGAAGGGGTGGCTTGAAGCTGCTCCGTCCAAGATGATTGGGGGCACAGCACCCACACTGCAGCATCAATCCACCTTGAATCTGGGCCAAAAGGTGCACAAAGATCCACTAGGATCACTACTTTAGCAGCTTCACCAAGCTCTGGACAGCTTAAGTGCTCCTCAGTGTGCGGTGTCTAAACGCGCATCGCTGGAGGGTCTTAAGCTGCTGTGTATTGATGGCTTCAAGGCTTATCGAGGTGGGGTGCAGTGTGTAAACTGGGTCTGTGACACCTGAAGCCCATGGTACATCGTCATTAGTACCGTGTCCCCTCTAAGCTTTTTGTTTAGGTTATTGTTGGGAAATGAGCTTAACGGTCTTTGTAATTGCCGCAGCACAGTAGTTGTTGAAACAGAACCCCTATATGCAGCACATAAACTTTCTTCATAATGCCACCAGAATTAAGGGATAATAGGTTATGTGCAAGACAAAAAATATGAAATTAACGATTGTGACAATGTCAGAAAACCTAATGCTTTTCATTTTTTCCATTCACGGATTACTTTGAAGATTTCTTCCTACTGCTTTCTTTTTTTAATGCGGTATTATTTGAGCTAGCAAGTCTGTATTTTGAGAGCTCCCGGAGAGAAGAGGGAGCAGGTATTCACAAGGAAAAGAGGCATTTTGCTAGGTACCGTCTCCATCATTAGACATTTTTCCTATCACACGGACAATGAGAGGTAAATTAATGTTTATTAGTTTGATAGGATAGTTCGATGTTGTTGAATGAAATGAATAAAATTCTTATAGTTTAGTGTGTCATTCAAAGTTTAATTTGATAAATGCATACGTTTCATAGCTTTTATCTTTCTGACTATGTCTGAGGCAAAGCAGAATTGTTTTCTTTTGAAAAATAAAAGCACCTTTCTAGGAGGATTGGAACGAAGGGCGCAGGTGACATTAACTAAATTTATGTGGTGCAAGGTTTTGTGTTAATGAGGATTGTGGCACCAAATGCAGTTTCACACGTAAACAACCGTAGTTTGGTATTTTCTAGAATGTGAGATTTTTTTTCGAGGTGAACATCAGGGTAATAAGTATTTAGAGGGTGGGTTTTTTTAGTTACTTTTATAGAAGGTTTGATTTTGGCTATTATTTGGTTTTATTTTAAAAAGTTTATTTCCTCCAGAAAAATGGTTTGGGTTTTGCTCCACTCCCTATCTGCGTGTAAATTGACTGTTACAGCCTACGTTTATGCCATTCACTACTAAATAGATTGGATTATATGGACTGGATTTCCATTAGTGGGGAGGTTTGTACTAAGTATAAATGATACTAGTTTATGGTCATATTCTACATTTAGTACATTATATATATTTATATATATATATATATTATTCATAACAATTACAGTATATTACCAAGTATAATAGTTTTTCACTGGATTACTATGGTTTGAAGATTCATAGGACATATCAGGTGTTCTACATTTTTTTGCATTGATAGAATGAGGGCAGGAATGCATCGAATTTTACATATTTCGTAAGTCTAGAGTTAGGCTATCCCATTAATTTTTCATGGCTTGTGTTTAACTGTTAGTAAAAATGAGTCTGAGCAGCCTTGGAAAAACCCACGTCTAGGTCATGAGTGGACTGAGAAATTCAATTGAATTGGACAAATTCACCAATTAACAAAATGAGTATAAGAGAGAAAGCCAGTGTATCGATTGTAGCAGTCAACTGAATCTATTACAGAGGGTAAATAGAGAAATAGAAGATGGAAGCTTCATCAATGAATGCTGGTTTATCACTTGCTTAACATTGGAACCATGATGACGCCATCAAGTCACATATCCAGCCCGTTGAAAACATGGTAACCTTGTCTGGAGGTTTTGTCTAGAAAAGGTGAGGATAGATTTCGTAACTTGGAGATACATGACACAAAACTTCTAAATTTAACAGTGTGTAATAGAAGAGAGCATTTTTGAAAGAATGTCAATGGTTTCACTGCAGAACGTGGGAAGTTGTGGTTTTGGTATTTTTGTGGTGGGAGTGTTGGTGAAATCCAGAGACAGTGTTAGGGCACAAGTTTTCCACTGTGTGTTCCATGAAACTGCATATTGTCTGTCTATGGGATGTAGCACACAAGATGGAATTGTGAACTAACCTAAATTAGAGTGAGCAAGTGCTGAAAAATTGCGTCCCCTCCTAGGATTACTGGGCTAGAAGAGAGTTTTTCGACAGGGAAATTGGGTTATCCAATGGCATCTGAACGCTCATGGGGGTTCCGTTATTGCGTGATAGACTACCACACGCAGTTTTCGGGCTGCAACTTTTCGGGCATGGGAAGCAGTTCGATACAATTCAAATTCACGAAATTTGTGAACTAGTGAGTTCATGTGAATGCGGTCTGGCCCCTTCTTTTTCATCTAAATTAAGAGAAATTCCTCCGTGTGATAACCCTGTGCCTCTGTCGGAGCTCTGAATGCACATACCGCCACCCACAGAAATCACAAGTATCTGCAAGGCTGGCTCTTCGCTTATTAACGGAGATGACCCAGCCTCTACGGGTGACAATGACTTGACAACTTTGCATGACTAGCTCATATACGAGTATTTTACGCGTCAGACTAATTTTAGTCTCTTTAGTTCAGTGTGTCTACTCTATACCTGGAGCCAGGCCTAGCATCATTAATTGTAAATTGGCTTGTTTAGGGCATTAGAAGACATGCATTCCTGATGGCCCACAACCCTTTTCAGAGACCTTCACCGTTTTCAGGAGACCCTGAATTGCAGCCTGAACAGAATTTACAGTAACCAGAGGTTCTCTAGATGTTTCTTCTGGTCTTCACACCTCTTATTGTTGTCTATACTGTGAAGACTAATAGAAGTTTTTAAAATTGGTAATTTGGTGTTTCTAATGAAATCATAGGGTAGGGAGAAAAGAATTTTGTGTAAAACAAATCACATTTCCCCTTTTCCTCTAGAGAAATCGTCAATGAAACTCAGTTTCCTCTATGACAGAGAACTCTCATCCACGTGAGGAGGAACACTACTGGATCAAACCCAGAATATTTGCTGTTACATATACATGACAGATATAACTTGACGAAGTTGCATCTTCTCAGATTGTCGTAGGTTCCTTAGAATGTTTCATCGTTTTTCTTTTATTAGAAGCATCATTCTTTTTTTAAAAATGTGGATTTCAATATGATGAAAAGAAGAACTTTTTAGATGTTTCCTTTTCTGCAGTTATTTGTTGAAAAAAGAGGTTTCTGTTCAGCAGAGCTGCAGAATGGAAGCTCTGTGGAAAATGCCAGGCAGCAGTCAGACGCAAAGAAAACTCTTTCTTTCTTCACATTTCAGCGCCAGGTGGAAGGTTGGCAGGCCCAATTCCTGGGCCATGAGCTATGCTGCCATTTCATTCTGGGTGAACGCCAATAAGGGGCATAGCCACATCTGCCCTGACCGAGACCACTGAGGAGGTGAATACAAAGATTGCTCGTATCCCTTTCCTCTTTCTGATGACGTTGTTAGCCAAATAAATAGATAGATACACTTTTTGGAATTCGATTAAGTTCGCAGCCCTCATCACAGCTTCTGCACTGCAAGCCTAATAGGTGTTTAATTTATAATATCAAGCGGTTTTTAAAAAAAAAATCAAGTAGGCTCCATTGGCAATCCAAATCCTTGTTTAAGAAAAATAGTCAAATAAAGCATAGATACAATTGTCAACCAACAGTTATGTGTAAAAAATTGCATGGGCAAATGACACATTGAACATACAACAGCCATTGGCGCTGCTTCCCGTTCATATGTTGATCATATGCAAATATGTGTTAACAGTCCTTATAAACAGAAGAACACAACTAGAAACAAATCTGGGCAAAAGAAATTGTAAGGGAACTGGAGTTCACACCTAGTGAGTGGTTCAGATGTCTTGAAAGACAATAAAAAGGTCAGGGCCATGTTAATCCTGTCCCGTTAAGGGTCTGCTTCCTATTATGAATTTATCTGTAAGAAATAGCTGCTTTTAAAGTAGAAATGTAGCCAATGCATGAGACTTTTAATTTGCACATTTTGCATTATTCTTCTGTTATTTTTCTCTGCTTAATAGTGAGTAAGAGCTGTTTTGCTAACAAAACTGGTTCTTTGTGCTCAATTAGCAGGTGGCTTGGAAAATGAATGTATGTTTATTAATATTTGATTACGTACTCTGAAGAGGACCCCAGGAGAGAGAGAAAAGAGTTAGGAAAATATATATATATAAAAATGTAACAAAAAAAGAGAGAGAGAGCTTTCCACATCCAAGTCCTGACGACCCTGAGTTTCCAGAAATTCACAGGTGCACCTGCCATTCTCGGGACTTGAGGACCCGGGGTCTTGAATATTCATGGTGGATGCATCCGATAATTTCAATGGGGCACACACCTCATGAACATCACCCCACTTTCACAGGGCACGTCCCATTAAAAGCCTATGGGAGGCGAGTCTCTGTTTTCATGGGGGTGAACGGGCCCCGGCAAAAACGGAGGGCCAACTGTAAATCAAACCTACCCGATTTACCTAGGCTATCATATGGCTGCCATAATTGCCTATTAAACTACAATGCAAAGTTACTGAACATCTTCGAATGGCAGTCGTTTCAGTAGGTGTCCTTAGATTTTCTCTCTCTCATTATCTTCCTCTCCCATCAGTCTTAATCAAACACATTGTGTGTTTCATTTTTATAGTAGTTCCGATCTACATTGTCAAAACATTTTGTATAATGCAAGACATTAGCTTTAGGCTTCATCTGTTCTCAAGAGCTTCTTATTAATAGTCTTTTATGTGATAGTTTCTGGTAAAGTACAATCCTGTTGTAGAAGGCTTATCTGACTGCAGAAATAAAACAGCACGCACCACGTTAACTGCCCTGGTGCAGATGCTGTGGAAGCGGAGATTTTGGTAGTTTATTGTGCCACAGACCTCTCTGATAGAGAAGATTAAATATGTCCAGAACTGTAAATCGCAGAATTTCCATAGCATTCAGCCATGGCAGTAAACTGCATTAGTGTCTGCATGCGCAGAGGCAGCCAAATGACTTTTATCAATAAGCCCTTACTGCCTGCCGACCTCCGTTAGTCTATGCAAAGCGAAAAAAATTGAACTCATTCTACCAATCTACAACATAGTAGTAAGTACGGGATTGTGTGATACTCCTGATTGAGACCTAAAAGTGATTAAGGAAGTCCAGAACATAGAGTATTTTATTTAATTGTCGTTTAAGTGGTTAGACCTCTAGATAGATCTTGGACAGAGTAGGCTAGTTAGGTATGCAAAAAAGAATATTTTTGTTTCTGATCTTTTACACTCGTGTGAAGAGACAAGAAAATTACAGGGGGGGAGGGAAGCAAAGCAAAGACAAATAAAAACATACCAGTAATATATTAACAAAATACAAAGTCAACAAAAACAAAGGAACAATTCACAGAGAAGAATTTATACATAAAGTAAATAAAACGTCTGTAATGTTTGGTATACAAGGGAAGAAAACAAAAGTCTACAGTCAAGCAAGTAAAGGTGAATAGAAAAATAATTCCCAAAACAATAAATGTTCAAAAAGGATTCTGCTACTTAACCCATACAGTTTTGTTATTCTAGTGATAGGAAGGAGGAATGTTTTTATGGGTGAACCAACCATAGAGTTAATCTCTGCTCCCCCAATTTTCAATTTGACCAGAGTTCAGAGCCCTAATAATTAAACAGTAAGAATTCTTGAAATGTCATTTGTTCCATCCTGGAATTGCCTTTTCTTATTTAATTAAACTCATTATCATGTTAGATGTATAAGCCTAGTTGAGCATAGCAATGTTTGTTACAATGTTATTGTGATTGCATTCAATTGTTTGGCAATCATTCTGCGTTTCTAGGTAGCTGTTTGTATAGCATTTTTTTAAAATGTTATTTATATCCATTATTTCTGTTTGTGGTAACATATGGCGGTAGAATTTTTGGCTCATATTAACAGATGTATTATAGTAGGATGTGCATTTATTGGTACTCATTCACCATTTCCCCTTGATTCTAATGGGGATACATTTTCTCCCTTTTAAAACACTCTTTAATATGCAACCAAATCTACTGTACATAATTTAATAAAAACGAAATACACTATTTTATGTAAGTGTTAAAACAAGATAGCAGGTTATAGCCGCTGTGAGCATTTCCGAATGAATCTTAACTATTTAGAAAGCTTGCTTTTCATCTTTCCAAGACTATTAATCTGGACAATATGCCTTTCTGGGGTGGTAATCATCAATAAATTCAGTGAAATAATAGAAATGAATGGGCTTCTGAAAGTAAATAGTCAAGGAAAAGTTTAAAACCGAGCCTGTTTTTTATTTTTGTTAGCTCCAATAGAATTTTCATGGCCAAGTACAATAGTACTTTTGAATGAAAAACTTTATTTTTTTTTTCATATTCACCACAAGCAGGGCTTACGATAGGATACAGGAAATTTTATTTTATAGTAAATAGTTTGTTCATATTAATATAAGGTCCGGATATAGACTTATGGCCTTTAAGTAGAAGTGATAATATTATTTCCATGCTGTCCGCCTATGAAGCACCTTGGCAATGTTTAGTACTTGCATGAGAGTAATAAAATATCACACATGGTTTATGCAGAATTTTGCTGTGCATTTTACTAGGTGTGGAAATGGACAGGTTTTTGTAACCCATGTACAATATCTGCAAATCGTATGCACACTTACCTGGAAACAAATTTAATTGAATACACAGATGTATACGTTTGAGTAACTAATGCATCGGGTTGCATTTTTTAAGTGTGCATGATCCAAAGCATTGGTTGTCACATAGTGACGGCTTTACAAGTAGGGCACAATGTGCAGAAATTACACTCTTGCTCACCACAAATGCTGTTGTTAACTATTCCCTTTTGTGGAAAGGCGTATAAATGATAAATGCTGAAAGAGCTGGATGTTTAAAAGAGGGGATTTATGTTTCTAATTAATCATGGTTGGCCTGGCTACATAGTTATATCATAGCCCTGGACTATACAGAGCAAGACACGTGTATGTATTTTCTATGCAGGTCCCTCTTTTTATTTAATTGGGGCTGTTTGTATTGGCAGGAAAGACAGGGCTGACTTAAAGTGCCAGCTCAGTTTGCCAAGAAGAAGCAGCACGAATGCGTAAGAAGATGGCCAAGCTAGGCAAGAAAAAGATGAAACTGGAGCAAGAACTAGCCAAAAATTACAAATCCATCTATTGAGAATGGTGGAAATCCCTCTCCCTATTGGGGAGCTGGAGGACCACCCAGCAAAAGAGAAGCTGAACTAAGCTTCGTTTGAAGCTGGTAGAAGAGGAAGCCAACATCCTGGGCAGAAAGTTAGTGGAGTTTGGAGGTGGAAAATAGAGGATTAAGGCGGAGATGGAAGGATATAAGTGTCAGTATGAGAGAGTAGTCCTCAGCCAGGATCAACGGTTCGATTATCCCTACCTCCCTTATGGGTGACTCTGTGGAGTTCAGCTGCAGGCTACGCGCCATTTTGCAAGTTGTAGAAGAAGAAACAGAACTGCTGAGGAGATCAATCGCTGAGATTAGAAAGCATAAAAAGCAGTTAACAAATGAATTAATAAATCAAGTGTGAGCCTGGGGCAAGGAGGCTGGCGGGCTTGATGAAAATGGCATCCAAATCCAGTGGGTCTTTACAAGAAGAAGACTTGAAATCTGCCCGCATGCAAATCAATGGAACTAGTGGAAGGTGATGAAACTTCAGTATGAGAAAAGCGAGTCTTGATGGTCCATGGTGGCAGCGTTATGATCTTGGCCCTCACCAGGTTTGGGCGAACCTCAAGTCCAGGAGAGTGATGCTGAAGTGACACAGGGAAGAAAGGAAGGTGACAATGAAAGAAGGTCATCTACCGTCAACCAAGGAGAGAAGGACACATTGGGGTGAGAGTGGACTCTGAAGAAGTATATGAAAAAAATCAGGTTTTGGGAGTGGGAGCCATCAGAAGTGAGTGATATCTTTGTTCTGCTGAACTGACAAAGGCCAAAGAAGGATCATACTCGCTGGTCACATCAGACGTGAAGCTGAAAAGGCTTGAAGAGCTGTGGACAGTCTCAAGTTGTTGATACAGACAGTTTAATATATTAAAAGCAAAAGTGCTCATAACCAGTAGTATTCCGCTGGCATGGTTTTGAAAAAGAATGAGTAAATAAGGACCATAAGAAAATGAGCCAAAATTTTTGGACACCATCATTCAAGGATGAACATTCCAGAAGAACTGCAAACAGTTTTGGAGAAGGTTGACGTGTTAGAAAGACCAATAGATATCTGTCCCTTTCCGCCACTATCTCCTCACCTTACAGAGTCTTCAGTTTTCTGTCCACGATGAATACCATATCCCGAGACTCACCATTGGTAATCAGGGAAGAGAGCTAATCAACAGAGTTCAGGTAGGTGGTCTTTTTCTTGCTCTTCAATGGTTTTTTGCTTTCTTCTTCCTTGAAGAACTGATGTTTAAATTTTAACTTAATGGCTGTTTTGTTAGTTATTCAAAGTTAAATATAAAACAGTTTTGTAGGGGGTTTCTTTAAGCGCTCTTCACTTTGGTATAGGAGACTGTCCGCGTGGCAAAGCAATAGAAGCAAAATGTTTTTTTTTTCCTGGTATGTTAGAGCAGAGGCGATATTTATGCATAGCACTTTTGTTATACTTCATTTAAATACATGACTACCCATAGGTAATGTCAACAACATTTTTCTTTCCTAAACCATTAGCCATTATGTCTGATGGTTATATAAATATTCCTTTTCCTTCTTACCTCCTTGCTATATGACATGGGTTCTCAAAGGTCTTTGCCAACAATTAAAAAAATCCAAAAATGAAATAAGTTTATAATCTTGAAAAGCCTGCTACAACTCGCTAACATAACGGAGGGGTGAGCAAAAAGCTCTCTAGCCAGCGAGGACTGCCTTTCGTATGCGTTTTTCCCTGGGCTCAGGTCGGTACGGCCCACAGCTGCCAACACTGGGGGGAAAATATGGCTTTTTGCACAGCACAAGTGTAAGGAATTGAAGAGCCTTGTATACCCGATATCCTGGCCATAACTTGTATGCCTTGCTGTTGGTTTGACTCTGCATACTCATTGCATGTGCGCCTCATAACCAGTGTTTTGCATTCTTTTCACCTCTCTTTCTCTTTTGTGCTTTCAGATGTTGTCAGCCGTTGTGGTGCTCATTTTCATTTTAGTTCTATTCTCGTCACTTTCTTATGCACTGCATTTAAGTTGATTTTTTTGTTCAACTTTTCTTGTCTGGTGGTTTTTCTATCGTACTACCTTAACCCATGTTTGTTCCTTTTTGCCCCCTCCTGGTCTTTTTTATTTATAAACCCCACCCATGCACCGAACATTCGAACTGAGAGATAAAGTGGAATGGCAGCGCATGCAAGACCTTGGAGAGGAGCAAGAAGTCATCCCCAGGCTAAGCACTTCTGAACCAAACTGCATATCTGATGAGACTTTAAACGTCTACAGGCCAGAAACAAGGGTTGTTTCAAGTCTATGAGTTTAGCGCAGCCCTAATAAAAAACAGCCTACTTCTTCGCGTGGAATTAAATCCTAAGTCTGTATCAGAGAAGTTTAAGACAAATTGGACCACCACCAGTTTGCTTTGAAACTGCAAAAAACATACCCTGCCACACAATTGTGTGCTTAAAATAATGAAGCATGCTTTAATTTGGCCTGGTTACAGACTGCCAAATAAAGCTGCTTCTGGGCTCCTTTGGAGTATGCATTTAAATGATGCATGGGTCCTAAGAGGTCCTGAGGTCATGCCAAAGCCCACTCCTATCCTAGCACTGAGTACAGCTTTTGGTGCAGCTTTTGGATCTTAGGATGCATGCATCCTTTAAATAGCTACCTCCAAAGAGACCCGAAGTCAGCATTTTGGGCAGTCTGTAACAGCCGTTTCATATGTGATCGACAGCAGTCTCATCCCAGGTATAGCTACTGATCAGGAAGTAGCTAGAAAGAGTACAATGTGCTATTATTGCATTCTAGTATTCAAAATGAAAACATATCGGGGATCAGGACACTCGAATGAAGAGAATCCTAGACTAATGAAGAATCTTTCTAGTTTGGACATAGTCTATGCCAAATTGGCACATAGATTTTTTGTGCAGAGAACAGAATTTTCCTACACAGAAAAATACTTCTTGCACAAAAATTTAGTTTCTTACACAAAAAATGCTTGTCTGCACAAAATGTGTGCATTTTTGTCCAGAATAAGTTCTGCAGGTGAAGCAGTTTTTATGCAGAGAAAACGCAGTTCTGATGCTGTTTTTTAGGGGGGGGAAAATGCTGTTTTCTGTGCAAAACACTTCACATACAATTTTTTGCATGAAAATAAGTACTTGCCTGTTCAAATAGTTTTCTTAAATTCATTTTTCTTACTGAAAAACAGCACAGTTTGCACATACATTATTAACAGAAGGAAGAAGAATGGCTAATAGTAACTCCGTTGATTCATTTGAGACATAATTAGCTAAGAAATAAGTAGGTATCAGAAGAGTAAGGCAGGTCTCTGGTATACGGTGATTACTGATACCACCTTATGTATGACGGCGGAAGTCTTGAAATGTTGTAGCGCTAACTAACCTTTCTGCAGACAATAGGCTCTACAAGTTGGGTGTGCTGTGGCCCGTCGTAATTTCCAACAAGTTTTGAAAATAGCTTTCCATAAACATATATAAAAAACATTTTCAAGCGTGGTGCATCGAAATATTTTCACCTTGTGGCCATGATCCCTAAGTCCTTTCTCTTTCTGGCGTCCAGAAGCTAAACACATGAGGTTTTTCGTACTGTGTATGTATGTCATTCCATTCTCCGATAAACAAAACAACCAACTAATTTGCAGATACAGAGCTCCATGTCCCAGTAAAGGCAATAAGTTTTAGCTTTCTTCTTTCCAGCGTTTTAAGTTGTGAACTGCCACAATTAATATTTTGGAAGAATCATCAGTTTCAAACCTCCTTGAGTGTCTGATTGAACTAGTCAGATCTAAATGCTTAATCTGGTGTTAGTCCTAATTCAGCTGATGATCCAACTTGAATGGTGCTCCTTGCATTTGTTTTGGTGTGTATCTTTGTACTGAACTAGGGAAAGTTTGTTATATCAGATGTTGATTTTGCTGCAGTCTTGAATGTCACAATTCTATGATTTCACTTCATCCGCTCAAAGCAGTATTAAGACAAGTCTTAAAGGCAATTAAAGTAAAGTATTAAAGACAATTAAAGCAATATTTTTAAACATAAAAAGTTTAGTCGGGCACTGAAGGATAGTGAGCAAGACAGACTGTTGATTCACCATTGTGTTCTGCGAGTTACGAAACTGCAAAGTATTGTAAAGATGGAGGCCAGAAGCCAGCTTGAGCTGAGCAGGGAAAAAATGGCAGTAGCTTAATTTAAACATATAGCTTCTATACAAAAGATTAACCTTGTTGTAGTTCAGTTGGCAGAGATCAATGAGCAGACTGAAAGAGAAGAAAGAGAGCCTGATGCGAGCATAAACAAGAGGTTCAGAGATACATGTATACTAGCTAAATAGGAACCCATTTTTCTAATAAACCTTACTCACGCAAAAGAACAGCTTGCCCTGTAATTTCTCTAGAAAGCACAGGATGGCCAGCTGAGAGGAAGATTTTTAGGTCCTATAACCTTTATAAATCAGGAAAAACATGCCTATTTATATACCATATATTCTTGGAAAAAATTTGGTTTGAGTATTGATGTCAGACAGGATGTTAAACACAGGTTGGTTTTTTAATATTACGATATGGGAACGAAACCACTAAATATGTATATGTTGATATAGTCAGGAAACATTAGTTTCTATTTCGGCGTCCAGAATGGCAAAAGACCTGGAATTTTAATAAACCGTCTAAAGTTTTTGAAGCATGGAATGCTGATTCCTTAACTCTGACTGTGAGAAAAGTTCACATGCATTTGTCTGGTATAAAGACATGGATTAACAAAAACTGTGAAAATGTGTCCCATAAACCAAACCTGAGTAGGTAACAAAGAGGCTACGAGATGTTAAAGGTTTAACTAATCTGCATTAAGTGAGCCTTCCAGACGGTTCCCTGAATGAAGGAGCTGTTTTATTTTAATCCCGTTTGTGATGGTGGAAAAGATCTGTAGGCTTAGTGTATATTCTAAGATTCATCAATCCGATTTCATTGCGTTAGTTAAATTGGGGGTGTATTGAAGGTATCCGTGTTCAGCTGCGAGCTAAGGCGCAACATTTTCTTAATAAAAAAATTCTCCTTACCAGTTGGAAAGTGAGTTTGGATCCAGTAGAACTCCTGATAGCATTAACATTTCTACAATGAATTCCCTTTCTCTCGCTAAAGCCCCTTACAATGCCTTCTGATGGATCTGGAGATACTGGAGTAGTGGGGCTGCTGAAGGGAAGGGGAAATGGATGAAATGCCTCAACCTCGTCTGTGTAAAAGCAACATCCTGTCAGGAATTCCATGCACTCAAATGTCAAACACGGATAAATTCAATTACATTTCCTTTGTGCCACTTAATGGTACAAATAAGATGTCATGTTAGCAAAATAATAAACATTAGAGGTTCAAAATTAGATGCTAATTTGTAGGAGCCATTTTAAAGTCATGATGTGGAATATAACACAACTTAAATCTTTCCAGGTAAGAATGTATTAAAAGGGAGATAAAAGAAGTCCTGTTAATCCTAGGACCCCTTAAACCTTAGAACGTTGGCTTGTCATCATTGGAAGAAATTAATGGAAAATGGGAGAATATAAAAAGAGGGAGACAGATCAAGAAAATCGATTAAAATCATCCCTCTCTACATGCAGTGGTCTCAGTTTTGTGTCAGGCTTACTATAAGTGTCAAAGAAAATGAAAAAGGGCAAGCTGCTGCTATGTAATTAGGTAGCAGGTAGTTTGGCACACCCCTAAAGACTTTTTCGGATCATACTAGTTATGCATACTGTAGTGTATCAATGCCTGCAAGATCTCAAAGGGCCCATTAAAAAGTTCCAATCAAAGGCCCAAAACTGTTATTAAGTAAGAAATAAAACTTGGGGGGGGGAGCCAACAGTGAAGGTTTTAACTGTTTTAACAGAGCACGATTTTTGCACTGCATTTTAAATAAAACATCTACAGTGATTGTTAAATTACAGACAACAGAGGTTTACTGCCTTGGCATTTGAAACCCCCAATAATCTTCAGTTCAGTTAGATTTGCTACCATTCTTGGAACGTCCATTAGCAGTTAGTAAATGGAAAGTATTAATAGGGAGATATTCCATAACCGATTTAGTACCACACTGTAAGAAAACTTTTTCTTTTTTAGAAAAAAACAAATAAAACAACAACTGAGTTTAGCATAAATAGAATTAGATAGCCCCTGAGATGCGTTTTCTTCTCAGACGGAAAAGATTCTTACTAGGTGTATTAGAGAATTATTTTTTCTATATCTGTGACGAAAGAAAGTGCTGGATTTTACCATATGAAATGAAAATGAAAATAGCAGCAGTTTCTACCAATTTTTTTACAATTGCTAGAAATACATGTATGATACGGTAGAAAAGTGGATTCCTCCTCATTCTCCAGGCTTTGCCTTGCCACAAGAACAAAATAATATCATTCTATTTAGTTGTTTCCCACCAGTGCTATAATTTTGTGGGTAAATCAAGCCTTTTGTGAGCAGAAGCTTTTCACCTGCTGAGTCACCTTCTGATCCAGGCCAGGCGTGGTACAAAAATTCAAATTGATAGAAATATTTTTAGATTTCCAGAAGGTTTATAAGTCAGCTAATAGAGCAGTACTGTCATCTAGTCTAATACTAATTTCTAAAAGAACATACAAGTAGACTGTTACGATGGGGGGGGGG